>NW_022631126.1:228272-272944 GCF_010015895.1 Lontra canadensis
TGGTTCTGTCACTTACCAGCTAACTGAAAAGAATAAGTTACTTAACCTCTTGATTTCTTTGTTGGTAAAAAAGGGGGGTTAACAATAACCATATTGGGTGCCTGGGTGGCTCAGTGGGTTAAGCCGCTGCCTACAGCTCAGGTCGTGATCTCAGGGTCCTGGGATTGAGTCCTGCATCGGGCTCTCTGCTCAGCAGGGAGCCTGCTTCCCCCCACCGCCGCCCCTGCCTGTCTCTCTCTGCCTGTTTCTCTCCCTACTTGTGATCTCTCTGTGTAAAATAAATAAATAAAATCTTTAAAACAAAACAAAACAAAACAATAAGCATATCACAGAGTTATTAGAAGGATTAAATGAATGTAAATACATGTAAAGTTCTTTTTAGATGCTTGGCATATCATATGTATATATAACTGTAAGCTCTTAATGTAAGTTCCACTATTTTCCTGTGAACGGCAGGGAAAATTCATACATGGTGTTTCAAAGGGGAATGACACTGTTTGATTCTCCCTACCCAGTTGCCCTAAAAATTCATGTGTCATCAGCAGCAACAACAGTGGCAAACTCTGTCCCATGGCAATATTATAAGCTTTTGACCACCTTCCAAACTTCTGGAGTTTAGCCAGATTTGTGGGTCTCCTTGCCCTGCTTCCAGCCTGGCCTGACCCTGCTCCACCACCCACCTTCAGAACTGACAGCAACAGCCCTGCACGTGACTTTCCTGTGACCTGCCACAACCTTGGACTCCAGTGACTTTCCCAGATGTTTGTCACATCTCTGGTCTCCTCTTTGCTTTGTGAAACCCTGACCTTTTCTTTCCTCTGTGTGGTGACAAACCGTATCTCCCACTTCAGAGTGCTCATAAAAACCTCAATCTTAATCTTGTTAGTTTCACTTCAGCATACTCATATTTAGCATGAATAATAGACTTGGCTTCATGTTAAAGGAAACCTGCACTTTGGAGATAAAAGGAGGAGTGCAAGAGTGGTGGCAAACTGTATGTGTGTGTCCCACCAATAGGTAAACCCATCAGAGAAGAAGCAAGAAGTATATAGTATAAGTTATTATAGCATAAATAGATGACTGGTCACAAGTACTCCCATGTAAGGAATTAGAGGGCTAGTTATATACCTATCATTTAAAGATCAGTCTCGGCTGCAAGGGGAGATTTAGGCTTACAGGAGAGTCAAAATTTCACACCTGCTGATCACCATGTAGACAGCATATTTCACTGGGAGCTCCAGATGAAAGGTGGTCTTGCTGGTCATAGGTTTATTATTCTCACTGGAGAGAGAGTGGAGGAACCTCATTGAAAAGAAATCCAGGGGAGAACTCTCTGGCAGGGGCATGAGATGAAAGAGTGAGGGATACACCTGGCCTCACCTGCTTGCATTGGCCTTCAGAAGCATCTTGTTGCCCAGGGTGGCCTTGTATGAGACATCAAATGTGACTATGAAGGTGCCCTGGGAGAAGAAGAAAGAAGGAATGAGGATAAGGAAGGTTATGGAAGAATGAGAGATAGGAACAGGTCAGGACAGGGGAGGAGAGTGATGAGGATCTGTGGGGAGGCACTCACCTTAGTGCCCTCTTGGAAAATGGGATGGTTGATGCTACAGCTGCTGCTTTTCAGGCCCTCATTCCCAGTGGGCACTCCCTCACATGCCAGGCGCAGTGGGCGCTGATGGGGTTGCTTCCAGGGAAGGAAATCGAATTCAAAAATGTTACCCATGTACATTTTTGGGCTTGATATACAACAGTGGTGGCATTGTGGAGCAGTAGGAGAAAGGACAGAATTTTCAACAAAAAACACTAGGATAATTGGCCCATACCAAAAAAAAATCAAGCAATCTGACAAAAAAAAAAAAAAAAAACCAAAAAACAATGAATTCCTACCTCACTCCATACATTACAATAAATTCCCACTAGATTAAATATTTCATGTGAAAAAGCAAAATTATGAAGCTCCTAAAATGTAATAAAGGGGAATATCTTGGTAACCTTGGAGTAGGGAATTACTTCTTAAACAAGATATCTGGGAGCCAACCGAGGGCGTTCCTGTCCCGGGCTGCAGCTGCAGGAGGGAGCCCCGTGGAGGCGCCCTTCCGAGGTCCCACTGCCCGTGCTGACCACCCAGCCCTCCGGCTGCGGATGTCATGAGTAACACTACAGTGCCCAATGCCCCCCCAGGCCAACAGTGACTCCATGGTAATGTATGTGCAGAAGAAAAAGCGAGTGGACCAGCTTCGCCATCACCTGCTCCCCATTTACAGCCACGACCCTGCGGAGGAACTGCATGAGGCCTAGAAGAAGCTGCTCTTGGATGTGGGGGACCCCAAGGTGGTACACGGCTGGCAGAGTGACTACCAGCACAAGCTGATGCCCCTGCTGGACGTCAAGACCTGACCTCACCCCCCCCCAACCCCCGCTCTCCAGAACCATGACATCACCAAGATCAGCACATAAAAACACTAAACCTAAAGGAAATTTTGGTAAAAATCAACCACAATCAAATTAACACATTTGGTTTATTAAAAGTCCCTCTAAAAGAAACTGAAAAGACAAGCAATAGGGCTGGAAAATATATCTAAACACATATAAATGGAAAAGTACTGGTAACCAGAATATTAAAGAATGCTTACAATTAAGAAAAGAATGTGGGTGGGTGATGGGATAATTGGGTGATGGGCATTAAGGAAGGCAGTTTATGTAATATAGGTATTATATGCAACTGATGAATCTCTAAATTCTACCCCTGAAACTAATAATACAATATATGTTAACTAAATTGATTTAAATAAAAAATTAAACAAAAATGAAAGTATGGACAATTCAATAGAAAAATAAGAAAAAAATTTGCACAGGCACTTCCTAAAAGAAGAAATCAAAATCACCAGGAAATAGACGAAAGGTTCCTCAACTTTATTAAAGAAATGCAAGTTAAAACTGTAAGGAAATATCACCAGATGGACAAAAATTTAAAACTCTGACAATGCCAAGTGATACAATGGATAGAAATTCACAGGAACTCTAATAATCTGCTGATGGAAGTGCAAAAAGGTGAAAATGGTTGGTCTGTACTTATTATAATTGAAGATACAGGAATCCAAGATCCAGCAAGTCCATATGTGGCAAATACCTTCCAAATATTATGCATAGGTGCACCAATATACATGCTCAAGAATAGTCATGGCCAAAATCAGGGAACAATTCAAATGACCACAAATTATAATATGAGTACAGATGTCCACTCACACCATTGTTGTTTAATGTATTACTGGAATCCTGGCCTCAATAATCAAACAATAAAAAGAAATAAAAGGCATCCAAATTGCAAGAAAGAAGTCAAGCTATTCGCTGTTCACAGAGGACACAATACGTTATTTAAAAACCTGGAAGACTCTACAAAAGAATTACTGGAACTGATACACAAATTCAGCAAACTCAAACAAGATAAAATCAGGTACATAAATCTATTGCATTTCTTTTTTATTGTTGTTTTGTTTTGTTTTTACTTATTAAAATTCAGTTAGCCAAGGTATAGTACATCATTAGTTTTTGACATAATGTTCAATGATTTATTAGTTGAGAATATCACCAAGTGCTCATCATATCACATGCCCTCTTTAATGCCCATCACCCATTTACCCCATCCCCCACCAACCTCTGTTACATTTCTATACACCAATCATGAAGCAGCAGAGTGAGAAATCAAGAAATTGATCCCATTTACAAAAGATACCTACAAATAAATCTAACCAGAGGTAAGGGATCAATACTCTTCAAAAATTAAACACTAAGGAAAAAAGTTGAAGAGGACACAAAGAAATGAAAAAATACTTCATACTTAAAGATTGGAATTAAAACATTATTAAAATGTCATACTATCCAAGGCAACCTATACATTTAAACCAATCCCTAACAAAATATCACCAGCATTCTTCACAGAGCTAGAACAAACAAACCTAAAATTTTTATGGAACTAAAAGACCACAAATAGCCAAAGCAATCTTGAAAAAGAAGAGCAAAGCTGGGGGCATCACAATCTAGACTTCAAGTTGTGTTACAAAGATGTAGTCATCAAGATAGTATGATACAAGTACAAAAATAGACACACAGATAAATGAAACTGAAAAGAAAGCCCAGAAATGGACCTACAACTATATGGTCAACTAATCTTTGATAAAACAAGAAAGACTATCCAATGGAAAAAAGTCTCTTCAACAAATGGTGATGGGAAAATTGGACAGCCACATGTAGAAGAATGAAACTGGACCACTTTCATACAACATACAAAACAATAAATTCAAAGTGGAATAAAGACCTAAATGTGAGACAGGAAACCATCAAAATCCTAGGGGAGAACATAGGCAGCAACCTATAGGACCTCAGTCTAAGCAACTTCTTACCAGGCACATCTCTGGGGGCAAGGGAAACAAAACCAAAGTGAACATTTGGGACTTCATCAAGATGAAAAGTTTCTGCACAATTAAGGAAACAATTAACAAGATAAAAAGGTAACCAATGGAATGGGAGAGGATATTTGCAAATGACATATCTGATAAAGGGTTAGTAACCAAAATCTATTAAGAATTTATCAAACTCAACAACCAAAAAAATGAATAATCCTGTTAAGAAATGGGCATAAGACATGAACAGACATTTTCCAAAGACGACATAAAGATGGCTCACAGGCACATGAAAAGATCTTCATCAGTCATCATTAGGGACATACAAATCAAAACTACATTGAGATATCACCTCACACCTATCAGAATGGCTAACATAAACAACATAAGAAACAATAGGTGTTGGCAATGATGCAGAGAAAGGGAAACACTCTTACACTGTGAGTGAGAATGCAAACTGGTGCAGCCACTCTGGAGAACAGTATGGAGCTTCCTTGAGAATTTAAAAATAGAACTACCCCACAACTCAGCAACTGCACTATTAGGTATTTACCCAAAGGATATAAAAATAGTGATTCAGTGGGGCACATGGAACCCAATGTTTATAGCAACATTAAATATGAAAGACTAACTATTGAAAGAGCCCCAATATCCATCAAGTAATGAATGGATAAGGAAGATGTGGTATACTAGTACAATGGAATATTATCCTGCCATCTAAAAGAATAAATGAAATCTTGCTGTTTGCAAGATAGAACTAGAGAGTATTATGCTAACTGAAATAAGTCAGTCAATGAAAAATACCATATGATTTCACTCATATGTGGAATTAAGAAACAAAACAGATGAACTAGGGGAAGGGAAAAAAAGAGGGAGGCAAACCATGAGGGACTCAACTGTAGAGAACACACTGAAGATTTCTGGAGAGGAGGTGGGCAGAGGATGGGTTAAATGGGTGATGGATATTAAGGAGGGACTTGCTGTGATGAGCACTGAGTGTTCTATGTAAGGTATGAATTATGTCCTGAAACCAATATTACACTACATGTCAACTACCTAGAAATTAAATAAAAACTTTTATTAAAAAATTTTAGGATGGGTAAATAAATTGTGATATAGTCATACAAAGGGATTCTATATACAATAAAAATGTTCTATGGGCAATGTTCATAGAAGCAATGTCCACAATAGCCAAACTGTGGAAAGAGCCAAGATGCCCTTCAACAGACAAATGAATAAAGATGTGGTCCATATATACACTGGAATATTACTCAGCCATCAGAAAGGATGAATACTCAACTTTTGCATCAGCATGTATGGAAGTGGAGGTGATTATGCTAAGTGAAATAAGTCAAGCAGAAAAAGTCAATTATCATATGGCTTCACTTATATGTGGAACATAAGAAATAGCATGATGGACATTAGGAAAAGGAAAGGAAAATGAAGGGGGAGAAACCTGAGGGGGAGATGAACCATGAGAGACTGTGGACTCTGGGAAACAAACTGAGGGTTTTAGAGGGAAGAGGGGTAGGAAAATGGGGTAACATGGTGATAGGTATTAAGGAGGGCACATATTGCATGGAGCACTGGGTGATATACAAAAACGATGAATCATGGAACACTACTTCAAAAGCTAATGAAGTACAATATGTAACTAACATAACATAATTTTAAAAATGTTCTACAGCCACAGGCAACAACATGGGATGAATTTCACAAACATATCTTGAAGAAATGAAAAAACACACAAAATAACATAGAACATGTTCCCATAAATTTCAAATATTGACAAAAGACAACAGTTTTTTCATAGATGAACTCATGGGTGGTAAACCCATAAACCGCACAAGGAATTGATTATCACAAAGTCAGAATAGAGGTTAACTTGGGGAGAGATTGAGGTTTTCATGAGGAAAAGAACATAGAGAGAGTACTTCTGGAGGTACTACCAGTGTATTATTCCTTGACCTGGATGCTATTTGCTTAATATTATTTATTTAACTATACATCTGCTTTATGCACCACTCTCTCTGTGTCTCTCTCTCTCTTCTTCAGAATTGTCTGTATCTATGTTTAGATTTCATCGTAGAAGAATTAAAAAGAACCTACTGTAACTCAGGGCAGGGAAGAGACATAAGAGAACAAGGGAGATATTTACCTGTGTTCCTAACACTCGTCGATAGGACAGCCCTGCTGGGTAGTAGAAGTGGACCACAGTTCCATAGGAATCCTCACCCTCATTCCACAGAGTCACTGTCACATTAAGCTCCAGGGAGCTCCCTACCACAAGGGTCTGCAGGCTGAAAGAGGAAGGGCAAAAGTGAAAAAGACATTCCACTGGAAATCAGTTGGAATTGGATCAAGGGTAAGGCCAGGACTGCAGGAACTCATGAACTGATAACGTTCCAATCAAAATTTAATTTCTTTGTTAGAAGGAGAGCCAAAGGGAAACAAGCATTTCTCATCCCATGGGGATAGGAGACCCAAAAGCTTAAGTGTCTAGAAATGAAAAGAGATAGACATCTCTCAGCTCACCCTGAGAAGCTGAGATTGATGCTCAGGTCCCCTTCACAGAGGTGATCTTGTCCACAGTTCTTCTCAAAGGGGAGCTGCAGAAAAACAGGAGATTCTCTTCCCCTCCATGTCTTAATCTTTCTGCATTCCACTCATCCTGAGTGTTCGTTATTGAGTATTACTGAGCACCCATCCCACACCTAGTACTATGCTAGACACTGTCAAGAAGTGGGGCAGTAAGGAAGGGAGCAGAATGATAAGATCCTTGGTTTCAAGGAACATGAAGTTTAGCTGAGGAGTTAATTCCATCTCACATTGGAACAATTATTCGATAGGGGACAGGTTCCAAGTTGGGTGAGGCATTAGGAAGCGTGGAAACCACAGATGAATTAGACATGGCTCTTGTACTCACAGAATTCACAATTTCCAGAGATCAACCAAAGTTGATGCCAATTGCCATGATTCCAGTCATGTAATATTTGGTATCACCATGATGTAATAGGAAGCCAGTGAAGGAGGGACAGATGCTGACTCTGATTTCCAAAAAAGGGGAAGCTAAGACTGGGGCTTAGAGAATTAGAAAGGATTTTTGAGGTGGAGAGAAAAAAAATGTTTTCCAGGTAGAAACTATGACATGGAAAAAGAAACAGAGGAAGGAATGAGAAAAATTGGGAAGGATTTGGAGAATGAGAATCAGTTTATGTTGAGGTAAAGTGGTGACCAGTTGGGATGTGTGTAAGAGTCCAAACTAGGCAGGGCCTTGGTAACTGGGTGGAGGCATTATGGACTTGAGGTGGTTGATGAAAAGTTGAGAACCACAACAGGTTCTTAAGACACAGAAACGGAGTGAAAGTCAACACATCCCTGGGACTTCATTGGAAGACTCACAGAAGCAGTGAAGAGGTCCTGGGAGTCCATAGTCAGCACAGGGCGAAGGTTCTGAGATGAGGGGATGGGCTCCCCAACCAAGGAGAAGTTGAGGCGTAGGATGATGGGATTGACCACGTCCTCCACACAGTCCTAAGGGAGAATGGCCTTTCAAGAACCCACTATCCTTCTCGTTATTTTCCACCACTGACCCTTCTCCTCAACTGCATCCATTTCCTACTGTCGGGACAGCATTCTGTCCTAGCTGTGGAGTCAGGTTCTCTGGCTTCAATTTCCTCTCTCTGGCCCCAATATCCCCACCCTTTACACGACACTCAACAGGGAGCAGAGGTACCAGAGGTTCTCCTTGGGCTCCTTCTCCCCATCCCTTTCCCAGAACCAAAGTCCTTACTGGTAAAAGCAGCTTAATGGTTTCACAGTAAACTCCCATTCCCAGGGTTTTTCTTCGAGTCAAAGTCCAGTTCTTGGTTTCGTCAAAAATGGCACGAGAAACCAGACGGCCTGGGTCTAATGCCAGATCATACTTGACAGAGCTTTGGACATCACCTGAAGCAGAAGGGAGGAACAGAAGATGGAAAGTCCAAGAGAACCTCGAATGTTCAGGTTTTGTTTATTCATGCAAAAAATATTGCTGAGAACTTCCTATGGGCTATGAGGTATATCAGGCACTGGAATACATGTGGAGAAGAAGATAAAGAAATATCATCCCTGCCTTCATGAAACTCTCAGTCTAGGAAAGGAGACAAGCATGCAGAACATAATCCCCCAACATGATAAACCCAATGATGGGATCCCCAGTAGTACCAAGGAGGGCTTGCCTGGGATCAGAAATGCCTTCCTGGGTGGGCCTTGTCTGAGCCCCAACCTGGAGGATGACCAAGGGTTGGTGAAGAATGGGGAGGAGAAGGTCCCAAACCATGGGAACAATGGCTAAGACCAGAAGATAGAGGGAGGATGGCACATTTACAGAAACGGAGAGTGGGATGAGGTGAGGTTGGAAGGGCAGGGTGGAGCAAAATCAGCAAGGACATTGTAGAGAAGGATCTTAGCCTTTATAAATGGAAGAAAGGAGAGGCAGGAGGATGTTAAGTAGGCAAGTGAGGAGAAGAGATTTGTGTTTTAGGACCAATACTTCTAGTTTCTCTATGGAGAAAAGTTGGGAGGTTGCAAGAACAGACATGGAAACAGCTCAAAGTATAGGTAGGAATGAAAAGAGGTGGCTTCAAGGTAGGCAGTGGCTGGAGTAGGTGGAGAGAAGTAGGCAGACTCCAGATCATATCCTGGACTTAGAGCCCACTGGCCTGGGTGTGGGGAGAGGGGGAGAGAAGGGACCCAGGGTTTCCTACACTGGCAGGCAGGTGGATGTGGAGGTGGTATCTGGATTCCTTAGCCCATTTTCTCCTGAGGTAGGCTTGGGGTCTCAAGGGGATAAGGGACTGGGTCCACTGGGAAGAAACTCACCTAGCTGGTCCAGTGAGCTTTTGTGGATAGTGAGACAGACTGTGGCATTCCCAGCTTCCAGGGTGGATGGCATGTCTCCCCAGCACTGGTACACAACCTTTGGCACCTCCGCTGGCATGAATCTCATGGCCACCCCCACATTCAGCACTGGCCGACTCCTGAGGGTGCATGCAGGGGCTGAGGACCTGAATCTGGCCTCGGGCAGGAGGACTAGGGAGGGGGCAGCTTGTTGAATGGACACACAGTGGGCAAGGGTGGGATGTGGAGAGTTGTCACCTGAGCAGCAGCGCCTGTCCCCAGGCCCCGACAGCCAGGTCCACCAATCCATCCTGGGTGAGGTCCTGACCCCCACTCAGCGACTGCCCAAAATACTGGAGTGAGGGAGAGAGCTGGGAGCCTGTGATCCGCTGGCCAGAGGGGAAAAGGAAAAGTGGAAGTCAAGAGGAGGGCATCTGAAAGATTTGAGAGGAAAGATTTGGAAAGAAAACTGCAGAGAAAGCAGAACTGAATGGAAAAATTCAGAGAGATAAGAGGGTAGGAATGGAAAGCAAGAATAGTGAGACCCCAGGGACCCCAGACTTAGAGCTCCTTCATTTAATGTCTCACAGAAGGAAACTAAGGCTCCTAGAGGCTAAATCAGTCGCTTGCCTAAGGCCACACAGCTGACATGGCCAGCCAGGCATTTGACCCACGCCCTGCAATCTCTTAACCACTAAGCTGCCCACAGGAGAAAGGAGAGATACTCTGTGCTTAGCTTGGCCTGGTGATATTCAGGGCACTAGACCCCTAAAAGGAGCATGGCTACTGTTCAGGTCAGTGACATGACAGGGCATCAGGCAAATCTGAGACCTAGAAAAGCAGGTAGAACTGGGAGAGGCTTCAGACAGGGGCCTCACCTGTCTGTGGGAGGGGTTGATGCCCAGTCTTGAGGTTCCATGAAAAAGGTAGACAGCACCCCGGCTCTCCTGCTCTCCCGGGGCCCCGATGGCCACGTCCGTCAGCTTGTCCCCATTCACATCCCCCAGCACTGTCAGGGCTGCCCCAAAGCGGCCCCAAGGGTGGCCTTGCTCCCCAAAGAGAATGACCTCACATTGCCACTTAGCCCTCTGCAGAACAAAACCAGTGTCAGGTCCCAACACAGGCAATCCCTCCACCCCACACCCAGGCCCCACCCAGCCCTGGTCTCATCAGACACTCACCCCCTGGGGCAAGGGGCACACAGACACCTGCCCCCCTCGGGTTGGCTTGTAGTAATGAGGAGCCCCGATGAGGACAAGGTCAGAGCTGCCATCTCTATCCACATCCACAGTGCAGAGGGAGGCCCCAAAGTAAGAGCCGATCTGCAGGGCACAGCCAAAAGTCATCCCGCCTGCCCCTGCCAGAGGCAGCCCCTTTTGGGACACGTCCCACTTCTCCCCAGCCACTGGGACCTCCCCCCCTACAGGATCCCAAACCCCTTCAACTCCTCTCTCTCTGCCCCTGCAGACCCTGCCACCCTCACGTTCCACTCCAGCTTCCTCAACATCCAACCTGAGTCCCTGTGACTTCTGTTTTCGGCCTCCATTGCCCAGATGTCTTGGTGAAGATGACTACCTTCCCAGTATGCTGATGGCGGGGGGCCCCCAAGATCAGGCTCTGGACCCCCTTCCAAAAGGCCAGCTCAGTGGAGTAACCTGAGGAGGGCACACCTCAGCACAAAGGCTTCCACCCCACCCCTGAGCCCCTGCCCTTCCCAGGCTCATGTCCCACCTGTGCCCCCAACCACAGCCTTTTCTCACCCAGGTAAGAGTCCCTCATGTCCACATTCTCTTGAGACATGTTGATGAAAGTGGGGCTTGTATTTTGGGGATACAGGAAGGCACCTCCAGACCAGCTGAAGCTCCCCACTGCTCCCAGAACTGGTCCATCCTGGGAGGAAAGGATTCCAGGGCTGAGCCAGACCAAGCCGAAAGAAGATGGCCTGTTCCAAAGCAAGGCCTGCCACTGATTCTGCTCACTATTTGGAATTCTCTTCCTCCCTCCCCAGTCTTCTTCAACAACTTCAGTGTCGCTCACTCCTAACATCTCTCAACCATCCCCAGTGCCACTGTTCCAGTAAGTACCAACTCTTCTCACCCATGACCCTTTCTACTCCATCCTCTAGTACACCAGAGTTAGGTTTCCTCAGGACCAAGAAACGTATAGCCACCACCCTGCTGGCAATCCAAGATGGCTCCCTGTCACCAAGCCCCTGAGGATTGCATCTAGGGTCCTCCCAGTCAAATCTGTGGAGATACCTTATGTTTAAACACATGAAGCATTTGAGCTGGACACCTCTCTCTTCTGTCTTTCTAGGACTCCACTCCATTCTCAGGAAGACTCAACCTCAAACTCACCTCCTCTGTGAGGTCTTCTTTGGCTCCCTCAGGGAGTGATAGGCCTTTCCTACTCTGCATACTTTGTTGTTTTTTTTTTTTGCCTTTTTAAACTTTTGACTATGGATAATTTAGAACATATACAAAAGTAGAAAGAAATGCTTAATGAACTCCCAAGTACCCATGACCCAGCTTCAATGACCAAATCATGACCAACCTTGTTTCATTTCTATGTCCCCCCAATTCACCCCCAAAATTACTTTGAAGCAAACCCCTCTGGATGTTTTCAACACACATCTACTTGCACACAATCCATGCTATATTGTCATTTCTTTCATCTGCATGATCTGGCCTTCCCCATCTTTCCACCCCTCTCTCTCACTCTGCTCCAGCTACGCTGGCCCTTCTATCTCTCTGGTCCAGTAACCGTGTTCATGCCTCAAGACTTTTGCACTTGCTTTTTCCTCTTCCTGGAGCAATCTCTCCCAGATTTTTCGAGGGATGGCCCTTTCTCATCATTTGGCCTCAGTTGTCACTCCTCGGGCCTCCTCTGATCACCTCTCTTGCTCTATCCTAATGCCTAGCACAATCTGAAGTTATTTTTGGTTGTTTGTTGTCTCCTCCCACTGAATAGGTGCCCTATGAGAGCAGACACCGTGGTTACTCTGTTCTCTGCTGTGCTCTTGGCACCTACGTACACTACCCATATGTCTGTCTCTGAACAGACAATGAACTTGAAGACAGAATCTGCTTTCTTATTTACTTCTGGGTCCCAACTCCCAGCACAGGGCTGGCCCGGGATTGGTGCCTGACACCTGTTTATCAAGTATGTGTTCCACCCACCATTGCGAGCACTGAACTGAAGCCTTCTTGTGACATCTCATGTTGGAAAGAGCTACTTGTCTTCGACTGGGTTCCTGTGGGGAAACAGGTCACTTTGGCTCTGGGGACCATGAGACCACAAGGACTCAGAGCACAAGGAGAAGAATGAATCTGAAGCTCAGGTTCTGGGGCACAATTCTGGGTGAGCCGTGAATAGGGATAGCCCCTCCATACTGCAGGGGATACCTGGGCCCAGAACCTTCAATCCCAAGACCCAGGCTCGCCCTGCATTTACCCTCGACTGCAAAGATCTTCTCCTGAAGCTGCTCCTGGATGCTGCCGAGTGCTGCAAAGTTGTCCACCCTGAACACGTGGTCCTGAGAGGGCAGTGAGCCAATGGTGTTCAGCTCCTGCCTGGCAGTGGGTTCCTGGAAAGCATTTCCCACCTGTGACAGAGAGACAGGTGAGGAGGAGACCACTAGCCTTTCTGCCAGAGTGAGATACAGCCTGAGTCTGAGGGAGACATGAGGAAGTGGACATACCCCAATGGCATAGCGAATGATGCCAGCCCTCTGTGCCTGGGGGATGACGTCACTGTAGTCCAGGGGGTCTTTGTATTTCTGCCCATCTGTGATGACAATGAGGATCTTCTTGGCACTTTTTCGGGCCCCATTCTTACTATGAAATAGTTCTTCCCTGTCAAGAAAGAAAGGGAGATGCCTCTCTGTAAATGATATTGATTCTGGAAGGAAATAATCTGTAGGGTGTCTGGGTGGCTCAGTTGGTTAAGCAACTGCCTTCAGCTCAGGTAGATCCTGGAGTCCCGGGATCGAGTCCCACATCGGACTCCCTGATCGATGGAAAGTCTGCTTCTCCCTCTGACCTCTCCCCTCTCATAGTCTCTCTCTCTCTCTCTCTCTCTCTCTTCAAATAAGTAAATAAAATCTTAAAAAAAAAAGAAATAACCTGTAGCACTAGAAGCTCATCTGGAGAGACTGGGGAGTCCTGGTACCATCAGACTATCTCAGGCATGTTAAAAAATCGTCACACCCTTTTTAGAAAGTAATGCATGGATTAGTAAGACTAATAATAAAGGTACTCATATTCCTTTTTCAGTAACTCCAGCTACCATGGAATCTCATTTTCAGGAGGCAGTATGGTTCAGAATAGGAACCTTAGAGTCTAACAGACTTGGATAGTTGTTTTGCCCCTTTGAGTCTCTGCTTCTCTCTGTGAAGGTGAAAATAATAATTGTATCATAGCTATTCCTCAAAGATGATCCCCAGTGTGCCGCACCTGGTTCCCTTCTCATATTGAATCTGACCTGTGACCAGTTTCAGCAGTAGCATGAAATAGAAGTGACACCATGCCAGTTATAGGCCTAAGAAACCTTGATAGCTCTTGCACTTTGGGAAGCTATGAGCCACCATGAGGGAAGTCTATAGCTCAAGACTTCTATAGCTATGGAGAGAAAGACTCTACCACCCCAGCTGAGCCCAGCCTTCCAGCCAGTCCTGCCCAGGCAGGACTCTGTGAATGAATCTCTAATGTTCCAGCTTCTGAAAGCAGATGAGCCCCGAATCGTGAAAAATATTAATAAAAGAATTGTTGCTTAAACCACTAAATTTGGGAGTGGTTTGTTAAGGAACAATAGATAAATGAGACAAAACATATGAGGTTATTCTGAGGATCAAATTCCCCCATAGTGAATGGCCTATAGGTAAGCATTAATTCTATAGTAGCTATTACAAATGATTAAAACTGTAACTATATGATCTTAAGTTCTATGAATGCAGAATAAACACACACACACACACACACACACTCCACATATAATACTGGAAACAACCTAAATGTCCAAGATCAGGGAAGGGATTTAGCAAAGCATGATCCACCTGCTTGGTGAGAAAGTACAGAGCCATTTCAAAGGAAAACAGTAAACGCTGTAGAAAACATGGCACAAGTTCATGTAACAGATGACAAAAAAAAAAAATAAGAAGGCAGGATGAAATTAGTTTCTGCCCACACTGTGACTATATAAAATATGTCTGAATAAAGACAAGGATTGAAATGGCCCTATGCTTTGTGGGTGGGATTTGTTTATTCATTTCTCATCCTTTCTTTTTGCTAAAATACTGTGAGGTGGTGGTAGAGGGACTAAAACACTTTTCCCAAAAATTTCCTTAATGTTATTGCAATTGTACCTTTTTTGTAATGAAGCTTCTAAAAAAAAAGAAAAAGAAAAAAGAAAACAACAGTGGGTGGCAGAGAGGCCCTGAGATGGCTTTGGCTCCGGTGAGTGGGGAAGATGCTGTTCTGGGTGAGGGGAGCAGAATGGGTCTTGAGGATAACTACATCATCACCCACCACTGGAAGGAGCTCCAACGGTTAGGAAGAGATATCACTCCTTTGTGACTTTCGTTTTATTATTATTATTTTTTATTATGTTATGTTAGTCACCATACAGTACTTCATTAGCTTTTGATGTAGTGTTGCAAGATTCATTGTTTACACATAACACCCAGTGCTCCATGCAATATGTGCCCTCCATCGCCAACCCAACCTCTCACTCTCAGTTTGTTTCTCAGCGTTCACAGTCTCTCATGGTACATCTCCCACTCTGATTCCCCCCACCTTCATTTTTCCCTTCCTTCTCCTAATGTCCTCTATGCTATTCCTTATGTTCCACAAGTAAGTGAAAGCAGGTGATAATTGGGTTTCTCTGTTTGACTTACTTCACTCAGCATAATCTCCTCCACTTCCATCCATGTTGATGCAAGATTTGGGTATTCATCCTTTCTGATGGCTAAGTAATATTCCAGTGTATATATGGACCACATCTTTATCCATTCATCTGTTGAAGGGTTTCTTGGCTCTTTCCACAGTTTGGCTATTGTGGATATTGCTGTTCTGAACATCGGGATGCATATGGCCCTTCTTTTAAAGGACAGAGGTATTTGTCTTGGTTGTCCAGTCCCATGGGGCCAGTGTTCAAGGCAGAAAAGCCACCCAGCAATAAAGAGGATACATTTGGTGGGAGCATTCCTTGTTCAGCATTTCTCCTGCACCACCTCCAGAGTGGGACCCAGGGGTCCTCAGGAAGTCGAAGATCCCAGATATTCAGCCCATTTCTTTCCCATAAGAATCACATCTGAAGGTTTTAGCGGGGAGGGGGAATGGGGAACTGATTATCCCAGTGGTGGGTATTAAGGAGGGCACGTATTGCATAGAGCACTGGGTGTTATTATACCCAAACAATGAATCATGGAACACGACATCAAAAACTAATGATGTGCTCTATGCTGACTAATATAACATTAAAAAAAATTAAAAAACCGCATCATCTGTTTTTGCCCCACTGCCTAAGTCATTTCTTTACGGTTGGCCTAGCTGGACCAATCAAGGTTCATATGGATGAGGAATGTGGGAAGAAAGAAAATGAGTGAGGAGAGAGACACAGAAACACTTGGCAACAATTCCAAGTATTTACCAGGGAGGTAAAACGGGTGCACCATTCTCTGGATAAAACACTTACCTAGCACTTCTGGTGCAAAAGAATTGCATGCATTTTATCTCCTTTAATCCTTACAACCAAGTTGTAAGTTTATCCTCATTTGACAGTTTCCTGAGACTTAGAAAGACTCAGTAACTCCCAGGGTGGCCCAGGTCACCAACAGGGAGCAAGAATGAGAACATGGGTATATCTGAACCAAAGTCCATGTCTCTGGCTGCCCCATTTGGAATTAGGGTCCAGCCAATTCAAGGCCAGGCAAAGAGGAAACACAGAAGAGAAGTGCTGTACTATATCAGGGGAATAATCCAAGGATATCTCCACCTACTTCCCCCTCACTTCCCTTTTGAGCCCCTTTCCCCAGAGTTCCCACAGCTGTGCAGAAGGGCTGTGCAGACCAGCATAGGAAGTGGTGTGGTGGCTTATCCACATGAGGCAGAAGGGGGAACTTACACCACTGTCCGGATCCCTGTGGCTGTAAATGTGAGGCCATCCAGCTGGACAATGGGATCCACCAGGCTCTGAGGGTTTGAGGTACTCTGGAATTCGGTGAAGGTAAAGTGGATCTTCAGGCGGTTGGAGTACTGTATCAGGGAAAACTGCAAAGGAGAAGAGGAATGCCGTGGGGCTCAGGAGTTATTCTTTAATAAACTTTTTATTTTGGAATAATTTTGGATTTACAAACAACTTTCCATGTGTCTTTGAGGCTAAAACCCAGGGGAAATATGGCCCAAAAAGAAACTAGAAAATCAAAACCAAATGATGCTTCTTTCAGAGTTTGCAAGGAATAACCTTTCCTACCTCAACATTTCTTAACTTGGACTTTAAAAAAATTTCGTAACATGTGAAGTCAACTTATAGACTACATTTTCTCACTTCTCAAGAATTTCTACATACATTATGCATGAATTACTGGGAAATAAAATAATAAGATAAATCATGAATTACATGGAAACATAATAAAGAAATCATTAATTATTTGACCAAGTTACCTTCAGTCTAATTTCACAGTAAAACTATTTTTGCAATCCTTTCAATGCTTTTAAATAGGAAAAAAAAATGTATTTCCTAGGCCATGTGGGGACATATCAAATGCCATGGGGGAATTCCCTCAGGTCAGGACTCAAATCAGCCCTGTACTGGGACACTAGTCTCATCATGGCATAGGTCCCCTAAGCTAACCTCTAGCAATACCAGGCTTCCTACTAGGTTGGTCTTCCCAAGGCAGCTGCCACCCCCTCCTCACTTCCCAGATCTTGGAGACCCAGCCTCACCAGGGTGTTGGTGCCTTCAAACTGTCCCATCACAGCTCTGACAAAGTCCTTCATCTGCTTAAAGTCACTTTGGACAATGCTGCCAGAACCATCAATCAGGAAGACAATGTCCATCTCTTGACTTGGACACTCTGTAGAGAAGAAGGAAGGAATCAGAGATGCCCGTGTGGGTCCCAGCCATCTCCCAGGGTCCAGAAACCCTTCCTGCTCCACAGAGTTAAGGGGCCATTCTTGGCCTAGGAATCAGTTCCCAGCGAGTTTCCACACTTTCCATGGAGGAGGCCCAAATCCGTTGCCCAAAATTTAAGAAACAAAACAAATGACTGAAGAAAAAAAGAGAGAGAGACAGAGACAGAGAGAGAGAGAAAAAGAAGGGAACAGACTCTTAATTGAAGAGAACAAACTGATGGTTACCAGAGAAGTGGTTGGGGGATGGGTTAAATAAGTGATAGGGCTTAAGGAGTGTACATGTTGTGATGAGCACCAGGTGATGTATGGAATTGTTGAATCACTATATTGTACACCTGAAACCAGTATAACACAGTATGGTAACTATACTGGAATCAAAATTAAAACTTAATTTAAAAAAAAGACTTCTAAACTAAAAATAAATAAATAAATAAATCAGTTGCCCCAACACCCCTACCCCCACCCCACAGAATCCCTGCTTCCCTCCTTCCACAAGGTCTAGAAAGGGGAGAAAGAAGTAAAAGACAGAGGCAAGATGGGTTCCTTATTCAACTACTCAACAAATAGTTATTGACTACACACTAGGAATGTCATAGAGCATGAGGGAAAGGCAATTTAGCAAAGTGATTCAAGTGTGCATTCTGAGCATGCTGGGCTCAAATCCCAGCTCTGCCACCTACTAGTGGTGAATTCAGGCAACTTATTTAACTACACTGGGCTTCAGTTTTCCCATCTGTAAAATGGGATAGTAAAATATCAGTGCCTAACACATGGGGTAGGCTAAAAAGTGTTGATGTGTACCTAAAATACTTAAGACAGGGCCTGGCCCCCCATAGCTGTTATGGAGATTAGCTGTTATGACCATCATCACTGTGTGCCAGGCATTTTTCCAGGCACAAGAACACACCTGCAGCAGATGCTAAGGTTTGCCACCAAGAAGACACACGCCCTTTCAGGACAGAGGTCCTTATTATCAGCTACAGGGAGTAGTTGTGGATGCCTCCCAGATGATAACTCAGGAGATAACTTGTCCAATATTACAACTCCTGCTCCTGGGGGCGCCCTGCATCCAGCCATGTTGCAAGCTCCTCTGGATTGGCTGAGGAGCCCAACTTCTTTTACTGCCCAGTCCCGCTTCCTTCACACTCTAAGAACTATTGTTCCCAAGAGTATTCCCAAATGAACCCCAGAGTCTATTTCTCAGGAAACTTGGTCTAAGACCATAGCTTGAAAAAGGATATCACCCCCGCCCTCATGGAGTCCACCATAATGGAAAATCACACCTCACACCCATAAACAAATAAGACACTTCACATTGACCCCAAACTCACATAAGTGTTTGTGGCCTGTGTGAAGGACACAGTTGATACCTCCACCAGTGCCCCACATCCTGTGTTGCTCCCCAGGTGGTAGGAGATCAGCCACCATAGACAGTAACAAAGCTTGATACTGAACTGTGGAAGCTGGCCTCTTGGCACTGAAATAAAAAATCAAAAATGCTGGGTTGCCTGGGTGGCTCAGTTGGTTAAGCAGCTGCCTTCGGCTCAGATCATGATCCCAGCATCCTGGGATCGAGTCCCACATGGGGCTCCTTGCTCAGCGGGGAGCCTGCTTCTCCCTCTGCCACTCTGTCTGCCTGTGCGCACTCTCTCTCTCTCTCTGACAAATAAATAAATAAAATCTTTTAAAAAAATCAAAAATACTTTCTCCTTGCTCCCTACACCTCCCCCATCCCATCTATGCAACCAGCTGGTGCTTCAACCCTGCTGAGAAGAAATGGAAGACCACTTCCCTCCCTGCTTTCTTTTTAAATTTAAATTTATTTAGCCAACATATAGTACATCATTCGTTTCAGATATAGTGTTCAATAATTTATCAGTTGTGTATAACACCCAGTGTTCATCACATCATGTGCCCTACTTAATGCCCATCACTCAATTACCCCATCCCCTCCCCTACCTCCCTTCCAGCAACCCTCAGTTTATTTCCTATAGTTAAGAGTCTCTCATGGTTTTTCTCCCTCTCTGATGACTTCCCATTCTGGTTTCCCTCCCTTACCATTTGATCCTCTGTGCTAAGTATACTCTTACATTCTGCCACCCACCTCTCCTCTGTTAACCACCAGTTTGTTCTCTACAGTTAAAAGTCTGTTGTTTTTTTTTTCTGAATTCTTGACCAGGAAATTCAGCCCCACACATGGCAGGCCAAGAAGCCCTCACTGCATCCCTCCTCACCCAATGTCCCCACAGCTGGGTAGTTGAAGTCCCCATCTCCACATCTTACACTTGTGCTCATTTTGTTAGCTGCTCCACAAAACCACCCCTCATATGCTCTCTCAGGCCACGATGGTGGCAAGTTCTCTCAAAATATCACTTCTGGGGTGCCTGGGTGACTCAGTGGGTTAAAGCCTCTGCCTTTGGCTCAGGTCATGGCTCCAGGGTCCTGGGATTGAGCCCCTCATCGGGCTCTCTGCTTGGCAGGGAGCTTGCTTCCTCCTCTTTCTCTGCCTGCCTCTCTGCCTACTTGTGTTCTCTGTCCATCAAATAAATAAATAAATAAAGTCTTTTAAAAATATCACTTCTGTTTCTTGTTCCTTTTACTATCTTCACTGGGCTTCCAATAGCAAGCACCAGGCTATAGCTGAGCACCTTCTGAAAAACAGACCAAATCAGTCAGGTGAGGTTGGCTCCAGGTCTCAGCTCTGTCACTTCCTAACAGCAGGAACTCAGCTCTCTGAGCTTCAGTTTTCCTGCTTGTTAGACAAGACCATCCTACCTACCAGCCCGGATCTTGTGGGGTGCAATAAAAATGCACACCAGTCATCAGGCATTGTCTGGCTACAATTGAGGTAGTCACTTCTACCTCTACTCAAACTTGATTTGCCTACACCAGGCTTACACGCCTGTGTTCCGTTTTCATCAGGCATCCCACCTCATGAGTCATGGAGACATCTAGGAGAAGAGTCTTACCTCCTAGTGCTTAAATGTCATATAGCCTCCCCTGGCTGCACAGATATCCCCGGCAAGTCATGCTATCCCCAAGACTCCTGGAATCCCACTCTTTACTCTCTCTGTCCCTTTTGTAGACTCTGCTCTCAGAGTTTGGGTGGGAGGTCTTTCTGTTGCAGCTCTAACCTTTGCCTAAAAGCCCACCATGCCTGGCATCATTGCTTCTTTAGTCTAAAACATTGCTCTCAGTCAGCGCCTTGAGTGGCCCCTGTCCCTGACTTGGAGCCCATTATCTCCTCCTCCTAGTGCTAACTCATGGTCCTAGCTAGAAGGTCAGTCATCACGGTATTCACATATTATGTGTTGGGCAGAAGTCAAAACACGTTATATATATTAAATCTTTTGATTGTCACAACCACCATAATTATTCAGACCCAGTTTACCAATGAGGAAATTAAAGCTCAGGAAAGTACACAGAAGACAAACTCATTCAGATTGACGCTCAGAGTTGCTGCTCACTCTCTCTGGCACCATTCTTTGCAGAAAGCATTGTTGCTGGCAAAACTGTGATGCACAGTTTCCTTGGCCCTACCATTTGCTCCCCTTAGAAGCTCAGCAGTGAATGATCCAGAACAGCCTCCTTCTTGGACCCTATCCAAGGATCTATGATCCTCACCACATTTTCAAAACCCAGGGTCTTTCTTCTGAAAGCCCAGAAAGCATCCCTGAACTTGTTGACACCTGTGAGGCCCTCATGCCTCCTGCAGCCAGCACTCTGAGACTCTCTTCTGCCTCACCAGAACTTTCTCCCCTTGACTAGCTTAGACTTCCTTCTGTGAGCTTCCCTCCCTGCCTGGTCAGACCATGTTCCCAGACCTTCTTGGGCTTGCTGAGGCCTCTGGGAAGGGGCCATGGACACAGGAAGCCAAGACCAGAGTTGTGTGCTTTGCCCACCCTTCAGAGCCAGCATGTACTCACATAGAATCACTGTCTCTGTAGGGACCTACCTGGCAGGGAAGTAGGCATGGTCCAAATGGTCTGCAGGTGGGAGCCCAACAGGAAGCAGAAGCCTTCTGCATACATATTCTCCCCACAGGCTCTGTGCATGGTGGGGCCACAGGCCTAAGGGCAGAGGCCTGTGTGAACAAGGGGCTCCCCAGAACTTTCCATACTCTTCTTCCAGTCCCAGCCTCCCCTAGCCCCTGCTCCTCCCCTCGTCACCCTCCTATGACCCAGGGAAACTTACCAGCAGCCAGGAGCGATTGGTGCAGGTTGCCAGGGACAGGCCCAGGGACATGTTCACGACCTCTGGGGGTGCTGAAAGGACAGATACACATGATCATTCATGGGCATATCCCCATTTGTGGGGAGAGTCAGGGCTAGAGGCCAAGGAGGGAGCACTGCAGTAGAGGACTGAGGGCCACAATTTCTGGGTGGAGTCACTCACTGTGCAGTGGTATGGGTTGACATAGTCCAGTGGCAGCCACACAGTCATACAACCGTCCTGTTTGGTTGACCGCCACCACCTCCAGGGGGGCTCCCACCACGAGTCTGTAGGCACAAACATGACATATAGTTGCAGGAAGGGTAAGGGCACAGGGCACTTCAGGTGAGGAAGTATCACTGTGTAACAGGGAAGTGAGACTTTGAGAGGGAAGCTCTTGGCATTTGCCACTCATGAAGCTTTAAATAATGGGGCCTGAGTTCAACCCACATGTGTCAAAGGACCATGCTGGGCTTTTTCTTTGTTTGTGTGGGGGTATACATAAATAAGTGTGTATTTATATACAAAAATGGTTTTAGTGGGGTTTTTTTTTTTTTCAGCATTCACCAAAAATAAAACTATCCAGTGCAAAACAGCATTTCCCAACCATGGACAAGAGCATTTAGTTTTTGAGGTGCCATCATTCTGAGCCACCCAAGAAATAGATCACCTCAATTTAAACAGAAAAATCTGCTAAAGCCATAAGTTACCAAAACAAATAGATGATCCTGTAATTAATTGGACAGTTTTAATATCAATAATTTAAGTTGGACAATTTAAAACCACAGTATCTGGGGAGGGTATGTGCTATGGTGAGTGCTGTGAAGTGTGTAAGATTAACGATTCACAGACCTGTACCCCTGGGGCTAATAATACATGATATGTTAATAAAAAATAAAAAGAAACAAAAAAATAAAATACAGTATCCGAATTCATATCAAAATCTATAGTCATATAAGTGCAACAATTTCTGCAAAACTCTTTGAAAGGAGAGAATTAATTTTTAATTAAAAAGTTATATTTACCAACAATCTCTCCTCTCAAATGAAATAACTAAATAAATGTTTGTATCTTTCAATTAATTGCCAAGCAAAGGAACCCAGGGTAGGGGAGCTGAAGATGTTCTACACCTTGATCTAGGCAGCAGTTACCTGGCTATATACATATGAAAAATTCATTGAGTTGGACCTTTCAAGTCTGTGCACTTCAGTTTATGAGCTCTGTATTTCAAAACGAACAAAGGAAAAAACAAAACTCTGGCACCTGGCACTTGCTTCCATGTCCCAGCCTGCCAGCTGGATGAGGAGGAGGGATGGATGTGCATGTAGTACTCAGTGACCTCAAAATGCTACTTCTTGCCCAGCTGAATCTTCCTGTATTCTCGGGCTCATTGCCAATGTCACCTCCTCTGTGAAGCCTTCCTGGAATTCCCTCTTGGGTTTGATCTCTCCCTTCCTGTGCCTCCCAGACTTTGGTTATGCTTGGATCACATGGTAACTTCAACATCTTGGGTCCCAGTCACTGGGAACTGAGACTGTGCACTTCTGGAGGCAGGGTGAGGTATATAACTTGCCTGTCCCAGAGTGAAATAAAGATGTGGGGCCTCTTGTTCATGGGGAAAAAAGTTTTTTTTTTCCTTTCCCCCCCCCTTTTTTTTTTTTTTGTTTTCTGTTCTTCTTCTCCTCCTCCACTTCCTCCTCCTTCTTCTTCTTCCTCCTTCTCTTCTTCTCCTTCTCCTTTCCTTCTCCTTCGTCTTATTCTTCTTTGCAATTTGCCTCTCTACCTGTCCTGGTATTTACTTTTTTCTCTTTAATGTTGCATTCCCTCAGGCACAGGGATACTCATGGGACAAGTGAAAACCCCCATAAGACTGGGTGAACTGTGCACCTGAGCCAACCCTGACCTTGTTCAGCTCATGCCAGGGACTGAGGGTGGCAGCTGAGAAACATTCCCCAGAATGCTGGGCTGCATGTGAGCCAAGGCTTTAACCCACAGCACAGCTCCACTGTCCCATGAATTTAACTTACAATATGCAAATGCTAAGATTAAATTATTAACATTTTCAAAAGGAAGACTGAAAAACATTACTTCAAGCACCAGGGTGACTGTACTGGTCACATGTACTGATCACTGAAGAACAGATTCAGGACCTTCCTCCTGAAGTATTATCTTGTCCAGAGTTTGTGGTCCTTCTTGGGATTGTGAATAGTTAGTAGTAGGGGTGTCATGGGCCTTGGAGGAGTGGTGGACAGGCTTCTTGCCCATGCTGCCCTTCCTCCAGGACACCTCCTAATCATGCCACGTTCAACCATTTGCCTGCAGGTGGAAGGAATAGAGGTAAGGGAGTGGGTATGGCCTACCTAGATCTGTCAAACTGGGCCACACTCTGTCCAAAGCTAGCTCCATCCTCTTGAAATATCACAGGCTCCTCCACATCCAAGTTGAATCCATGACAAGAAGCCAGGACTGAGGAATATGGAAAGGGAGGCAGGGGTAGGAGGAACCGTCAGAAGAGCCTCATCTTCTCTGGACCCCTGACTTCTTGGGATCTTGATGCCCACCCCAATTCAGCTCATGTGCCCAGGAGAAGGGTGTTCTCTTTTTCTTTGTTTCCTGATTTGCCATCTATATGGCTCCTATCTCTCTCCCTCAGAAATAATTAAGCCATAATACAAAAAATGACAATCCAGAAAAATGCCCCCTCCAGGACATTTCCTAGGACATCCACAATCTGAAATTAGGCCTGTCACCTCCTGGTCTGTTAGATCAGGCATGTCCCCTAAAGAGAAAGTGACCATGTAATTTATTTTCTAAACTGAGACCTTCTGTGAGTGAAAGGGGCACCATTAATAATTACAGCAGGGTCATTGGGACTGGACCAGGCAAACCAGGGCATATGGTTACCCTTCTTAAAGACTGTCCTGCTCCATCTTCTCATTATACAGAGACCCTAAGGTCCAGGCTAGGGAACAGACTGAGAATTTTATTTGTAAATTTGATAATTTGTAATTTTATGTTTTCCATGTTCCCCTCTCTTGGTGTTGGGCTCTAAGAGGGCAAGGATTGCAACAGTCTTGTGTGGTGCCTGGTACAGTGCCTGGCCCTTAACAAATGACTAATTACTATTTGTTGACTGGCCTAAAACTGCATAACAAGTCACTGATACAACCAGGATTCCAACCCACTCTTTGACCCTTGACATTCTCCTCTCTGGTGACTAAGCTCAAAACCTCAGCAGATGACCCTCTACATTTCAAGGGCTTTTCTCAACACCCTTACTCCCAAGCAACATTTCTACTAACCATTTCTACTAGAATTCCCAGTCTCCGGATTGAGGCGTCAACTCCAACCCACAAAGTAAGGAAATTCTAAGGAGTTAAAGCATCAGGCCAGGAAGTGACAGGCAGCGTCCAGACACTTGAACCCTAGGGTTCTAAGGAAAAGGCCAGATGTTGAAGGTGCTGTAACCCTACTATAGCCATATGCAAGGGAGCTTCACATCCTATATCTTCCTTTCAGAGAATGATTCTGTTTCTGAGTCTGAAAACAGGCTCTATGACCTGACAAGTAAGAGGGTGCCAAGGGTCTCAGACTCAAATACCTCAGAGGCCAGGGAGGTGACATCAGTAACTGAAGTGGGTAAGTGTGAGCACCAGGAATTACTGGTACTTACAGTCTGTGGCCCCTTTAAAGGAAGAAGCCATTACCAAGCTCTAGTGTTCAGAGCTCTAGACCTTACAATCTCTCAAGAGAAGTTGACAGTCTAGACTTTTGTGTGAAATCTGATTTTTAATAGACACACGAGTGATTTCAAATGACACGTGGATGTGGTCCTGATACAGTTTTCAATTTCTGGACTATTCTTTTGGCAACAGCGGGACAACATACCTGAAATCAAGACTTGAAGGACATGAGGGACCAAGGAGGTGATATCCACCATTTTCCCTTCCTAGTGACTCCTATGGCCTTCACCCTGAGGCCCTGGGGCAGAGTCCTGTCCCCCATACCACACACCAGAATCCTCACAGGAGGAATTGTGGAGAGGGAGCTCAAGCTATTCCCAAGCATAGCCTATAAGTCCAACTTCTCTCTCTTTGCTCAGGTTATGACCTTCCCTTGATTCCAGGCCATTCCTCCTTCCACACAAGACTGGACACTAGGGTCCTCCCCTGTTCTCAGCCCCTCCAGAGAGATATATGAGCTAATCACCAACCCCAGCCTGTTCTACCAGATGGAAAAGCACGCCCCAGGCTTCTCCCAGCCCTGAAAGCCCCCACTCACCACCCAGAAGGAGCACAATTCCAAAAGCCATCACAGAGCATGCATTGAAGGAGAAGTGAAGAGCTGAGCAGTAGAGCACCAAAGGACACTCAGTGCCCTGGGAGAGAGTTAAAACACTGACTCAGAGCCTTGAGGTGACAGAAGGAAGGGCGCAGTCAGGAAGTTCTCAGTTAATCATAGAACAGAGGAAGGGGCAGGAGGCCAAAGACGCCCTTGGGGAAAATCTCCCATACTTTCCCACCAACATCACCTCTGCAAATCTGGCTTCCTTTTCCAGGGCCTGGTTTTCCCATAAGACCACCTTTCCCCAGCCCTTGAGACCCAGTTAGTATCAAGGGAACCTAGGATCCCTCTAGGGCCTCAGAAATCAGACTGCATATAAGTGGAAGGGATGAAATAGATGGTTACAGAGGCCCCACTGTATGAATACGAGCCTGGAGAGAGGCAGACCTCCACCTCAGATAGCAGTGCTGGGTGGGGGATAGAATAAGTGAGGGTGTTGTTTAAAAAAGCAGTGGGGTGTGGTGCCACACCACAATGTGGTGCCATAAACAATGAATCTTGGAACACAGAAAAAAATAAAATAAAATTTAAATAAATAAATAAGCAGTCTCCATCAAGAGATAAATGAAAAATCAAATGGGTAAATAGACTTAGTAGTCAAATCGACTGACTGACTAGTCAGCAATAAAAGAGAACTGACTACAGATACATATAACAACATGGATGAATCTCAACTTTGTCATAAGTAAAAGCAAGTCAGACACCAAGCTGCATAATGTTTGACTACTTTCAAACAAATAGGAAAAACTAATCCATGAGGATAGAAATAGAACAGTGATTGCCACCAGTGAGGTGGAGAAGGAACTTCTAGCACTTGTTAAATTTAACATTCAATCCTTTTTATTTTAATATTTAATAACAATACTTTAAAAAAATTTGTTAAATGGGAGAAGGGTAGATAATGGGTAGTTGCTATTTATTCTCTGTAATTTTCCGTGTGTTTTGAATATTCTACAATTAAGCATATATGAGTGTTTCTCAAAAACTTGAAAAAAGGTACAAAGTATAAAAGCCCAGGAATAGACTTAGAAGGGTAGAATACATGACAAAATCCCTAACTATGGCATATTATTTTAAGTATACTTGTGACAGTTATTTAAACACCTAAAATGCAGGTTACATGTCAAGTATAGACAATGAAAAATAGTTTTCTAGACAAAAGTTTTAGCTCAGTTTTCTTGAGCTTATATTTAAGGAAGAGAAAAAATTAACTAGATACTGGGAAGGGCATTGATGCTGGGAATAGGGCCAAAGTTTATGATTGCTGGTTTTAAGGCTGACTTCCCTACTTCCTGCTGAGAATGTCAAGGTCAAGTTAAGCTTGGGCTAAGGAGACCTAGCAAACAGCACCCATGCATCTGTTCCATGGATCTGTGATCTTCTCTGTGTTTAGAACCACAAAGTAAAACCATATGATAATTGACTTTCTCTGTTTGACTTATTTCACTTAGTATAATCTCTTCCAGTCCCATCCATGTTGATGCAAAATTTGAGTATTCATCCTTTCTGAGGGCTGAGTAATATCTCATTGTGCATATGGAGCACTGGCTGTTAATACACAAACAATGAATCATTTAACACTACATCAAAATTGTGTAATGGTGCACTGTATGGTGACTAACACAATTAAATCAATCAATCAATTAATTAATCAATGAATTTTAATTTATTTTCAGTGTTCCAGAATTCATTGTTTATGCACACACCCATTGCTCCATGCAATACTTGCCCTCCTTAATACCCAGCCCCAGGATCACCCATCCCTACACCCCCTCCCTTCCAAGACCCTCAGTTTGTTTCTCAGAGTCCACAGTCTCTCATGGTTCATCTCCCCTTCTGATTTCCCCCAATTCATTTTTCTTTTCCTTCTCCTAATGTCCTCCATGTTATTCCTTATGCTCCACAAGTAAGTGAAACCGTATGATAATTGACTCATTCTGCTTGACTTATTTCACTCAGCATAATCTCCTCCAGTCCCATCCATGTTACTACAAAAGCTGGGTATTCATCCTTTCTGATGGCTGAGTAATATTCCATTGCATATATGGACCACATCTTCTTTATCCATTCGACTATTGAAGGGCATCTTGGCTCTTTCCAGTTTGGCTATTGTGGACATTGCTGCTATGAACATTGGAGTACCTATGGCCCATCTTTTCACTACATCTGTATCTTTGAGGTAAATACCCAGTAGTACAGTTGAAGGGTCATAGGGTAGCTCTATTTTTAATTTTTTTGAGGCATCTCCACACTATTTTCCAAAGTGGCTGCACCAGCTTGCATTCCCACCAACAGTGTAAGAGGGCTCCTCTTTCTCCACATCCTCTCCAACACTTGTTGTTTCCTGCATTGTTAATCTTTGCCATTCTAAGTGGTGTAAGATTGTATCTCAGTGTGGTTTTGATTTGAATTTCCCTGATGGCTAATGATGATGAACACTTTTTCATGTGTCTTTATTGGAGAATTATCTGTTCATGTCTTCTGCCCATTTTTTTTTGACATGATTATCTGTTTTTTGGGTGTTGAGTTTGAAAGTTCTTTATAGATCTTGGATATCAGCCCTTTTTCTGTAGTGTCATTTGCAAATATTTTCTCCCATTTCATGGGTTGCCTCTTTGTTTTGTTGAATGTTTCTTTTGCTGCACAGCTTTTTATCTTTTTTAAAAAAAATATTTTATTTATTTATTTGACAGAGATCACAAGTAGGCCGAGAGGGAGGCAGAGAGTGGGGGGAAGCAGGCTCGCTGCTGAGCAGAGAGCCTGATGTGGTGCTCAATCCCAGGACCCTGGGATCATGACCTGAGCTGAAAGCAGAGGATTTAACCCACTGAGCCACACAGGCACCCTCACAGCTTTTTATCTTGATGAAGTCCCAAAAGTTCATTTTTTTTTTTTTACTGGGTGTTAACTAACTGGAATTTTTAAAAAATTTTTATTTATTTATTTTTTAATTTCTTTTCAGTGTTCCAGAATTCATTGTTTATGTGCCACTCCCAGTGCCCCATGCAATACGTGCCCTCCACAATACCCACCACCAGGCTCACCCAACCTCCCATGCCCCTCCTCTCCAAAACTCTCTGTTAGTTCCTCAGAATCCACAGTCTCTCATGGCTTGTCTCCTCCTCCAATTTCCCCCAACTCTCTTCTGTCCATCTCCCCATGTCCTCCGTGTTATTACTTACACTTGCTTTCATTTCTCTTGCCTTTGAAGATGTGTCTTGAAAGAAGCTGCTGTGGCTGATGTCGAAGAGGTTACTGCCTAGGTCCTCCTCTAAGATTTTGATGGATTCCTGCAACACGTTGGGTTCTTTCATCCATTTAGAGTTCATCTTTGTGTATGGTGTCACAGAATGTTCGAGTTTCATTCTTCTATACGTAGCTCTCCAATCTTCCCAGCACCAGTTATTGAAGAGACTGTCTTTTTTTGACTGTATACTTTTTCCTGCTTTGTTGAAGATTATTTGACCATAGAGTTGAGGGTCTGTATCTAGGCTCTCTACTCTGTTCCACTGGTCTATGTGTCTGTTTTTGTGCCAGTATCATGCTTTCTTGGTGATCACAGCTTTGTAGTAAAGCTTGAAATGAGGCAACTTGATGCCCCCTTTGGCTTTCCTTTCCAACATTTTCTTGGCGATTCAGGCCCATACAAATTTTAGGATTGTTTGTTCCAGCACTTTGTAAAATGCTATTGGTGTTTTTATTAGTATGGCATTGAAAGTATAGATTGCTCTGGGCAGTATAGACATTTTAACAATGTTTATTCTTCTAATCCATGAGCATGGAATGTTTTTCCATTTTTTTTGTGTCTTCTTCAATTTCTTTCATGAGTGTTCTGTAGTTCCTCGAGTACAGATCCTTTACCTCTTTCATTAGGTTTATTCCAAGGTATCTTATGGTTTTTGATGCTA
This sequence comes from Lontra canadensis, assembly GCF_010015895.1. Taxonomy (NCBI): domain Eukaryota; kingdom Metazoa; phylum Chordata; class Mammalia; order Carnivora; family Mustelidae; genus Lontra; species Lontra canadensis. The sequence continues at coordinate 258,153 of NW_022631126.1, forward strand.
TTGTAAGTGGAATCAATTCTCCAATTTTCCTTTATATATTTTTATTGTTAGTGTATAAGAAAGGAACAGATTTCTGTGTGTTGATTTTTTATCCTGCCACGTTACTGAATTGTTGTATCTGTTCTAATAATTTGGGATGGAGACTTTTGGAATTTCCACATAAAGTATCATGTCATCTGCAAAGAGAGAGAGTTTGACTTCTTCTTTGCCAATTTGAATACCTTTTATTTCTTTTTGTTTTCTGATTGCTGTTGCTAGGAATTCTGACTGAATTAGTTAGACATAGTTGAACTATGTTGAACAGTAGTGTTGAGAGTGGGCATCCTTGTCGTGTTCCTGATCTCAATGGGAAGGCTTTTTCCCATTGAGAATGATATTCACTGTATGTTTTTCATAGATGGATTTTATGAAATTGAGGAATGTTCTCTCTCTCCTTATACTCTTTATACTCATTTTAATCAGGAAAGGATGCTGAATCTTGTCAAATGCTTTTTCTGCATCAATTGAGAGGACCATGTGGTTCTTCTCCCTTCTCTTATTGATTTGTTCTATCATTGATCGATTTGTGAATGTTGAACCACCCTTGCATCCCAGGGATAAATCCCACCTGGTCATAGTGGATAATCTTCTTTTTCATTAATTATTTTTATTAACATATAATGTATTATTTGCATCAGGGGTACAGGTCTGTGAATTTTCAGGTTTACACACGCCACAGCATTCACCATATCACATACACTTCCTGATATCTGTAACCCAACCACCCTCTCCATAATCCCCCTCCCCCCAGCAACCCTCAGTTTGTTCTGTGAGATTAAGAGTCTCTTATGGTTTGTCTCCCTCCCAATCCCACCTTGTTTCATTTATTCCTTCCCTATCCCCCCAACCCTGTACATTGCCTCTCAAATTCCTCATATTAGGAAGATCATATAATAATTGTCTTTCTCTGATTGACTTATTTCCCTCAGCATAATAAACTCTAGTTCCATCCATGTCTTTGCAAATGGCAAGATTTCATTTCTTTTGATGGCTGCATAGTATTCCATTGTGTGTATATATACCGCATCTTCCTTATCCATTCATCTATTGATGGACATCTAGGTTCTTCCCATAGTTTGGCTATTGTGGACATTGTTGCTATAAACAATTGGGTACACGTGCCCCTTTGGATCACTACTTTTGTATCGTTAGGGTAAATACCCAGTAGTGCGATTGCTGGGTTGTAGGGTAGCTCTATCTTCAACTTTTTAAGGAACCTCCATGCTGTTTTCCAGAGTGGCTGCACCAGCTTGCATTCTTACCAACAGTGTAGGAGGGTTCCCCTTTCTCCACATCCTCTTCAACATCTGTCATTTCCAGACTTCTTAATTTTAACCATTCTGACTGGTGTGAGATGATATCTCATTGTGGTTTTGATTTGTATTTCCCTGATGCCAAGTGATGTGGAGCACTTTTTCATGTGTCTGTTGGCCATCTGGATGTCTTTTTTGCAGAAATGTCTGTTTATGTTCTCTGCCCATTTCTTTTCTTTAATTTTACTTATTTATTTGACAGACAGAGATCACAAGTAGGCAGAGAAGCAGGCAGAGAGAAGGGAATCAGGATCTCCGCCGAGCTGAGAGCCTGATGTGGGGCTCGATCCCAGGACTCTGAGATCATGACCTGAGCTGAAGGCAGAGGCTTAACCCACTGAGCCACCCAGGCGTCCCAACCTCTGCCCATTTCTTGATTGGATTATTTGTTCTTTGGGTGTTGAGTTTGGTAAGTTCTTTATAGGCTTTGGAATCTAACCCTTTATCTGATGTGTCATTTGTGAATATCTTCTCCCATTCTGTCAATTGTGGTTTTGGTTTTGTCAACTGTTTCCTTTGCTGTGCAAAATATTTGGATCTTGATGAAGTCCCGATAGTTCATTTTTGCCCTTACTTCCTTGCCTTTAGCTATATCCCCAGGAAGAAGTTGATATGGCTGAGGCCAAAGAGATTGCTGTCTGTGTTCTCCTCAAGGGTTTTGATGGATTCCTTTCTCATATTGAGGTCTTTCATCCATTTTGAGTCTATTTTTGTGTGTGGTGTAAGGAAATGTCTCAGTTTCATTCTTCTACATGTGGTTGTCCAGTTTTTCCAGCATCATTTACTGAAGAGACTGTCTTTTTTCCATTGGACATTCTTTCCTGCTTTGTCAAAGATTAGTTGACCATAGAGTTGAGGATCTATTTCTGGGCTCTCTATTCTTTTCCATTGATTTATATGTCTGTTTTTGTGCCAGTACCATACTGCCTTGATGATGACAGCTTTGTAATAGAGTTTGAAGTCTGGAATTGTGATGCCACCAACTTTGGCTTTCTTTTTCAACATGCTGCTGCCTATTCGGGGTCATTTCTTGTAACATATAAATTTTAGGATTATTTGTTCTATTTCTTTGCAAAAAAAGGGAGGGGATGGTCTTTTGATAGTTGTTGCCTTAAATGTGTAGATTGCTTTAGGTAGCAGGGACATTGTCACAATATTTGTTCTCCCAACCCATGAGCATGGAATGTTTTTCTATTTCTTTGTGTCTTCCTCAGTTTCTTTCATGAGAATTTTATAGTTTTCTGAGTACAGATTCTTTGCCTCTTTTCTTAGGCTTATTCTTAGGTATTTTATGGTTTGGGGTGAAATTGTAAATGGGATCAACTCCTTAATTTCTCTTTCTTCTGCCTTGCTGTTGGTGTATAGAAATGCAGCTGATTTCTGTGCATTGATTTTATATCCTGACACTTTACTGAATTCTTGTATGAGTGCTAGCAGTTTTGGAGTGGAGTCTTTTGGGTTTTCCACATAGAGTATCATATCATCTGCAAAGAGTGAGATTTGACCTTTTCTTTGTTGATTCCAATGCCTTTAATTTCTTTTTGTTTTCTGATTGCTGAGGCTAGGACTTCTAGTACTTTGTTGAATAACAGTGGTGATAATGGACATACCTGCCACGTTCCTGACCTTAGTGGAAAAACTCTCGTTTTTTGCCATTGAGAATGATATTCACTGCGGGTTTTTCAAAGATGGCTTTGATGATTTTGAGGTATGTACACTCTATCCCTACACTGTGGAGAGTTTTGACCAAGAAAGGATGCTGTACTTTGTCAAATGCTTTTGCAGCATCTATCGTCATCTATTGAGAGTATCATATGGTTCTTGTTCTTGCTTTTATTAAGGTATTGTATCACATTGATTGATCTGTGGATGTTGAACTAAACTTGCAGCCCAAGAATAAATCCTACTTGGTCATTGTGAAAATCTTTTAATGTACTGTTGGATCCTATTGGCTAGTATTTTGGTGAGAATTTTCACATCTTTGCTCATCAAGGATATTGTTCTGTAACTCTCCTTTTTGATGGGGTCCTTGTCTGGTTTTGGGATCAAGGTAATGCTGGCCTCATAAAATAAGTTGGAAGTTTTCCTTCCATTTCAATTTTTTGGAACAGTTTCAGGAGAATAGGAATTAATTCTTCTTTAAATGTTTGGTAGAATTCCCCTGGGAAGTTATCTGGCCCTGGGCTCTTGATTGTTGGGAGATTTTTGATGACTGCTTCAATGTCCTTGTTGGTTATGGGTCTGTTCTGGTTCTCTATTTCATCCTGGTTCAGTTCTGGTAGTTTCTACATCTTTAGGAATTTCTCCCAGATTGTCAAACTTGCTGGCATATAGTTGCTCGTAATATGTTCTTATAGTTATTTGTATTTCTTTGGTGTTGGTTGAGATCTCTTCTCTTTCATTCATGATTTTATTGATTTGGGTCTTTTCTTTTTTCTTTTTGATAGGTCTGCCCAGGGGTTTATCAATCTTAGTAATTTTTCCACATCGAGATACCACCTTACACCACTTAGAATGGCCAAAATTAGCAAGACAGGAAACAACATGTGTTGGAGAGGATGTGGAGAAAGGGGAACCCTCTTACACTGTTGGCAGGAATGCAAGTGGTGCAGCCACTTTGGAGAACAGTGTGGAGATTCCTTAAGAAATTAAAAATAGAACTTCCCTATGACCCTGCAATTGCACTACTGGGTATTTACCACAAAGATACAGATGTAGTGAAAAGAAGGGCCATCTGTACCCCAATGTTTATAGCAGCAATGGCCACGGTCGCCAAACTGTGGAAAGAACCAAGATGCCCGTCAACGGACGAATGGATAAGGAAGATGTGGTCCATATACACTATGGAGTATTATGCCTCCATCAGAAAGGATGAATACCCAACTTTTGTATCAACATGGATGGGACTGGAAGAGATTCTGCTGAGTGAAATAAGTCAAGCAGAGAGAGTCAATTATCATATGGTTTCACTTATTTGTGGAGCATAACAAATAACATGGAGGACATGGGGAGATGGAGAGGAGAAGGGAGTTGAAGGAAATTGAAAGGGGAGGTGAACCATGAGAGACTATGGACTCTGAAAAATGACCTGAGGGTCTTGAAGGGGCAGGGGGGTGGGAGTTTGGGAGAACAAGGTGGTGGATATTAGGGAGGGCACGTATTGCATGGAGCACTGGGTGTGGTGCAAAAACAATGAATACTGTTACACTGAAAAGAAATTTAAAAAATCTTATTAATTTTTTCAAAGAACCAGATCCTAGTTTTGTTGGTTTGTTCTATTGTACTTTTGGTTTCTATTTCATTGATTTCTGCTCTGATATTTATTATTTTTCTTCTCCTGCTGGGTTTAGGCTTTCTTTGCTGTTCTTTCTCTAGATCCTTTAGGTCTAGGGTTAGGTTGTGTATTTGAGACCTTTCTTGTTTCTTGAGAAAGGCTTGTGTTGCTATATACTCTTCCTCTCAGTACCGCCTTTGCTGTGTCCCACATATTTTGAACAGTTGTGTTTTCATTATCATTTGTTTCCATGAATTTTTTTCAATTCTTCTTTAATTTCCTGGTTGACCCATTCATTCTTTAGTAGGATGTTCTTTAGCCTCCATGTATTTGGGTTCTTTCCAACTTTCCTTTTGTGATTGAGTTCTAGCTTCAGAGCATTGTGGTCTGCCAATAAGCAGGGAATGATCCCAATCTTTTGGTACCAGTGAGATCTGATTTGTGACCCAGGATGTGATCTATTCTGGAGAATGTTCCATGTGCACTAGAGAAGAATGTGTATTTTGTTGCTTTGGCATGGAATGTTCTGAATATATCTGTGACATCCATCTGGTTCAGTGTGTCATTTAAGGCCTTTATTTCTTTGCTGATCTTTTACTTGGATGATATGTCCATTTCAGTGAGGGGGATGTTAGAGTCCCCTACTATTATTGTATTATTGTTAATGTGTTTCCTGGATTTTGTTATTAATTGATTTATATAGTTGGCTGCTCCCATGTTAGGGGCATAGATATTTAAAATTGTTAGATCTTCTTGTTGGACAGACCCTTTAATTATGATATAGTGTTTTTCCTCATCTCTTATTATAGTCTTTAGCTTAAAATCTAATTTATCGGATATAAGGATTGCCATCCTAGCTTTCTTCTGATGTCCATTAGCATGGTAAATTGTTTTCCACCCCCTCATTTTAAATCTGGAGGTGTCTTTTGTTCTAAAATGAGTTTCTGGTAGATGGCATATTGATGGGCTTTGTTTTGTTTTTATCCATTCTGGTACACTGTATCTTTTGATGGGGGTATTTAGCCCTTTTACATTCAGGCTAACTATTGAAGGAAATGAATTTAGTGTCATTGTATTGCCTGTAAGTTGCCTGTTACTGTATATTGTCTCTATTCCTTTCTGGTCTACTACCTTTAGGCTCTCTCTTTGCTTAGAGGACCCCTTTCAATATTTCCTGTAGGACTGTGTTGGTGTTTGCAAATTCTTTTAATTTTTGTTTGTCCTGGAAGCTTTTTATCTCTCCTTCTATTTTCAGTGACAATCTAGCTGGATATAGTATTCTTGGCTTCATGTTTTTCTCATTTAGTGCTCTGAATATATCATGCCAGTTCTTTCTGGCCTACCAGGTCTATGCAGATAAGTCTACTGCCAATCTAATATTTCTACCATTGTATATTACAGACTTCTTGTCCCGAGCTGCTTTCAGGATTTTCTCTTTGTCACTAGGACTTGTAAGTTTTACTATGAGATGACAGGGTGTGGACCTATTCTTATTGATTTTGAGAAGGGTTCTCCTTCCCTCCTGGATTTTGATGCCTGTTCCCTCTGCCATATTAGGGAAATTCTCTACTATAATTCACTCCAATATACCTTCTGTCCCCTTCTCTCTTTTTCTTTTGGAATCTCAATTATTCTAATATTGTTTCATCTTATGGTATCACTTATCTCTCAAATTCTCCCCTCATGGTCTAATAGTTGTTTGTCTCTCTTTTGCTCAGCTTCTTTATTTTCTGTCATTTGGTCTTCTAAATCACTAATTCTCTCTTCTGCCTCATTTATCTTGGCAGTAAGAGCCTCCATTTTTTATTGCACCTCATTAATAGCTTTTTTGATTTCAGCTTGGTTAGATTCTCCAGAAAGGCATTTTATTTCCCCAGACAGGGTCTCTCTAATATCTTCTATGCCTTTTTAAAGCCCAGCTAGCTCCTTGAGAATCATCATTCTGAACTCTAGATCTGACGTATTACCAATGTCCAGGTGGATTAGGTCCCTAGCCATCAGTACTGCTTCTTGTTCTTTTTTTGTGGTGAGTTTTTCCACCTTGTCATTTTATCCAGATAAGAATATATGAGCAAGAGAATAAAATACTAATAGGGTGACAAAAACTTCAAGAAACTGTATGCTAATCAAATCAGAAGAGACCTTCAAACTGGGGGGAGAAGAAAGGGGGTAAAAACAACCATATATATATATATATATATGTATAACAGAGCCACCCACTTGATTTTGGGTGTATGTTGGTCTCTAGAAGAAAATACCTCCTAAAATTTTAAAGAAAGAAAAACATATATATGTATAAAAATAAAAATAAGAGTAAACATGTTGAAGGGATGGGATATGAGTGTAAAGATGAAAATTTTAAAAAAATTCTAAAAAATGGATTGATAAGATAATTTGGTAGGAAAAAGAAAGAAAAAAAAAAGAGAGAGAGAATGTGCTTAGGGTGGAGACTGGATCCAAGTCCTGTGCTAGGTTTAGGGTATATTTTGATCTATTAGAAGAAATTGTATCTTTAAAAAAAAAACCCTGCATATATATACAAAAATTAGGCTAAATACAATGAAGGATAAAATATGACTATAATAACGAAGGTTTAAAGGATTTTTTTTCTAGAAAAGTATTGTTAAGTAAACTAGTGAAAAAACGTTAAAAGAGGAAAAGTTTTAAAAAATTAGAATAAGAAGAAAAATAAAATTTAAAAATTTTAATTTAACTTTGCAAGACTAAAGGATCATGGGGAGAAAGCCAAGAATTCCATGCATTGTTTTCCCCAAGCTCTGGAGTTCCACTGTTCTCCTTGATTGGTGAGCTTGGTCTTGGCTGGATTTTCCTGCTGATCTTCTGGGGGAGCCGCCTGTTGTAGCGATTCTCAAATGTCTTTGCATGAGGCATAATTGCACTGCCCTTGCCAGGGGCCAGGCTAACAAATCAGCTTGGGTTCACTCTCAGGAGCTTTTGTTCCCTGACTGCTTCCATAGAGCTCTGGAGGATGGTAATGAAAATGGCAGCCTCCTAATCTCTGGCCTGGAGAAGCCAAGAGCTTGGGGCCCTACTCAGTGCACCCTTAGAGGAAAGCAGTCAATCACTCCCATCTCCTTGGTGTCCAGCTACCCTCCAAGCTCATCCTGACTGTGGCTGAGTGTTTCTATCTCTGGAGCACAGCCCCCTTTGGAATCTCCAAAACCAACAGATTCCAGCCATGCTGCTCCTCCAGAGGAGGAAAGTGAGTGTCCTCAGATCTACCACTTGTGGGGTCCCTGCTCAAAGAGCCATGGTCTGACTGTGCCACAGATCATGGTTTAAGGTGACCCCAGCTGAGAGCTCACTCCTCGACTCTGTCTCTGTAGTCACCTTCCCCACCCTGATACCTGGGAGGTCAGCCACACTCAGACACCCCCAATGTATCTATGACCCCACGGGACCTGAGACCACACTGTCCCTGCAGGCGTCCATCCCTGCTTAGCCTCTGGAGCAATGTCCCTCAGTGGAGCAGACATCTAAAAGTTCTAATTTTGTGCTTAGCTACTCCACTGCTTGCTGGAATCTGTCCCCTCCCACCGCGGTCTATCTTCCCATCACTTCAGATTCACATCTCCATGTGTCCTACCTTTCAGAAAGAGGTCGATTTTCTGTTCTAGAATTGCTGCTACTCTTCTTTTCGATCTCCTGTTGAATTTGTAGGTTTTTGTAATGGTTTGATAACTATCTAGCCTGATCTCCTGTGACCTGATGTCATTTCAGTCTGCTACTCCTCCGCCATCTTGCCTCTCCCCTGGTAGATGATCTTCTTAATGTATGGTTGGATCCTATTATCTAGGATCTTGTTGAGAATCTTGGCATCCATATTCATCAGGGATATTGGTCTGAAATTCTCCTTTTTGATGGGTTTTTTGCTGGTTTGGGGATCTGAGGGATGCAGGCTTCATAGAAAGAGTCAGGAAGTTTTCCTTCTGTTTCTATTTTTTGAAACAGCTTCAGTTCTTCTTTGAATGTTCAGTAGAATACCCCAGGGAATACATCAAGTCCGGGACTCTCTTTTGGGGGGTGGTTTGATCACTGTTTCAATCTCATTATTAGATATTGGTCTATTCAGGTTGTCAATTTCTTTCTCTTTTAGTCTTGGTAGTTTATGGGTTTCCAGGAAGTCATCCATTTCTTCCAGGTTGTATAATTTATTAGCATAGAGTTGTTGATAATAATTTCTGATTACTGTTTCTATTTCTTTGGCATTAGTCATGATCTCTCCCCTTTCACTCATAATTTTATTAATCTTGGTCCTTTTCCTTTTCTTTTGGGTTAGTCTGGCCAGTGGTTATTGATCTTATTAATTCTTTCAAATAACCAGTTCTAGCTTTGTTGATGTGTCCTACTGTATCTCTATTTTCTAATTCATTGATGTCTCCTCTAATCTTAATTCTTTCCCTTCTCTTGCATGGGGTTGGCTTAATTTGTTGTTGATTCTCCAGTTCCTTAAGGTATAAAGAGAGTTTGGGTATTCGGGATTTTTCTATATTTTTTAAGTGAGGCTTGGATGGCTATGTATTTCCCCCTTAGGACTGTCTTTGCAATATCCCATAGGTTTTGGACTGATGTGTCTTCTTTCTCATGGTTTCCATGAATTGTTTAAGTTCTTTGATTTCCTGGTTGATCCAAACATTCTTGAGCAGGATGGTCTTTAGCTTCCAAGTGTTTGAATTTCTTTCAACTTTTTCTTGTGATTCAGTTCCAGTTTCAAAGCACTGTGGTCTGAGAATATGCAGGGAATAATCTCATTCTTTTGGTATTGGTTGAGCCCTGATTTGTGACCCAGTATATAATCTACTCTGAAGAAAGTTCCACATGCACTCAAGGAGAATGAGTATTCTGTTGTTTTAGGGTGGAATGTTTTGTATATATCTATGAGGTCCACCTGGTCCAATGTGTCATTCAAAGCTCTTGTTTATTGATTTTCTGCTTAGATGATCTGTCTATTGCTGAGAGTGGTGTATTAAGATCCCCTACAATTATTGTATTCTTATCAATATGTCTCTTTACTTTGATTAACAGTTGGCTTATGTAATTGGCTGCTCCCATGTTCAGGGCATAAATATTTATAATTATTAGATCTTCTCAGGGTATAGACCCTTTAAGAATGATGTAATGTCCTTCTGTATCTCTGGCTACAGTCTTTAGGTTAAAATCCAATCTGTCTGATATGAGAATCACTACCCCAGCTTTCTTTTGAGACCTGTTGGAATGAAGGATTTTTCTCCATTCCTTCACTTTCAGTCTGGATGTATCTTTGGGTTCAAAATGAGTCTTCTTGAAACATGAGAGACTGTGGACTCTGAGAAACAAACTAAGGGTTTTGGAGGGGAGGGAGTGGAGGTTGAGAGTGCCTGGTGGTGGGTATTAAGGAGGGCACATATTGCATGGAGCACTGGTTGTGGTGCATAACCAATGAATCTTGGAACACTGAAAAAATAAACTAAATTTTTTAAAAAATGAGTCTTTTGTAGACAGCATATGGATGGGTCCTGTCTTTCATCCAATCTGCAACCCTGTGATGTTTTGGAGCATTTAGGCTGTTCACATTGACAGTAGTTATTGTAAGATATGTTTTTATTGTCATCATCTTGCCTATGAGGACCTTGTTTCTGTAGATTGTCTCTGTAAATTTTTGTTCTATATCACTCTTGAGGTTTTTCATCTTTCATATACCCCCCCATTAATATTTCTTGTAGTGCCAGTCTTGGAAGCTCTTTATCTCTCCATCCATTCTGAATGTCAACCTTACCAGATAAAGTATTCTTGGTGGCATGTTCTTCACTTTTAGTGCCCTGAATATCTCTTGCCAGCTCTTTCTGGCTTGCTAGGTTTCTGTGGACAAGTCTGATGTTATTCTGATGTTCCTCCCTCTGTACATAAGGAATCTTCTCCCACCCCCAGCTGCCCTTAAGACAATTTCTCTGAATTTACAATTTCCAAGTTTCACAATCACATGTCTGGAGGTCTTTCTATCCTCATTGATCTTGAGGGATGTCCTTTCTGTCTCTAGGACATGAGCACTTGTTCCACTCCTCCGATTAGGGAAATTCCCATTTAGGATTTGCTCAACAATATCTTCTAGTTCTCTCTCTCTCTCTCTCCCCCCCCCCCCCCCAGGGATCCCAATAATTCTGACACTAGAATGTTTCATGGCATCATTTATTTATCTAATTCTGTTTCCATAGCTTCTAAGGTGTTTGTCCTGGCCTCCTCCTGATCCCTCTTTTCTATCAGTTTGTCTTCTAGATCACTAATTCAATCCTCTGCCTTATTTACCCTAGCTGTTAGAGTGTTTAGGTTAGACTGGATCTTATTGATAGCATTTTTAAGTTCTGCCAGATCACCTCTCACTTGTATCCTTAGAGATTCTCTTTTCCCACTGGTGGTTTTCTCTAACTTACCCATAGTCTGGGATAAATGTTACCCTGAATTCTACTTGCAACATCTTGCTTAGTTCATATCCAGTAGTTCTGTGGCAGAGGTCACAGTCTCTGAATTTTTTCTCTCTTGGGGGTTCCTCCTCCTAGTTATTCTGCTGTTAATAGTTAACACATTTCACCTATGGAAAACCCACAGCAAATATCATCCTCAATGGGAAAAAGCTGACAGCCTTCCCTTTGAGATCAGGAACATGACAAGGAATCCCACTTCACCACTCTTGTTCAACATAGTATTAGAAGTCCTAACAACAACAATCAGACAACAAAGAGAAATAAAATGTATTCAAATTGGCGATGAAGAAGTCAAACTCTCTTCACAGATGACATGATACTTTATATGGAACACCCAAAACACTCCACCCCCAAACTACTAGAACTCATACAACAATTCAGTAATGTGGCAGGATACAAAGTAATGTACATAAATCAGTTGCTTTCTTATACAATAATAATGGAAATACAGAAAGGGAAATTAGAAAATCAATTCCATTTAATATAGCACCAAGAACCATAAGATACCTGGGAATAAACCTAACCAAAGAGATAAAGGATCTGTACTCGAGGAACTACAGAACACTCATGAAAGAAATTAAAGAAGACACAAAAAGATGGAAGATCATTCCATGCTCATGGATCAGAAAAATAAAACATTGTTAAAATGTCTATATTGCCTAGAGCAATCTATACTTTCAATGGCATTCCGATCAAAATTCTATTGACATTTTTTGAACAACTGGAGCAAACAATCCTAAAAGTTGTATGGAATCAGAAGAGACCCCGAATTGCTAAGGAAATGTTGAAAAAGAAAAACAAAACTGGGAGCCTCACGTTGATTGATTTCAAGCTTTACCTCAAAGCTGTGATCACCAAGACAGCATGGTACTGGCATAAAAAGGGACACATAGACCAGTGGAACAGAGTAGAGAGCCCAGATATGGACCCTCAACTCTATGGTCAAATAATCATCAACAAAGCAGGAAAAAATATCCAGTAGAAAAAAGACAGGCTCTTCAATAAAAGGTGCTGGGAAAATTGGACAGCTATGTGTAAAAGAATGAAACTCAACTATTCTCTTATACCATACACAAAGATAAATTCAAAATGGATAAAAGACCTCAACATGAGGCAGGAATCCATCAGAATCCTAGAGGAGAACATAGGCAGTAACCTCTTCGAGATATGTAATCTTTTCAAGATATGTCTCCAAAGGCAAAGGAAACAAAAGCGAAAATGAATATTTGGGACTTCATCAAGATCAAAAGCTTCTGCACAGCAAAGGAAACAGTCTACAGAACAAAGAGGCAACCCATGGAATGGGAGAAGATATTTGCAAATGACAATACAGACAAAGGGCTGATATCCAAGATCTATAAAGAACTCCTCAAACTCAACACACACAAAACAGATAATCATGTCAAAAAATGGGCAGAAGATATGAACAGACACTTCTCCAATGAAGACATACAAATGGCTACCAGACACATGAAAAAATATTCATCTTCACTAGCCGTCAGGGAGATTCAAATCAAAACCACATTGAGATACCACCTGACACCTGTTAGAATGGCCAAAATTAACAAGACAGTAAACAACGTGTGTTGGAGAGGATGCGGAGAAAAGGGAATCCTCTTACACTGTTGGTGGGAATGCAAGTTGGTGCAGCCACGTTGGAGAACAGTGTGGAGATTCCTTAAGAAATTAAAAATAGAGCTTCCCTATGACCCTGCAATTGCACTATTGGGTATTTACTGCAAAGATGAAGATGTAGTGAAAAGAAGGGCCATCTGTATCCCCAATGTTCAAAGCAGCAATGGTCACTATGCCAAATGGTGGAAAGAACCAAGATGCCCTGCGATGAATGAATGGATAAAGAAGATATGGTCCATATATACTATGGAGTATTATGCCTCCATCAGAAAGGATGAATACCCAACTTTTGTATGAGCATGGATGGGACTGGAAGAGGTTATGCTGAGTGAAATAAGTCAAGCAGAGAGAGTCAATTATCATATGGTTTCACTTATTTGTGGAGCATAAGGAATAACGCAGAGGACATGTGGAGATGGAGAGGAGAAGGGAGTTGGGGGAAATTGGAAGGGGAGGTGAACCATGAGAGACTATGGACTCTGAAAAACATTCTGAGGGTTTTGGAGGGGTGGGTGGTGGGATATTGGGTGAGCCTGGTGGTGGAGACTATGGAGGGCATGTACTGCATGGAGCAGTGGGTGTGGTGCATAAACAACGAATTCTGGAACACTGAAAAGAAATTTAAAAAATAAATAAAAATTTAAAAAAATAATAAATAAAAATAAAATTTAATTTAAAAAGTTACTATGGAATATGTTGTTTTAAATATCTAGTTGAAATGGTAAGTAGGTAAAAAATAATAATAAATAAAAGAACAAGAATCATGATAATTAATTTTAAAAAGACAAAGAGAGGAAAGTTCTATCTGAGAAATATAAAGACTGTGAGGCAATACTGGTAGCTTAAAATATTCTTTTCCTCTGAAGTTGGGGTTTTACAGTTTTATGGGGACCCTGTGGTTATTGTCCTCTTGTTCTTTTGACTTGTTCTGGGGGAGGGTCTTGCCACATTGTTTTTCAGTCAGTCCTGCTTGGGCTGGGTTGCCCTGCCCCCTATCAAGGGGCTGGGCTCTATGGATTATGGTTTTTCAGGCTTTTGTTCTCTGAAGGTTTTTGTTCTCTGGCAGTTTTTTGTGCCTTTTCAGAGGGTCAAAACAATGTAAAACCTCCGCAACCAGACCTCCTCCTGAGAGAGAAGCCACAGTCTGCTCCCTTCTGAATGTTCTAGAATGCACAGACTCTCCCTCTCTTCAAACTCTGTTGAACACTTCAGCCATCTACAGGCACTGTGCCCCCCCCCCCCACCATTTCAGTGGTTGCCTAAAGCCTCTGCTTGTCTCTGTGCATCCATGCCACCAAAATTGTGAGCGATACTGGTCTGGATGAGCCCAGTACCAGTGGCTGTCATTGACTGTGGCTGACTGACTCAAGTCCACACCAGGTGTGCTCAGCCCCTGCAGCAGAGGTGGCTGTGGTGGTCATGGTAGTCACCAGCCCCAGGGACCACTAACTGAAGCCTACACTGGACCCGCTCCTGTCCAGGCAGATGCCGGCTGTGGAAGGGCAACAGCTGTGGCCATCCTGGGACCATTGGCTTAGGTCCATGCCTGCAGCCACCAGGTCCCCAAAATTGTCCCTTAATTCCCTTTGTTCTGTTTGAGTGCTGTTATCCATCCTTTCCTGACTCGCAACCACCAATCGCCAAGTTATTACTAGTCCCCAAGTGCAGGGCACTTTTGCATTGGGCATTACTTTCCATGGCTCAGTTCTGGTGGCTGCCTCCCCCTTCTGTTTATCTTCCAATATCTGTCCGTGCACTCCCAACTCCTCTGTACTTCTCCACTGATGATCCTCTGCCCTCATAGAGATCCAGAAGTGTGTAATCTTACATCTCAGGCTGATTTCATGGGTGTTTAGAGTGCTTTGGTAGATATCAAGCTCAATTCAGGGGACCGGCTGAAATAGGGTCCCCTACTCCTCCACCATCTTGCACCTGCTCCTGTTACAGTCATTCTAAGAAATCTTTGTTGCCTTATCTGAAAGCTCATTATGCCATGTTTCAAAACGACACAAAAGCTTTGATAGCTTCATGCCATTATTGAACAAAGTTTCA
>NW_022631126.1:272954-316854 GCF_010015895.1 Lontra canadensis
ATTTTAAGCCAAACACTATAATAAGAGATGAGGAAGGACACTATATCATACTTAAAGTGTCATACTTAAAGGGTCTCTCCAACAAGAAGATCTAATAATTTTAAGTATCTATGCCCCTAACACGGGAGCAGTCAATTATGTAAGTCAGTTAATAACAAAATCAAAGAAACACATCCACAATAATATAATAACAATAGGGAACATTAAAACCTCCATCACTGAAATGGACAAATCATCGAAGCAAAAGATCAACAAGGAAATAAGGGCTTTAAATGACACACTGGACCAGACAGACAAAACAGATATACTCAGAACATTCGATCCCAAAGCAACAGAATACATATTCTTCTCTAGTGCACATGGAACATTCTCCAATAACAAATCAGGTCTCAACTGGTACCAAAAGATTGGGATCATTCCCTGCATATTGTCAGACCACAATGTTCTGAAGCTAGAACTCAATCACAAGAGGAAAGTTGGAAAGAACTCAAATACATGAAGGCTAAAGGGCATCCTACTAAACAATTAATGGGTCAACCAGGAAATTAAAGAAGAATTGAAAAAATTCATGGAAACAAAAAAAATGAAAACACAACAATTCAAAACCTTTGGGATGCAGCAAGGGTGGTCCTAAGAGGAAATTATATAGCAATACAAGTCTTTCTCAAGAAACAAGAAAGGTCTCAAGTATACAACCTAACCCTACACCTAAAAGAGCTGGAGAAAGAATGGCAAAGAAAGCCTAAACCCAGCAGAAGAAGAGAAATAATGAAGATCAGAGCAGAAATCAATGAAATAGAAACCAAAAGTACCTTAGAACAGATCAGTGAAATTAAAAGATAGTTCTTTGAAAAAATTTAATGTTTGATAACCCCCTGGCCAGACTTCTCAAAAACAAAAGAGAAAAAACCTAAATTAATAAAATCATGAATGAAAGAGGAGAGATCAAAACCAACACCAACTATATGCCACCAAATTTGATAATCTGGAAGAAATAAATGCATTCCCAGAGAAGTATAAACTACCAAAACTGAACCAGGAAGAAAGAGAAAACCTAAACAGGCCCATAACCACGAAGGAAATTGAAGCAGTCATCAAAAATCTCCCAATAAACAAGGAGCCAAAGTCAGATGGCTTCCCAGAGGAATTCTACCAAACATTTAAAGAAGAATTAATACCTAATCTCCCAAAACTGTTTCAAAAAATAGAAACGAAGGGAAATTTCCAAACTCATTTTGTGAGGCAGCATTACCTTGTGCCCAAAACCAGACAAGAACCCCATCAAAAAGGAGAGTTACAGACCAATATCCTTGATGAACATGGATGCAAAAATTCTCACCAAAATATGAGCCAATAGGATCCAACAGTACATTAAAAGCACTATTCACCACGATCAAGTGGGATTTATTTCTGGGCTGCAAGGTTGGTTCAACATCCACAAATCCATCAATGTGACACAATACATTAATAAAAGAAAGGTCAAGAAACATGATACTCTCAATAGATGCTGAAAAAGCATTTGACAAAGTACAGCATCCTTTCTTGATCAAAACTCTTAACAGTGTAGGGATAGAGGGTACATACCTCAATATCATAAAAGGCATCTATGAAAAACCCACAGCAGATATATTTCTCAATGGGGAAAACCTGATAGCATTTCCCCTAAGGTCTGGAACATGGTATGGATGTCCACTATCATCACTGCTATTCAACATAGTACTAGAAGTCCTAGCCTCAGCAATCAGACAACAAAAAGAAATAAAAGGCATCCAAATCAGCAAAGAAGAAGTCAACCTCTCACTCTTTGCAGATGATATAATAATATGTGGAAAACCCAAAAGACTCCACCCCAAAATCATTAGAACTCATACAAGAATTCAGCAACATGGCAGGATATAAAATCAACACACAGATATCAGTTGCATTTCTATACACCAACAAGACAGAAGAAAGAGAAATTAAGGAGTCAATCCCATTTACAACTGTACCCAAAACCATAAGATACCTCAGAATAAATCTAACCAAAGAGATAAAGAACCTGTAATCAGAAAACTACAAAATACTTATAAAAGAAATTGAGGAAGACACGGAATGGAAATATGTCCTATGCTCATGGACTGGAAGAACAACTATTGTGAAAATATCTATGTTACCTAGAGCAATCTACACATTTAATGCAATCTCTATCAAAACACCATCAACTTTCTTCAAAGAAATGGAACAAACTACTAAAAATTTTGTGGAACCAGAAAAGATCCTGAATAGCCAGACAAATGTTGAAAAAGAAAAGCAAAGTTGGTGGCATCACAATTCCAGACTTCAAGCTCTATTACAAAGCTTTAATCATCAAGAGGGTATGGTACTGGCACAAAAACAGACACAGATCAATGAAACAGAATAGAGAACCCTGAAATGGACCCTCAACTCTATAGTCAACTAATCTTCAACAAAGCAGAAAAGACTGTCCATTGGGAAAAAGTCTCTTCAACAAATGGTGTAGGGAAAATTGGACAGCCACATGCAAAAGAATGAAACTGGACCATTTCCTTACACCACACACAAAAATAGACTCGAAATGGGAGAACGCAGGCAGCATCCTCTTTGACCACAGCTGCAAAAACTTCTTCCTAGAAACATCACCAAAGGCAAGGGAAGCAAGTGTAAAAATTAACTATTTGGATTTCATCAAGATAAAAAGCTTTTGGAAAGCAAAAGAAACAGAAAAAAAAAAAGACAACCTAAAGAATGGGAGAAGATATTTGCAAATGAACTATCAGATAAAGGGCTAGTATCCAAAATGTATAAAGAACTTATCAAACTCAACACCCAAAGAACAAATAATCCAGTCAAGAAGTGGCCAGAAGACATGAACAGACATTTCTGCAAAGAAGACATCCAAATGACCAACAGACACATGAAAAAATGCTCCACATGACTCGGCATCAGGGAAACACAAATCAAAACCACAATGAGATACCACCTCACACCAGTCAGAATAGCTTAAATTGACAAGTCAGGAAATGACAGATGTTGGTGAGGATGCAAATAAAGGGGAACCCACCTACACTGTTGGTGGGAATGCAAGTTGGTGTAGACACTCTGGAAAACAGTATGGAGGTTCCTCAAAAAGTTGAAAATAGAGCTACTCTATGACCCAACAATAGCACCACTGGTATTTACCCTAAAGATACAAATATAGTGATCTGAAGGGGCAAGTGCACCCCAGTGTTTATAGCAACAATGTCCATAATAGTCAAACTATGGAAAGAGCCTATATGACCATCAACAGATGAATGGATAAAGAAGATGTGGAATATATATACAATGGAATAGTATGCAACCATCAAAAAACTTGCCATTTGCAACAACATGGATGGAACTAGAGGACACTAAGCTAAGCTAAATAAGTCAATTTGAGAAAGACTATTATCATATGACCTCACTGATATGAGGAATTTGAGAAGCAAGACAGAGGTTCATAGGGGAAGGGAGGGGAAAATGAAATAAGACAAAAGCAGAGAGGGAGAAAAACCATAAGGGACTTAATTTTAGGAAACAAGCTGAGGGTTGTTGGAGATAAGAAGGGTAAGAGGGATTTGGGTGCCTGGGTGATGGACATTGGGGAGCATATGTGCTATGGTGAGTGCTGTGAATTTTGTAAGACTAATGAATCACAGACCTGTACCCCTAAAACAAATAATACATTATATGTTAATAAAAAATAAGAAAAGATAAAAATTATTAATCTTTTAATAGGTAATAAAGGAGAATATCTTCATAACCTTGTAGTAGGGAAGTATTTCTTAAACGAGATCAACACATTAAAACACTAAACATAAAGGAAAAGCTTTGGTAAAAATCAACCACAAATTAACATATTTGGTTTATTAAAAGTCACTCTAAAGAGACTGAAGAGACAAATAGGACTGGAAAATATATCTGAACACATATAACTAGAAAAGTACTGGTAACCAGAATATTAAAGAACTCTTACAATTAAGAAAAGTGGAGAGGGGTGATGGAGTAATTAGCTGATGGGCATTATGGAGGGAACTTGATATAAGGTAGGTGTTACATGCGACTGATGAATCTCTAAATTCTACCCCTGAAACTAATAATACAGTACATGTTAACTGAATTGAATTTAAATAATTAAAAGAAACTAAAAGTGTGGAAAATTCAATAGAAAAATAAGAAAAAAAAAAAAAACCTTGCATAGACACTTCCTAAGAGAAGAAATCAAAATGACCAGGAAATAGATGAAAGGTTGCTCAACTCTTTTAAAGAAGTGCAAATTAAAACTTTAAGGCAATATCACCAGATGGACAAAAATTTAGAAGTCTGACAATGCCAAGTGTTGCAGTGGATGGAAAGCCACAGAAACTCTAATACACTGCTGATGGAAGTACAAATAGGTGAAAATGGTTTGCCTCTACTTATTATTACTGAAGCTATAAAAATCCAAGATCCAGCAAGTCCATATGTGGCAAATATCTTCCAAATATTAGGCATCGGTGCACCAATATACATGCTCAAGATGAAACATGACATGGTCAAATCAGGGAATAATTCAAATGATCGCAAATTGTAGAATGGATACAGATGTCCACTCACACCATTGTTGTTTAACATAGTACTGGAAGTCCTAGTCTCAGCAATCAGACACAAAAGAAATAATAGGCATCCAAATTGCAAAAAAGAAGTCAAACTTTAATTTTTCATAGGAGACATGATACACTATGTAAAAAACCCAAACTCCATGAAAAAATTCCCAGAACTGTTATACAAATTCAACAAAGTCACAGGATATAAAATCAATGTACAGAAATCTGTTACATTTCTGTAGATCAATAATGAAGCAGCAAGAGTGAGAAAATAAGAACTTGATCCCATTTACAATTGCACCAAAAACCGTAAGATACCTAGGAATAATAAACCTAACCTAGGAAGTAAAAGATCTGTATTCTGCAAACTATAGAATACTAATGAAAAAAACTGAGGAGGAAACAAAGAAATGAAGAATATTCCATGCTCATGGATTGGAATAACAAACGTTTAAAAGTCCATACTACCCAAAGCAATGTACACACTTAAGGCAATCCCCATCAAAATACCACCGCCATTCTTCACAGAACTAGAACAAACAAACCTAAAATTTGTATGGAAAAACAAAAGACTCTGAATAGCCAAAGCAACCTTGAAAAAGAAAAACAAAACTGAAGGTATCACAATTCTAGACTTCAAGGTGTATTACAAAGATGTGGTCATCAAGACAGTATGATATAGGCACAAAGATAGACACATAGATCAATGGAACAGAATAGAGAACCACAGGAAATAGCAGGAAATAATATCCAACAGAGAAAAGACTGTCTTTTCAACAAATGGTGTTGGGAAAGTCAGACAGCCACATGCAGAATGAAACTGGGCCACTTTCTTACATCATCTATAAAAATCAATTCAGGAAATGAGTCCAAGAAGGCAAAGGAGTAGGAGACCTTTTGTCTGTTACCAGGAATTTAGGTAGATAGGTGTCAAGTCATTCCAAACACCTGTAACTCAATTAGACAGCTAAGGAAAGAATTGCTGCAATTCTACAAATACAAAAGAGAAAGTGTTCTGCATGAATGATAAGAAAGAAAAACTCTACTTTAAAAAAGGAACAAGAGAAGTACTGACTGCCAGGGACCTAATCAGTATGGACATAAGAAAGATGTCAGGGCTAGAGTTCAGAGTAATGATTATAAAGATACTATCTGGGCTTAAAACAAAATAGAAGATACTAGAGATTCCCTTTCTTGAGGAAAAACGAAGAACTAAAATCTAATCAAGTCAAAATAAACAAGGTTATTAATAAGATGCAATCAAAATAGAGGCTCTAACTGCTAGGATAAAGGAGGCAGAAGAAAGAATTAGTGATTTAGAAGACAAAATGATGGAGAATAAAGGAGCTGAGAAAAAGAGAGATAAACTACTGGATCATGAGGGGAGAATTCAAGAGATAAGTGATACCATAAAGGAAAACAATTTTAGAATAAATGCAATCCCAGAAGAAGATGAAAGAGAGACAAGGGCAGAAGATACACTGGAACAAATTATAGATGAGAAGTTCCCTAATCTGGGGAAGAAAACAGGCACTCATTCCAGAAGGTACAAAGAACCGCCCTCAAGAATAAATAAAAATAGGTCAGCACCTCAACATATAATAGTAAAGTTTGCAAATCTCAGAGACAAAGAGAAAATACTGAAAACTTGTAATTAGATGTCTGTAACTCACAAAGGTAGAAGAATTATACTGGCAGCAGGCCTATCCACAGAGACCTAGCAAGCCAGAAAGGACTGGCATGATATACTCAGTGTGTTAAATGAGAAAAATATGCAGCCAAGGATACTTTCTCCAGGAAGGCTGCCATTTAGAATAGAAGGAGAGATAAAGAGCTTCCAGGACAAACAGAAACTAAAAGAATTTGTGATCCCTAAACCAGCCTTGCAAGAAATATTAAAGGGGATCCTGGAAGCAGAGAGAGAGCCCAAAAGTAACATAGACTTGAAAGGAACAGAGATAATATACAGAAACAGTGACTTTACATGTAATACAATGACACTAAATTCATATCTTTCAATAGTTACACTGAATGTAAATGGGCTATATGCTCCAATCAAAAGATACATGGTATCAGATTGGATTAAAAAGCAAGACCCATCAATATACTATCTGCAAGAGACTCATTTTAGAGTCAAAGACCTCCATATTGAACATGAAGGCGTGGAAAACAATTTATCATTATTGGAATGATATCAAAAGAAAGCTAGGGTAGCAATTCTTATATCAGACAAAATAGCTTTTAAACCAAAGACCAAGTAATAAGAGATGAAAAAGGACACTATATCATAATTTAAGGGTCTACCCAACAGGAAGATCAAACAATTGTAAATATTTATCCCCTAACATGGGAGCAGCCAATTATACAAACCAATTAATAACCAAATTAAAGAAACACATTGATAATAATGCAGTAAGAGTAGGGGGCTTTAACACCTCACTCACAAAAGTTGACAGATCCTCAGAGTCCACATTCTCTGAGGAACTAACTGAGGGTTTTGGAGGGTAGGGGGTGGGAGGTTGGGGGGAGCCTGGATGTGGACATTGTGGAGGGCACTTATTGTGTGGAGCACTGGGTGTGGTGCATAAACAATGAATTCTGGAACACTGAAAAGAAATTTTAAAAATAAATAAATAAAATTTTAAAAATTGACAGATCATCTAAACAGAAGATCAGTAAGAAAATAAGGGCTTTAAATGACATATTGGACCAGTAGGAATTCACAGACACATTCAGAGCATTCCACCCTAAAGCAATAGAACACATACTCTTCTCAAGTGAACATGGAACTTTCTCCAGAATAGGTCACATACTGGGTCACAAATCATGTCTCAACTGGTACCAAAAGATTTGGATCACTCCCTGAATATTTTCAGACTACAGTGCTTTGAAACTGGAACTCAATCAGAAGAGGAAATTTGGAAAGAACTCAAATACACAAAAGCTAAAGAGCACCCTACCGAAGAATGAATGGGTCAACCAGGAAATTAAAGAATTTTAAAAATTCATGGAAGGAAGGGCAAGCTGGTGGAGAAGTAGGAGGCCCTGTTTCAACCAGTCCCCTAAGGTGAGCTAAATGTCGACCAGAACACTCTGAACACCCATGAAATCAGCCCGAGATGTGACATTATACACTTCTGGATCTCTACAGGGGAAGAAGACATCTGTGGAGAGGTAAAGCATAATGGGAATGCTCAGACTGTTATCGGAGGATAAGAGAAGTGGGAGGGAGCCACCAGAAGCAACCCATTGGAAAGTAATACCCCAAAACAGAAGTGCCTTGAGGTTGGTGGCCAGCATTAACTTGGAGTCTGATTGAAGGCATTCAAAAAGAGCAAAAGAGCTTCAGGGGTAACTGGTAGAAATGGGAGGTCATGAAATGGGTCTAAGCCCACAGAACCAGGATGGCCACTGCTGGTGACCACCCATGCCAGAGAGAGTGCAGCAGAGGCTCTGTGGTGCCTGAGCTAACAGCTTTCAGCTGCTCGCACCACCACTGGGCTGGACTCAGTCCCACCCATGCATGAGATATTCTGGTGTGGGCACTGGCTGACACTCACTAGGCCTACACCACTCTGCACTCTGTGTGCCCTGTGCAAACATGGACTGTGAGTATACTACCCCCATGCCTGAGAGAGCTTGGTATGGGTGCCAGCCAGTGCTCTTTAGGACCCCAGCCTCTTGCCACCAGTGGAGGGTCTGGACACTCCCAGCCCGTGCCTGAGAAAACCTGAAGCAATCTCTGATCATGATCCCTTGGCACTGGCAGTCTTCAGCGACCTGTGCAACCATGAAGTCTGGACCCCAGAGAGCAGTCACAGCAAAGGCAGCCACCGGAAGCAGACTCCCTGGGACCAATATTGCTCAGGGTTTTAGCGGCATGGGGGTGCAGAGACAAATGGGCTCCTCAGGTGACCACTGAGAGGGTGGCTGGGATGTGCACCACCTGTGAGAGGTTGCACAGTCCAGCAGAGCTTATAGAGGGGGAGTATCTGTGTTCTGGACAACCCAGAGGGGAGCATACTGAAGCTTCTCTCTGAGGTGGAGGTCTGGGTGCAGTTTGCTTTCCGCTAAAACTCCAAAAAACCTCAAAAAGCCACCAAAGAACAAAAACCTCCAGAGAACAAAAGCCTGAAAAACCGGTTTCCAAGCCCGGCCCCTTGATAGGGGGCAGGATGACTCAACCAAAGCAAGACTGACTGAAAAACAACTAGGCAGGCCCATTGGCCAGAAGGCAAACCAAAAGAACAAGACAACAAACACCACAGGGTCCCCATAAAACTGTAAAACCCCAACATCAGGGAAAAACAATATATTAAGCTACCAGTATTGCTTAAAACCTGTATACTTCATAGATACAACTTTTTCTTTAATTTGGTCTCATGATTCTTGTTGTTTGTAAATTTTTAACCTACTTACCTTTACGACTAGAGGTTTAATACAACATATTCCATAATAACCTTTTAATTTGAACTCTTTTCATACATATACCTGTGTTCTTCTTTTTCTTTTCTACTTTTTAAATAATATACATATAGATACAAACTTCAAGGTAATCCTCTTTCCCCAATCAATACTACCTCTATATATAAACCAGTTTTAATCTCCCTTTATCTCTGGAAAGTTGAGGCCTTTAACAAAGATATCAAGACACACAGGAAGAATCAAAATAACCTTCCTTGCCCACATCGAGGATATATAACCACCCTCCCATCTTCTTCTTCTGTTAGTGTTTTTGTGTATTTATTTTCATTCTGGTGTTATATAAATTTTATCCTTTTGGGTTCATTTTGGCTGGGTTCTTTTTTTTTTCTGTCGGTCTTTTTGTTTCTCAGTTTTTGTTTATATACATTATAAATCTTACTTTTGGGGTTCATTCTGGCTGTGTTCTCTTTTTTTTTTCCTTTTTTAAAATTTTTGGTGGGGACTTGCAATCACTCTGAAACTCTCCAAGGTGCACCTTGCCTGGATCTTGTTGACATAGTTGGCTATACATCCCCTCAAACACCTTGCACCAAAATGACTAGGAGGAATACACAACTAGGGAAAAATTTAGAGACTGTGCCCTCTCCATCAAAACTATTGGATATGGACATAAATAGTATGATGGAAAGGGAATTCAGGGTAACAATTATCCAGGCAATGGATAGGTTGGAGAAAACCATTAGTGACAACATGGAATCTCTAAGGGCAGATGTGAGAGCCACCAGGCAGAAATTAAAAATGCTATCAAAGAGATCCAATCTAATCTAAATACTCTAACAGCTAGGGTAACTGAGGCAGAAGATAGAATTAGTGATCTAGAGGACAAATTGATAGAGAAAAAGGATCATGAGGAGAAATGGAACAAGAAGCTTGGAAGCCATGAAAACAGAATTAGGGAAATAAATGATGCCATGAAACGTTCCAATGACACAATTATTGGGATCCCGGAGAGGGTGGAAAAAGACAGAAGACTAGAAGATACAGTTGAACAAATTCTGGATGAAAATTTTCCCATTCTGGGGAATGGAACAGTGTTCGTGTCCTAGAGACAGAAAGAACACCCACCAAGATCAATAAATCTAGAAAGAACTCAAGGCACTTACTTGTGAAACTCACAAACCATAATTTTAGACAAGAGCTTCTGAGGGCAGCTAGGGGGAAGAGATTCCTTATGTACAGAGTAAGGTCCATGAGAATAACATTAGTCTTGTCCACAGAAACCTGCCAAGCCAGAAAGGGTTGGCAAGACATATTTAGGGCACTAAATGAGAAGAAGTTGCAGCCAAAAATACTTTATCCAGCAAGGCTGGCATTCAAAATGGATGGAGAGATACAGAGCTTCAAAGACCGGCAAGGTTTAAAAGAGCATGTGACTACCAAGCTGGCACTAAAAGAAATAGTAAGAGGGGTTCTATAAAAGAAGAAAGAATCCATGCGTGACATAGAAATTTACAGAGACAATCTATGGAAATAAGGACTTCACAGGCAACATGATGACAATAAAAATGTATCTTTCAATAATCACTCTCAACTTGAATGACCTAAATGCTCCCATAAAACAGCACAGGTTTGCAAACTGGATAATAGCAGGACCTGTCCATATGCTGTCTACAAGGCACAACTTTGGAGCCTAAAAATATATCCAGACTGCAAGTGAAGGGATGGAGAAGCATCTTTCATGCCAGTGGGCCTCAAAAGAAAGCTGTAGTAGTGATTCTTATACCAGATAAATCAGATTTTAAACTAAAGACTCTAGTCAGAGATAAAGAAGAACACTACATCATTCTTTTTTGAGTTATAATTATATTTGTTAGTAATATACAATGGATCAAAACATAAATACATACATTTTTGTAATTATCAAAGAAAATTTTTAAGCAAAATTGCCTTTTTAAATATTTTTTTATTTTTTTAATTCCTTTTCAGTGTTCCAGTATTCATTATTTATAGACCACACCCAGTGGTCCATGTAATACGTGTCCTCCATATTATGAAGGACACTACATCATTCTTAAAGGGTCTATCCACCAAGAAGATCTAACAATTGTAAATATTTATGCCCCCAATATGGGAGTAACCAATTTCATAAGCCAATTATTAATCAAAATAAGGAGCCATACTGATGTAAATATATTAATAGTAGGGGATCTTAACACACCACTCTCAGGAATAGATAGATCATCTAAGCAGAAAATCAATAAAGAAACAAGAGCTTTGAAAAAAAAATAAAGAAAGAAACAAGAGCTTTGAATGACATATTGGACCAGATGGACCTCGTAGATATAGACAAAACATTCCGCCCTAAAGCAACAGAAGACTCATTCTTCTCAAATGCATATGGAACTTTCTCCAGAATAGACCACATACTGGGCCACAAATCAGGGCTCAAAAGATTGAGATTATTCCGCATATTCTCAGACCACAATGCTTTGAAACTGGAACTCAACCATAAGAAAAAGTGTGGAAGAAATTCAAACACTTGGAAGCTAAAGACCTACCTGCTCAAGAATGTTTAGATCAACCAGGAAATCAAAGAAGAACTTAAACAATTCATAGAAACCAATGAGAATGAAGACACTTTGGTCCAAATCCTATGGGATACAGCAAAGGCTGTTGTAAGGGGAAAATACATAGCCATCTAAGCCTCACTCAAAACTATTGAAATACCCAAAATATATCTTTACACCTCAAAGAACTGGAAAATCAACAACAAATTAAGCCAATCCCATGTACAAGAAGGGAAATAATAAAGATGAGAGCAGCAATCAATGAGATAGAAACTAGAGTTCCAGTAGAACACATCAACAAAACTAGAAGCTGGTTCTTTGAAAGAGAAAAATAAGAGTAAATAAGATCGATAAACCACTGGCCAAACTAATCCAAAGAAAAGAGAGAAGACCCAAACTAATAAAATTATGGATGAGAAGGGAAAGATCATGACTAACACGAAGGATATAGAAACAGTCATCAGAAATTATTATCAACAGTTATATGCCAATAAGTTAAGTAACCTAGAGGAAATGGATGAAATCCCAGAAGCCTATAAACTTCCAAGACTGAAACAGGAAGAAATTGACAAACTGAGTAGACCAATACCTAGTAACAAAATTGAAGCAGTGATCAAAAACCCCCCAAAAAACAAAAGCACAGGACCCGATGGATTCCCTGGGGAAGTCTACCAAACTTCAAAGAAGAAATCCTCCTGAAGCTGTTTCCAAATTAAGAAACATAAGGAAAACTTCCAGACTCTTCCTATGAAGCCTGCATTACCCTGATCCCCAAAGCAGGCAAAGACCCCATCAAAACGGAGAATTTCAGACCAATATCCCTGATGAATATGGATGCTAAGATTCTCAACAAGATCCTAACTAGTAGGATCCAACAGTACATTAAAAAGATTATCCACCATGACCAGGTGGGATTTATCCCTGGGTTGTAAGAGTGGTTCAACATTTGCAAATCAATCAATATGATAGAACAAATCAATAAGAGAAGAGAGAAGAACCGCATGGTCCTCTCAATTGATGCAGAAACAGCATTTAACAAAATCTAACATCCGTTCCTGATTAAAATGCTTCAAAGTACAGGGATAGAGGGAACATTCCTCAAATTCATAAAATCCACCTATGAAAAACACACAGCGAATATCATCCACAATGGGGAAAAGTTGACAGCCTTCCTTTGAAATCAGGAACATGACAAGGATGCTGACTCTCACCATTTTTGTTCAACATAGTACTAGAAGTCTTAGCAATACTAATCAGACAACAAAAAGAAATAAAAGATATTCAAACTGGCAAAGAAGAAGTCAAACTCTATCTCTTTTCACTGATGACAAGATACTTTATATGGAAAACCCTAAATACTCAACTCCCAATCTACTAGAACTCCTACAGCAATTCAGTGATGTGTCAGGATACAAAATCAATACACAGAAATCAGTTGCTTTCTTGTGCAATAACGATGGAAATATACAAAGGGAAATTAGAGAATAGATTCGATTTACTATAGCACCAAGAACCATAAGATACCTGGGGATAAACCTAGCCAAAGATGTAAAGGATCTGTATTCAAGTAACTACAGAAAACTCATGAAAGAAATTGAGTTTGTGTGAAGACACAAAAAGATGGAAAAGCGTTCCATGATCATGGATCAGAATAAACATGGTTAAAAGGTCTATACTGCCTAGTGCAATCTATACATTCAATGCCATCCCAATCAAAATTTCACCTACATTTTTCAAAGTGCTGAAACAAACAATCCTAAAATTTGTATGGAACCAGAAAAGACCCCGAATTGCTAAGTAAATGTTGAAAAACAAAACAAAAACAAAAATCGATCACATTGATCGATTTCAAGCTTTACTACAAAGCTGTGATCATCAAGACAGCATGGTACTGGCACAAAAACGGGCACATAGACCAATGGAACAGAGTCGAGAGTCCATATGTGGACCTGCAACTCTATAGTCAAATAATCTTTGACAAAGCAGGAATAAATACCCAATGAAAAAAAAGACAGTCTCTTCAATAAATAGTGCTGGGGAAATTGGACAGCTATGTATAGAACACTGAAGCTCAACCATTCTCTTACACCATACACAAAGATAAACTCAGAGTGGATAAAAAATATCAACGTGAGGCAGGTATCTATCAAAATCCAAGAGGAGAACATAGGCACTAACCTTCTTGACATCAGCCACAGCAAAATCTTCCAAAATAGGTCTCCAAAGGCAAAGGAAACAAAAGCAAAAATGAACTTTTGGGACTTCATCAAAATCAAAAGCTTCTGCACAGCACAGGAAACAGTCAACAAAACAAAGAGGCAACCCACGGAATGGGAGAAGATATTCACAAATCACACTACAGAAAAAGGGCTGATATCCAAGATCTATAAAAATTCAAACTCAACATCCAAAAAACCAGATAATCACATCAAAAAATGGGCAGAAGACATGAACACACTCTGATCCAAAAAAGCATACAAATGGCTAACAGACTCATGGGAAAATGTTCATCATCATTAGCCATCAGGGAAATTCAAATCAAAACCACACTGAGATACAATCTTACACCACTTATAATGGCAAAGATTAATAATGCAGGAAACAACAAGTGTTGGAGAGGATGCGGAGAAAGGGGAACCCTTTTACCCTGTTGGTGGGAATGCAAGTTGGTGCAGCCACTTTGGAAAACAGTGTGAAGATGCCTCAAAAAAATTAAAAATAGAGCTACCCTATGACCCTTCAGCTGTACTACTGGGTATTTACCTCAAGACACAAATGAAAAGAAGGGCTATATGTACTCCAATGTTCATAGCAGCAATGTCCACAATAGCCAAACAGTGGAAAGAGCCAAGATGTCTTTCAACAGACGAATGGATAAAGAAGATATGGTCCATTTATACAATGGAATATTACTCAGCCATCAGAAAGGATGAATACCCAGCTTTTGTAGCAACATGGACGGGACTGGAAGAGATTATTCTGAGTGAAATAAGTCAAGCAGAGAGTCAATTATCATATGGTTTCACCTACTTTTGGAGCATAAGGAATAACACAGAGGACATTGGGAGAAGGAGAGAAGGGTGTTGGGGAAAACCGAGGTGGGGGAGACAAAGCATAAAAGATTGTGGACTCTGAGAAACAAACTGAGGGTTTTGGAGGAGAGTGGGATGAAGGATTGGGTGAGCCTGGTGGTGGGTATTATGGAGGGCACGTATTGCATGGAGCACTGGGTGTGGTGCATAAACAATGAATTCTGGAACACTGAAAATACAGAAAAAGGGCTGATATCCAGGATCTATAAAGAACTCCTCAAACTCAACACACACAAAACAGATAATCATATCAAAAAATAGATAGAAGACATGAACAGACACTTCTCCAATGAAGACATACAAATGGCTATCAGACACATGAAAAATGTTCATCATCACTAGCCATCAAGGAGATTCAAATCAAAACCACATTGAGATACCACCTTACACCAGTTGGAATGGCCAAAATTAACAAGACAGTAAATGACGTGTGTTGAAAAGGATATGGAGAAAGCGGAACCCTTTTACACTGTTGGTGGGAATGCAAGTTGGTACAGCCACTTTGGAAAACAGTGTGGAGATTTCTTAAGAAATTAAAAATAGAGCTTCCCTATGACCCTGCAATTGGACTACTAGGTACTTACCCCAAAGATACAGATGTAGTGAAAAGAAGGACCATCTGTACCCCAGTGTTCATAGCAGCAATGGCCACAGTCAACAAATTGTGGAAAGAGCCTTCAATGGATGAATGGATAAAAAAGATATGGTCCATATACACTATGGGGTATTATGCCTCCATCAGAAAGGATGAATACCCAACTCTTGTAGCAACATGGACGGGACTGGAAGAGATTATGCTGAGTGAAATAAGTCAAGCAGAGAGTCAATTATCATATGGTTTCACTTATTTGTGGAGCATAAGGAATAACACAAGGACATGGAGAGATGGAGATGAGAAGGGAGTTGAGAGAAATTGGAGGGGGAGATGAACCATGAGAGACTATGGACTCTGAAAAACAATCTGAAGGTTTTGAAGGGACAGGGGGTGGGAAGTTGGGTGAATTCTGGTACACTGTAAAGACATTTAAAAAAATAAAAAAATTAGCAAGACAGGAAATAACATGTGTTGGAGGGGATGTGGAGAAAGGGGAACCCTCTTACACTGTTGGTGGGAATGCAAGTTGGTGCAGCCTCTTTGGAGAACAGTATGGAGATTCCTCAAGAAATTAAAAATAGAACTTCCCTATGACCCTGCAATTGCACTACTGGGTATTTACCCCAAAGATACAGATGGAGTGAAAAGAAGGGCCATCTGTACCCCAATGTTTATAGCAGCAATGGCCACAGTTGCCAAACTGTGGAAAGAACCAAGATGCCCTTCAACAGACGAATGGGTAAGGAAGATGTGGTCCATATACACTATGGAGTATTATGCCTCCATCAGAAAGAATGAATACCCAACTTTTGTAGCAACATGGACGGGACTGGAAGAGATTATGCTGAGTGAAATAAGTCAAGCAGAGAGAGTCAATTATATGGTTTCACTTATTTGTGGAGCATAACAAATAACATGGAGGACACGGGGAGATGGAGAGGAGAAGGGAGTTGAGGGAAATTGGAAGGGGAGGTGAACCATGAGAGACTATGGACTCTGAAAAACAATCTGAAGGATTTGAAGAGGTCAGGGGGTGGGAGGTTGGGGGAACCAGGTGGTGGGTATTAGAGAGGGCACAGATTGCATGGAGCACTGGGTGTGGTACAAAAACAATGAATACTGTTATGCTGAAAATAAATTTAAAAAATGATTAAAAAAATAATAAAATAAAAAAATTAAAAATGTCTATAGTGCCTAGAGCAAGCTATACTCTCAATGCCATTCTGATAAAAATTTCACTGGCATTTTTCAAAGAGCTGAAGCAATCAATCCTAAAATTTGTATGGATCCAGAAGAGACCCCGAATTGCTAAGGAAATGTTGAAAAATAAAAACAAAACTGGCTGCCTTGTGTTGCTTGATTTCAAGCTTTACTACAAAGCTGTGATCACCAAGACAGCATGGTACTGGTGAAATGGATAAAAGACCTCAACATGAGACAGGAATCCATCAGAATCCTAGAGGAGAACATAGGCATTAATCTCTTCGATATCAGCCACAGCAACTTCTTTCAAGATATGTCTCCAAAGGCAAAGGAAACAAAAGCAAAAATGAACTTTGGGACTTCATCAAAATCAAAAGCTTCGCACAGCAAAGGAAATAGTCAACAAAACAAAGAGGCAACCCACAGAATGGGAGAAGATATTTGCAAATGACAGGACAGACAAAAGGTTGATATCCAGGATCTATAAAGAACTCCTCAAACTCAACACAGACAAAACAGATAATCATATCAAAAAAATGGGCAGAAGATATGAACAGACACTTCTCCAATGAAGACACACAAATGGCTTTCAGACACATGAAAAAATGTTCATCATCACTAGCCATCAGGGAGATTCAAATTAAAACCACATTGAGATACCACCAGTTAGAATGGCCAAAATTAGCAAGACAGAAAACAACGTGTGTTGGAGAGGATGTGGAGAAAGGCAAACCCTCTTCCACTGTTGGTGGGAATGCAAGTTGTTGCAGCCACGTTGGAGAACAGTGTGGAGATTCCTCAAGAAATTAAAAATAGAGCTTCCCTATGACCCTGCAATTGCACTCCTGGGTATTTACCCCAAAGATACAGATGGAGTGAAAAGAAGGGCCATCTGTACCCCCAATGTTTATAGCAGCAATGGCCACGGTCGCCAAACTGTGGAAATAACCAAGATGCCCTTCAACAGACGAATGGATAAGGAAGATGTGGTCCATATACACTATGGAGTATTATGCCTCCATCAGAAAGGATGAATACCCAACTTTTGTAGCAACATGGACGGGACTGGAAGAGATTATGCTGAGTGAAATAAGTCAAGCAGAAAGAGCCAATTATCATATGGTTTCACTTATTTGTGGAGCATAACAAATAACATGGAGGACATGGGGAGAGGAGAAGCGAGTTGGGGGAAATTGGAAGGGGAGGTGAACCATGAGAGACTATGGACCTGAAAAACAACCTGAGGGTTTTGAAGGGGCGGAGGGTGGGAGGTTGGGGGAACCAGGTGGTGGGTATTAAGGAGGGCACATATTGCATGGAGCACTGGGTGTGGTGCAAAAACAATGAATTAATTTACACTGAAAAGAAATTTTTAAAAATTTTTTAAAATTACAAAAAAGAAATTAAAAAAAAGAAATTTAAAAAAGAAATAAAAATTTAAAAGTTATTTATTTATTTATTTTTTTGGTTAGGCTAACCTCATTATTTATTTTTTTCTTTTTTTCTTTATTTCTTTTCAGCATAACAGAATTCATTGTTTTTGCACCACACCCAGTGCTATTTTTAAAAAAGTAGTATAGTAAAAAAAAATAATAAAAAAAGAAAGAAACAAAAAACAAAATGAATGAAAGATAAATGTAGGATTGGAAAACATCAAAATCCTAAAGAAAACAGACAGCAACATATTTGACCTTGCCCATAGCAACTTTTACTAGACACATCACCAGAGGCAAGGGGAAAAAAAGCAAAAATGAAATTTTGGGACTTCGTCAAAATGAAAAACTTCTGCACAGTGAAGGAAACAATCAACAAGACAAAAAAGCAACCAACAGAATGGGAGGAGATATTTGCAAATGACATGTCTGATAAAGGGTTAGTATCCAAAATATATAAAGAATTCATAAAACTCAAGAAGCAAAAAATAAATAATTCCATTAAGAAATGGGCAGAAGGCATGAACAAACATTCTTCCAAAGACACAAAGATGGCTAACAAACACATGAAAACATTTTCATCATCATTCATCATAAGGGTTACAAATCAAAACTACATTGAGATATCACCTCACAGCTGTCAGAATGGCTAACATTAACACAAGAAACAGGTGTTGGTGATGATACAGAGAAGGAGAACCCTCTTACGCTGTGGGGGGAATGCAAACTGGTGCAGCCACTCTGGAGAATAGTATGGAGCTTCCTTGAAAAGTTAAAAATAGAACTGCCCTATGACTCAGAACTGCACTACTAGGCATTTACCCAAAAGGTTAAAAAATTGTGATTCAAAGGAGTATATGCACCCCAATGTTTATATCAGCATTAAATATGAAAGCCTAACTATGGAAAGAGCCCTAATGACCATCAACTGATGAATGGATAGAGAAGATGAGGTATACATATACAATGGAATATTACTCTGCCATCAAAAAATAAAATCTTGCCATTCGTAATGACATGGATGAAACTCGAGGGTATTATGCTAAGTGAAATAAGTCAGTCAATGACAAATGTCATGTGATTTCCCTTATATGTAGAATTAAGAAACAAAAGAGATGCAAAAGTTGGGTATTCCTCCTTTCTGATGCAGGCATAATATTCAGTCAATTATCATATGGTTTCACTTACTTGTGGAGCATAAGAAATAACATGGAGGACATTGGGAGGAGAGAAGTGAGTTGGGGGAAATCAGAGACTGTGGACTCTGAGAAACAAACTGAGAGTTTTGGAAGAGAGGAAGGTGGGGTATTGGGTGAGCGTGGTGGTGGGAATTAAGGAGGGCACATACTGCATGGAGCACTGGGTGTGGTGCATAGACAATGAATCTTGGAACACTAAAAAAAAATTAAATTAGATTTTTTAAAAGGAAACAAAACAGATGAACTGGAGGAAGGGGGAAAAAAGAGAGGGAGGCGAACCAGAAGAGACTCAACTATAGAGAACACACTGAGGGTTCCCGGAGGGGGAGGTGAGCAGAGGATGGGCTAAATGAATGAGGAATATTAAGAAGGGACTTGTGATGAGCACTGAGTGTTATATATAAGGGACAAATTACTTCCTGAAACCAATATTACACTGTATGTTAACTACCTAGAAATTAAATAAAAACATTTTCTCAAAATATGGAATGGGTAAATAAATTGTGGTATGGTCATACAAAGGGATTTTATATACAATAGAAATAGTCTACAGCCACAAGCAACAACATGTATGAATGTTCATAATCAAATGTTGAATAAATGAATAAAATTTCAAAAGAACATACAACATGTTCCCATAAATTTCAAATATAGACAAAACACAACAGTTTTCTCATAGATGAACTCATGGGTGGTAAAACCATAAACCACACAAGGAATTGATTATCACAAAGTCAGAATAGTGGTTAACTTGGGGAGAGACTGAGGTTTTCATGAGGAAAAGAACATAGAGAGAGTACTTCTGGAGGTACTACCAGTGTATTATTCCTTGACCTAGATGCTATTTGCTTAATATTATTTATTTAACTATACATCTGCTTTATGCACCACTCTCTCTGTGTCTCTCTCTCTCTTCTTCAGAATTGTCTGTATCTATGTTTAGATTTCATCGTAGAAGAATTAAAAAGAACCTACTGTAACTCAGGGCAGGGAAGAGACATAAGAGAACAAGGGAGATATTTACCTGTGTTCCTAACACTCGTCGATAGGACAGCCCTGCTGGGTAGTAGAAGTGGACCACAGTTCCATAGGAATCCTCACCCTCATTCCACAGAGTCACTGTCACATTAAGCTCCAGGGAGCTCCCTACCACAAGGGTCTGCAGGCTGAAAGAGGAAGGGCAAAAGTGAAAAAGACATTCCACTGGAAATCAGTTGGAATTGGATCAAGGGTAAGGCCAGGACTGCAGGAACTCATGAACTGATAACGTTCCAATCAAAATTTAATTTCTTTGTTAGAAGGAGAGCCAAAGGGAAACAAGCATTTCTCATCCCATGGGGATAGGAGACCCAAAAGCTTAAGTGTCTAGAAATGAAAAGAGATAGACATCTCTCAGCTCACCCTGAGAAGCTGAGATTGATGCTCAGGTCCCCTTCACAGAGGTGATCTTGTCCACAGTTCTTCTCAAAGGGGAGCTGCAGAAAAACAGGAGATTCTCTTCCCCTCCATGTCTTAATCTTTCTGCATTCCACTCATCCTGAGTGTTCGTTATTGAGTATTACTGAGCACCCATCCCACACCTAGTACTATGCTAGACACTGTCAAGAAGTGGGGCAGTAAGGAAGGGAGCAGAATGATAAGATCCTTGGTTTCAAGGAACATGAAGTTTAGCTGAGGAGTTAATTCCATCTCACATTGGAACAATTATTCGATAGGGGACAGGTTCCAAGTTGGGTGAGGCATTAGGAAGCGTGGAAACCACAGATGAATTAGACATGGCTCTTGTACTCACAGAACTCACAATTTCCAGAGATCAACCAAAGTTGATGCCAATTGCCATGATTCCAGTCATGTAATATTTGGTATCACCATGATGTAATAGGAAGCCAGTGAAGGAGGGACAGATGCTGACTCTGATTTCCAAAAAGGGGGAAGCTAAGACTGGGGCTTAGAGAATTAGAAAGGATTTTTGAGGTGGAGAGGAAAAAAATGTTTTCCAGGTAGAAACTATGACATGGAAAAAGAAACAGAGGAAGGAATGAGAAAAATTGGGAAGGATTTGGAGAATGAGAATCAGTTTATGTTGAGGTAAAGTGGTGACCAGTTGGGATGTGTGTAAGAGTCCAAACTAGGCAGGGCCTTGGTAACTGGGTGGAGGCATTATGGACTTGAGGTGGTTGATGAAAAGTTGAGAACCACAACAGGTTCTTAAGACACAGAAACGGAGTGAAAGTCAACACATCCCTGGGACTTCATTGGAAGACTCACAGAAGCAGTGAAGAGGTCCTGGGAGTCCATAGTCAGCACAGGGCGAAGGTTCTGAGATGAGGGGATGGGCTCCCCAACCAAGGAGAAGTTGAGGCGTAGGATGATGGGATTGACCACGTCCTCCACACAGTCCTAAGGGAGAATGGCCTTTCAAGAACCCACTATCCTTCTCATTATTTTCCACCACTGACCCTTCTCCTCAACTGCATCCATTTCCTACTGTCGGGACAGCATTCTGTCCTAGCTGTGGAGTCAGGTTCTCTGGCTTCAATTTCCTCTCTCTGGCCCCAATATCCCCACCCTTTACACGACACTCAACAGGGAGCAGAGGTACCAGAGGTTCTCCTTGGGCTCCTTCTCCCCATCCCTTTCCCAGAACCAAAGTCCTTACTGGTAAAAGCAGCTTAATGGTTTCACAGTAAACTCCCATTCCCAGGGTTTTTCTTCGAGTCAAAGTCCAGTTCTTGGTTTCGTCAAAAATGGCACGAGAAACCAGACGGCCTGGGTCTAATGCCAGATCATACTTGACAGAGCTTTGGACATCACCTGAAGCAGAAGGGAGGAACAGAAGATGGAAAGTCCAAGAGAACCTCGAATGTTCAGGTTTTGTTTATTCATGCAAAAAATATTGCTGAGAACTTCCTATGGGCTATGAGGTATATCAGGCACTGGAATACATGTGGAGAAGAAGATAAAGAAATATCATCCCTGCCTTCATGAAACTCTCAGTCTAGGAAAGGAGACAAGCATGCAGAACATAATCCCCCAACATGATAAACCCAATGATGGGATCCCCAGTAGTACCAAGGAGGGCTTGCCTGGGATCAGAAATGCCTTCCTGGGTGGGCCTTGTCTGAGCCCCAACCTGGAGGATGACCAAGGGTTGGTGAAGAATGGGGAGGAGAAGGTCCCAAACCATGGGAACAATGGCTAAGACCAGAAGATAGAGGGAGGATGGCACATTTACAGAAACGGAGAGTGGGATGAGGTGAGGTTGGAAGGGCAGGGTGGAGCAAAATCAGCAAGGACATTGTAGAGAAGGATCTTAGCCTTTATAAATGGAAGAAAGGAGAGGCAGGAGGATGTTAAGTAGGCAAGTGAGGAGAAGAGATTTGTGTTTTAGGACCAATACTTCTAGTTTCTCTATGGAGAAAAGTTGGGAGGTTGCAAGAACAGACATGGAAACAGCTCAAAGTATAGGTAGGAATGAAAAGAGGTGGCTTCAAGGTAGGCAGTGGCTGGAGTAGGTGGAGAGAAGTAGGCAGACTCCAGATCATATCCTGGACTTAGAGCCCACTGGCCTGGGTGTGGGGAGAGGGGGAGAGAAGGGACCCAGGGTTTCCTACACTGGCAGGCAGGTGGATGTGGAGGTGGTATCTGGATTCCTTAGCCCATTTTCTCCTGAGGTAGGCTTGGGGTCTCAAGGGGATAAGGGACTGGGTCCACTGGGAAGAAACTCACCTAGCTGGTCCAGTGAGCTTTTGTGGATAGTGAGACAGACTGTGGCATTCCCAGCTTCCAGGGTGGATGGCATGTCTCCCCAGCACTGGTACACAACCTTTGGCACCTCCGCTGGCATGAATCTCATGGCCACCCCCACATTCAGCACTGGCCGACTCCTGAGGGTGCATGCAGGGGCTGAGGACCTGAATCTGGCCTCGGGCAGGAGGACTAGGGAGGGGGCAGCTTGTTGAATGGACACACAGTGGGCAAGGGTGGGATGTGGAGAGTTGTCACCTGAGCAGCAGCGCCTGTCCCCAGGCCCCGACAGCCAGGTCCACCAATCCATCCTGGGTGAGGTCCTGACCCCCACTCAGCGACTGCCCAAAATACTGGAGTGAGGGAGAGAGCTGGGAGCCTGTGATCCGCTGGCCAGAGGGGAAAAGGAAAAGTGGAAGTCAAGAGGAGGGCATCTGAAAGATTTGAGAGGAAAGATTTGGAAAGAAAACTGCAGAGAAAGCAGAACTGAATGGAAAAATTCAGAGAGATAAGAGGGTAGGAATGGAAAGCAAGAATAGTGAGACCCCAGGGACCCCAGACTTAGAGCTCCTTCATTTAATGTCTCACAGAAGGAAACTAAGGCTCCTAGAGGCTAAATCAGTCGCTTGCCTAAGGCCACACAGCTGACATGGCCAGCCAGGCATTTGACCCACGCCCTGCAATCTCTTAACCACTAAGCTGCCCACAGGAGAAAGGAGAGATACTCTGTGCTTAGCTTGGCCTGGTGATATTCAGGGCACTAGACCCCTAAAAGGAGCATGGCTACTGTTCAGGTCAGTGACATGACAGGGCATCAGGCAAATCTGAGACCTAGAAAAGCAGGTAGAACTGGGAGAGGCTTCAGACAGGGGCCTCACCTGTCTGTGGGAGGGGTTGATGCCCAGTCTTGAGGTTCCATGAAAAAGGTAGACAGCACCCCGGCTCTCCTGCTCTCCCGGGGCCCCGATGGCCACGTCCGTCAGCTTGTCCCCATTCACATCCCCCAGCACTGTCAGGGCTGCCCCAAAGCGGCCCCAAGGGTGGCCTTGCTCCCCAAAGAGAATGACCTCACATTGCCACTTAGCCCTCTGCAGAACAAAACCAGTGTCAGGTCCCAACACAGGCAATCCCTCCACCCCACACCCAGGCCCCACCCAGCCCTGGTCTCATCAGACACTCACCCCCTGGGGCAAGGGGCACACAGACACCTGCCCTCCCCAGGTTGGCTTGTAGTAATGAGGAGCCCCGATGAGGACAAGGTCAGAGCTGCCATCTCTATCCACATCCACAGTGCAGAGGGAGGCCCCAAAGTAAGAGCCGATCTGCAGGGCACAGCCAAAAGTCATCCCGCCTGCCCCTGCCAGAGGCAGCCCCTTTTGGGACACGTCCCACTTCTCCCCAGCCACTGGGACCTCCCCCCTACAGGATCCCAAACCCCTTCAACTCCTCTCTCTCTGCCCCTGCAGACCCTGCCACCCTCACGTTCCACTCCAGCTTCCTCAACATCCAACCTGAGTCCCTGTGACTTCTGTTTTCGGCCTCCATTGCCCAGATGTCTTGGTGAAGATGACTACCTTCCCAGTATGCTGATGGCGGGGGGCCCCCAAGATCAGGCTCTGGACCCCCTTCCAAAAGGCCAGCTCAGTGGAGTAACCTGAGGAGGGCACACCTCAGCACAAAGGCTTCCACCCCACCCCTGAGCCCCTGCCCTTCCCAGGCTCATGTCCCACCTGTGCCCCCAACCACAGCCTTTTCTCACCCAGGTAAGAGTCCCTCATGTCCACATTCTCTTGAGACATGTTGATGAAAGTGGGGCTTGTATTTTGGGGATACAGGAAGGCACCTCCAGACCAGCTGAAGCTCCCCACTGCTCCCAGAACTGGTCCATCCTGGGAGGAAAGGATTCCAGGGCTGAGCCAGACCAAGCCGAAAGAAGATGGCCTGTTCCAAAGCAAGGCCTGCCACTGATTCTGCTCACTATTTGGAATTCTCTTCCTCCCTCCCCAGTCTTCTTCAACAACTTCAGTGTCGCTCACTCCTAACCTCTCTCAACCATCCCCAGTGCCACTGTTCCAGTAAGTACCAACTCTTCTCACCCATGACCCTTTCTACTCCATCCTCTAGTACACCAGAGTTAGGTTTCCTCAGGACCAAGAAACGTATAGCCACCACCCTGCTGGCAATCCAAGATGGCTCCCTGTCACCAAGCCCCTGAGGATTGCATCTAGGGTCCTCCCAGTCAAATCTGTGGAGATACCTTATGTTTAAACACATGAAGCATTTGAGCTGGACACCTCTCTCTTCTGTCTTTCTAGGACTCCACTCCGTTCTCAGGAAGACTCAACCTCAAACTCACCTCCTCTGTGAGGTCTTCTTTGGCTCCCTCAGGGAGTGATAGGCCTTTCCTACTCTGCATACTTTGTTGTTTTTTTTTTTTGCCTTTTTAAACTTTTGACTATGGATAATTTAGAACATATACAAAAGTAGAAAGAAATGCTTAATGAACTCCCAAGTACCCATGACCCAGCTTCAATGACCAAATCATGACCAACCTTGTTTCATTTCTATGTCCCCCCAATTCACCCCCAAAATTACTTTGAAGCAAACCCCTCTGGATGTTTTCAACACACATCTACTTGCACACAATCCATGCTATATTGTCATTTCTTTCATCTGCATGATCTGGCCTTCCCCATCTTTCCACCCCTCTCTCTCACTCTGCTCCAGCTACGCTGGCCCTTCTATCTCTCTGGTCCAGTAACCGTGTTCATGCCTCAAGACTTTTGCACTTGCTTTTTCCTCTTCCTGGAGCAATCTCTCCCAGATTTTTCGAGGGATGGCCCTTTCTCATCATTTGGCCTCAGTTGTCACTCCTCGGGCCTCCTCTGATCACCTCTCTTGCTCTATCCTAATGCCTAGCACAATCTGAAGTTATTTTTGGTTGTTTGTTGTCTCCTCCCACTGAATAGGTGCCCTATGAGAGCAGACACCGTGGTTACTCTGTTCTCTGCTGTGCTCTTGGCACCTACATACACTACCCATATGTCTGTCTCTGAACAGACAATGAACTTGAAGACAGAATCTGCTTTCTTATTTACTTCTGGGTCCCAACTCCCAGCACAGGGCTGGCCCGGGATTGGTGCCTGACACCTGTTTATCAAGTATGTGTTCCACCCACCATTGCGAGCACTGAACTGAAGCCTTCTTGTGACATCTCATGTTGGAAAGAGCTACTTGTCTTCGACTGGGTTCCTGTGGGGAAACAGGTCACTTTGGCTCTGGGGACCATGAGACCACAAGGACTCAGAGCACAAGGAGAAGAATGAATCTGAAGCTCAGGTTCTGGGGCACAATTCTGGGTGAGCCGTGAATAGGGATAGCCCCTCCATACTGCAGGGGACACCTGGGCCCAGAACCTTCAATCCCAAGACCCAGGCTCGCCCTGCATTTACCCTCGACTGCAAAGATCTTCTCCTGAAGCTGCTCCTGGATGCTGCCGAGTGCTGCAAAGTTGTCCACCCTGAACACGTGGTCCTGAGAGGGCAGTGAGCCAATGGTGTTCAGCTCCTGCCTGGCAGTGGGTTCCTGGAAAGCATTTCCCACCTGTGACAGAGAGACAGGTGAGGAGGAGACCACTAGCCTTTCTGCCAGAGTAAGATACAGCCTGAGTCTGAGGGAGACATGAGGAAGTGGACATACCCCAATGGCATAGCGAATGATGCCAGCCCTCTGTGCCTGGGGGATGACATCACTGTAGTCCAGGGGGTCTTTGTATTTCTGCCCATCTGTGATGACAATGAGGATCTTCTTGGCACTTTTTCGGGCCCCATTCTTACTATGAAATAGTTCTTCCCTGTCAAGAAAGAAAGGGAGATGACTCTCTGTAGATGATATTGATTCTGGAAAGATAATTTGTAGCATTAGAAGGTCATCTAGAGAGACTGGGGATTCTT
Source organism: Lontra canadensis (assembly GCF_010015895.1). Lineage (NCBI taxonomy): Eukaryota > Metazoa > Chordata > Mammalia > Carnivora > Mustelidae > Lontra > Lontra canadensis. The sequence continues at coordinate 299,773 of NW_022631126.1, forward strand.
GGTAACTTCAGACTCTCAGACATGTTAGGAAATCACCTCAATCCTCTTATTCACAATTTTGGATGAGCTGTGCATAGGGCTATCAAGCAGGCTCCACACTTAGTGAAGAGCCCAGCATGGGCCTCTATCTCAGGACCCTAAGGCCATGACCTGAGCCAAAATCAAGAGTTGGACACTTAACAGACTGATACACTCAGGCACCCCAATATAAAACTTTTAGAACAGTGAATGGCCTACAGGTAATCATCAATTCTATGGTAGCTATTACAAATAATGAAAATGTAAGTATATGCTCATGTAGCTCTACAAATGCAGTATAAGCACACTCAAACACACACACACACACACACACACACACACACACACACACACCACATATAATACTGAAACAACCCAAATATCCAACATCAGGAAGGGGCTTAGCAAAGCATGATCCAGCTGCTTAGGGAGAAAGTACAAGTCATTCAAAGGAAAACCATAAAAGCTGTAGAGAAACATGACAGAGCTTTATGTAACAGTTGGGGGAAAAAAGGCAAGATGAAACTAATTTCTGTCCACATTACTATATGAAATATCTGAATAAAGACAAGGATGGAAATGACACTATGCTTTGTAGGCCCAACCTATTAATTCATTTATCCTTTATTTTTATTTATTTATTTATTTATTTATTTATTTTATTTATATTTATCCTTTATTTTTGCTAAAATACTGTGAGGTGGGGGATGCCTGCGTGGCTCCGTCATTAAGCATCTGCCTTCAGCTCAGGTCATGGTCCCAAGGCTATGGGATCGAGCCACGCATCAGGCTCCCCGCTCAGCAGGAAGGCTGCTTCTCCCTTTCCCACTCTCCCTGCTTGTGTTCCTTCTCTCTCTGTCTCTGTGTCAAGTAAATGAATAAAATCTTTCTAATTAATCTATACGATAACAACCTAACATTGAACAATAATTAACAGTATATACCTTGGGGCTAATAACACATTATATGTTTATAAAAAAATAAAAAAATTATTTAAAAATACAGTATATACCAAAACTTATCAGATACAACAGAAAAGTTTCCAAGCATTAATGTTATGTTAGAAAAGGATGAAGTCTGAGAATGAATGAGCTAATCAGCTAACCTAAGAAAAAATAATAAAGAGAAATAGAATAAACCTCAGGAAAGTAGAATGCAAAAATAGAGATGCAGCAAAAGAGGCAAAGATGGGGTGAGAGGGGCAAATACGGGGACCCTATTTCAATTGGTCCCTGAATTGAGCTGGATATCTACCAGATCATTCTGAACACCCACAAAATCAGCCTGAGATATAAGGAGATACAACCAGATCTCTACAAACAGAATATCTCTGGCAGCTGGTTTCAAAGTATGAAACAAGGTACATGATTATGTGAGCAGATATCAGAAAATAAAGAGAAGGGGGAGGGAGCCTCTAGGATCCTGTGCCACTGAAGCACAAAAGCCTCCTGCACTAGGCACTGGGTAGAGACTGGGCAGACTAGTGGCATCAGAGAAAGGACTTTAAGGCAGCCTCCCCAGATTGAATCCTGGAGCTGAGGGGACATATGTGCAAACTGGGAGCAGCTGGTCGTTTTAGAAGCACAAAGGGCAGAGATGTGCCTGGACCTGAAAGGGAGGGCTGGGAGTGCTGCTCTGGGGTGCACAACCAAGGACATTGCAGTTTCTAACAGCACTGACAAAACTGGAGTCAGTGCGGCCTGGGGGTCTCTCTGGAGAACAGACTGTGATCTCTCTGTTTTGAGACAGAAGCTTGGATATGGTCACATCTGCTGTGACTCTTGGAAGAGATGCAGAAAGCCACCAGGGAAAGCCCCCAGAGAACAACACCCCCAAAACCAGTTTTCACTGAGCCCACCCCCCCTACAGGGGACAGGGCAACACTGCCCAAACAGGGTTCCCTGAGTAATAGTGCAGCAGACCCCTCTCCCAGAAGACAGGCTGGAAGAACAAGAAGCCAACAGACCTAAGGTCCCCATAAAACAGCATCTTGCTTTGGTTGTGGTCAATAATCTGGATTCTGTACATTCCCTCAACCGCCACTCAACAGAATGTCTAAGAGGAGGAACCCGCAACGCAGGAAAAATTCAGAGACTGTAACCTCTGCCACAGAACTAATGGATATGGATATAAGCAAGATGTTGGAAATAGACTTCAGACCAGGTGGTGGGTATTAGAGAGGGCACGGATTGCATGGAGCTCTGGGTGTGGTGCAAAAACAATAAATACTGTTACACTGAAAAGAAATTTAAAAAATTAAAAAAGAAAATATGTTTTATATAATGACCTCGAAATGATTAGAGGCAATCCAGTACTATTGTCATTAATATTATTAATTTAAGGTAACAATGTTACCTTTATTTAAATAAGTCTACTTAAAAACAGTAATTTAAAAGGGGTGATTTAAGAATGTGTCTTAATGTACTTATTAATCATCCCATTTTTAGCTAACTAGTCAATGAACATTTCATTGACATTACATTTTATGTGAGATACTTCTAAGTCCTACAGGAAATAAAATAGCAAATAAAATATAGCTTATAGTGTCAAGAAATACATAATACCCATTTAGGGCACATAGGTCCCATAAAAAGAACACATACAAGAACAGATGCATGAAGAAGTACAAATTAATGCTTTGAGTTCTCAGAAAGTAGAGGTGCCTTTTTGCAGCAGAGATCAGAGGAAGGCTTGCTTCATGGAGGAAGTAGCATCAGATCTAGGCCACAGTGTATATGAAGAATTGCAACAGTATGAAAGTGGATAAGGATGATTTCAGCGGAGGGAGTAGTGTGCATAAGGGTATGGAGGTAGGAAGAGCTAGACATCCACTGGGCAAGGGTGTAACCTCCAAGGGTGCAGAGTGGGCATCTGATGAGTGAATCTTGGCCAATCAAATCACTTGAAAGAATACTTTAGAAAAGATGGACTTTAGATTTACAGGAATGCCATCACAAAAATAAAAAGATTAAAATAAAAAAAATAGACTTCAGGGTAACAGTTATGCAGACAGTAGCTAGGTTGGAGAAAACCATTAATAACGACATAGATTCATTAAGGGCAGAACTGAGAGCTGATCTGGCAGAACTTAAAAAAGGTGTTAATGAGATCCAAACTAATCTAGATACTCTAACACCTAGGGTAAACAAGGCAGAAGAATGAGTTAGTGATCTAGTAGACAAACTGATAGAAAAAAAGAATCTGGAGAAGGCCTGAAACAAACAGCTTAAAAACCATGAAACACAATTAGAGAAATAAATGATGCCATGAAATGTTCCAATGTCAGAATTGTTGGGATCTGTGAGGGGGTGAAGAGAGATTAGAAGATATATTTGAGCAAATCATAGCTGAGAATTTCCCTAATCTGGGGAATAAAATAGCATTCGTGTCCTAGAGGCAGAGGGCCCCATCCCAAAATCAAGGAGAACAGACCAATGCCAAGGCATGTAATAGAAAATTTGCAAATGTTACAACCAAAGAAACCATCTTAAGGGCAGTTAAGAGAAGATATTCCTTACAATACAGAGGGAGGAACATCAGAATACCATCAGACTTGTCCATGGTGACCTGGCAAGCCAGAAAGGGCTGACAAGACATATTCAGGGTGCTAAATGAGAAGAACATGCAGCTAATAATACTTTATCCAACAAGCTGTCCTTTAAAATGGACAGAGACATGTGAAAAAATGGGCAGAAGACATGCACAGACACTTCTCCAATGAAGACATGCAAATAGCTAACAGACACATGAAAAAGTGTTCATCATCATTTGCCATCAGGGAGATTCAAATCAAAACCACATTGAGATACCACCTTACACCAGTTGGAATGGCCAAAATTAACAAGACAGTAAATGACGTGTGTTGAAAAGGATATGGAGAAAGCGGAACCCTCTTACACTGTTTGTGGGAATGCAAGTTGGTACAGCCACTTTGGAAAACAGTGTGGAGATTCCTTAAGAAATTAAAAATAGAGCTTCCCTATGACCCCACAATTGCACTATTGGGTATTTACTGCAAAGATGAAGATGTAGTGAAAAGAAGGGCCATATGTACCCCAATGTTCATTGCAGCAATGGCCACAATCGTCAATCTGTGGAAAGAGCCAAGATGCCCTTCAACAGACAAATAGATAAATAAGATATGGTCCATATATTCAATGGAATATTACACCTCCATCAGAAGGGAAGAACACCCAACTTTTGTATCAACATGGACAGGACTGGAGGAGATTATGCTGAGTGAAATGAGTCAAGCAGAGAAAGTCAATTATCATATGGTTTTGGAGCATATGGAGCATATGGTGGAGCATAAGGTGGAGCATAAGCATAAGGAATAACATGGAGTCCTTCATGTTAGGGGAAGGAAAGGAAAAGTGAATTAGGGTAAATTGGAGGGGGAGATGAAGCATGAGAGACTGTGGACTCTGAGAAACAAAAATGAGGATTTTGGAGGGGAGAGGGTAGGGTGATGGGTGAGCCTGGTGGTGAGTTAAGGATGGCATGTATTGCATGGAGCAACGGGAGTGATGCATAAACAATAAATCTTGGAACTTTGAAAAAATAAAATAAAAATTTTTTAAAAAAGAATGTATGGATGGAGAGATAAAGTCAATTATCACATGGTTTCACTTATTTGTGGAGCATAACAATAGCAAGGAGGACAAGGGGAGTTAGAGAGGAGAACGGAGTTGGGGGAAATTGGAAGGGGAGGTGAACCATGGGAGACTATGGACTCTGAAAAACAATCTGAGGGTTTTGAAGGGGCAGGGGGTGGGAGGTTGGGGGAACCAGGTGGTGGGTATTAGAGAGGGCATGGATTGCATGGAGCACTGGGTATGGTGCAAAAACAAGGAATACTGTTATGCTGAAAATAAAAAATTAAATTAAATTAAATTAAAAAAGTAAAATAAAAAGAATGGATGGAGAGATAAAGAGCTTCCAGGACTGGCAAAAACTGAAAGAATATGTGACCATGAAGACACCCCTACAAGAAATATTAACGGGGGGGTTCTATAAAAGGAGAAAGACACTAAGAGTGACATAAACAGAAATTTACAGAGACAATCTTTAGAAACAAGGATATCACAGGCAACCTGATGACAATAAAATCATATCTTTCAATAATCGCTGTCAATGTGAATGGCCTAAATGTTCCCATACAATGGCACACCGTTGCAGATTGGATAAAAAGGACTCAACCATATGCTGTCTATAAGAGACTCATTTTGAACCTAAAGATACATCCTGACTGAAAGTGAAGGGATGAAGAACCATCTTTCATGCCAACGGACCTCAAAAGAAAGCTAGAGTAGCAATTCTCATATCAGACAAATTAGATTTTAAGCTAAAGACTGTAGTTAAAGATACAGAAGGACACTATATCATTCTTAAAGGGTCTATCCACCAAGTATATCTAACAGTTGTAAATATTTTTGTCCCCAAAATGGGAGCAGCCAACTACAGAAGCCAACTGTTAACCAAAATAAAGAGATCTATTAATAATAATACATTAATTGTAGAGGACCAGAACACTCCACTCTCAACAACAGACAGATCATCTAAGCAGGAATAAAGATTTATCCTTGGGATACAAGGTTGGTTCAACATTCACAAATCAATCAATGTGATAGAACACATTAATAAGAGGAGAGAGAAGAACCATATGGTCCTCTCAATTGACACAGAAAAAGCATTCGACAAAATGTCTACAATACCCAAACTGTGGAAAGAGGAAAGATTCTCTTCAACAGAAGAACGGATAAAGAAGATATGGTCCAAGCTATATGTAGAAGAATGAAACTCGACCATTCTCTTACACTGTACACAAAGATAAACTCGAAATGAATAAAAGACCTCAACGTGAGACAGGAATCCATCAGAATCCTAGAGGAGAACATAAGCAGTAACCTCTTCGATATCAGCCACAGCAACTTCTTTCAAGATATGTCTCCAAAGGCAAAGGAAGCAAAAGTGAAAATGAACTTTTGGGACTTCATCAAGATCAAAAGCTTCTGCACAGCAAAGGAAACAGTCAACAAAACAAAGAGGCAATCCAAGGAATGGGAGAAGATATTTGCAAATGATAGGACAGACAAAAGGTTGATATCCAGGATCTATAAAGAACTTCTCAAACTCAACACACACAAAACAGACAATCATATCAAAAAATGGGCAGAAGATATGAACAGACACTTCTCCAATGAAGACATACAAATGGCTATCAGACACATGAAAAAATGTTCATCATCACTAGCCATCAGGGAGATTCAAATTAAAACCACATTGAGATATCACCTGACACCAGTTAGAATGGCCAAAATTAGCAAGACAGGAAACAACCTGTGTTGGAGAGGATGTGGAAATGGAGAACCCTCTTCCGCTGTTGGTGGGAATGCAAGTTGTTGCAGCCACTTAGGAGAACAGTGTGGAGATTCCTCAAGAAATTAAAAATAGAGCTTCCCTATGACCCTGCAATTGCGCTACTGGGTATTTACCCCAAAGATGCAGATGGAGTGAAAAGAAGGGCCATCTGTACCCCAATATTTATAGCAGCAATGGCCATGGTCGCCAAACTGTGGAGAGAACCAAGATGCCCTTCAATGGACAAATGGATAAGGAAGATGTGGTCCATATACACTATGGAGTATTATGCCTCCATCAGAAAGGATGAATACCCAACTTTTGTAGCAACATGGACGGGACTGGAAGAGATTATGCTGAGTGAAATAAGTCAAGCAGAAAGAGTCAATTATCATATGGTTTCACTTATTTGTGGAGCATAACAAATAACATGGAGGACACGGGGAGATGGAGAGGAGAAGGGAGTTGAGGGAAATTGGAAGGGGAGGTGAACCATGAGAGACTATGGACTCTGAAAAACAACCTGAGGGTTTTGAAGGGGCAGGGGGTGTGGGAGGTTGGGGGAGCCAGGTGGTGGGTATTAAGGAGGGCATGTATTGCATGGAGCACTGGGTGTGGTGCAAAAACTATGAATTCTGTTATGCTGAAAAGAAATTTTTAAAAAATGTAAAAAAAAAAAAAAAGAAGGTATGGTCAATAGATACAATGGAACATTACTCAGCCATCAGAAAGGATGCATAGCCAGCTTTTGCATCAACATGGATGGGACTAGAGGAAATAATGACTAGTGAAATAAGTCAAGCAGAGAAAGTAAATTATCATATGGTTTCACTTGTGGAACATAAGGAATAACATGGAGGACATTAGGAGAAGGAAGGGAAAAGTGAAGGGGGGGGGGAATCAGAGGGGGAGATGAACGGTGAAAGATTGTGGACTCCAAGAAACAAACTGATGTTTTTAGAGGGGAAGGAGGTGGGGGGTAAGAGTTAGCCTGGTGATGGGTATTAAGAGGGCACATATTGCATAGAGGACTGGGTGTTATAGGCAAACAAGATTCATGGAACACTACTTCAAAAACTAATGATTTACTGTATGGTGACTAACATAACATAATTTAAAAAAAGAAAGAAGAAATGCATGAAATAATCTTGATAAAGCTATTCAGACATTTGCTGAAAAAAATAATAAAATACTCTGAGGTAGTTGGTAGAAATTTTTCTAAAAATTTCCTTAATGTTATTGCAATTTTGTCTTTTCTGTAATGAAATTTCTAAAAATAAGAAGACAACCCCAGTCCATGTCAGAGAGGCCCTGAGATGGCCTTGGCTCTGGGGAGTAGGAAAGCCGCTGTTCTGGGTGAGGGGATGGTTGCTGAGGAGAACTACACTATCACCCATCACTGGGAGGAGCTCCAAGGGCTAGGAAGGGATGCCACTTCTGCGTGATTTTTTTTCTTCTCTTTCTTTCTTTTTTTAAAACTTATTTTCTTTAAATTCAATTAATTAACATGTAGTTTATCATTAGTTGCAGATGTAGAGTTCAGTTTTTCATCATTTGCATACATTTTGTCTCCTAGAGTTGAGTCTCTTATAGTTTGTTTCCCTCCCTGATTTCACCTTATTTTTTTTCCTCCTTTCTCCTATGATCCTCTGTTTTGTGTAGCAGCTATGTCTACAACAGCTGAGCTCTGGAAAGAGCCCAGATGTCTATCAATAAATGAATGGGTAAAGAAGATGTGGTATAGAAGATGGAGTTCTTGCAGGTCCTGAAATGCAGGCTGTAGGAGTTCAGCAGCCACAGTGGCCTCCGAGGCTGTCCAGCAGTTTTTTTAAGGGCAAATGATATGAGGGTTGGTACGTTAGTGGGGGAAGACAAATATGGAAACAAATACTATGAAGACAACAAGCAGGTTTTTTGGCTGTCACTGATGGGTTATATGTACTACTGAAATGATGGAAGCATTGCACCCCCTGAATGGCATCACTGGCTTCACTCTATGACCGATGGTCCTCCAACAAAACCACCTACTTATTGCTCGCAAATTCATCTGGACAAACCATAAGTTCAAAGTGGGTGGCACTCCAAAACAATATGTACCTTATTTTACCGCTAGAAAGAAGATTCAAGAGTGGATCCCACTTTCAACACCTTACAAGTAAAGACAATGAAAAATAATTTAAACTTGTGAAATATGGGGCTTTTCATGCAATTGCACTTTAATTGCTTACTATTAACTTGATTAAAACTGTTTGATTTGGGGGGTAAATACCCAGTAGTGCAATTTGTAGCTCTATTTTTAAATTCTTAAAGTACCTCCACACTGCTTTCCAAAGTGGCTGCACCAATTTGCATTTACCCCAAAGATACAGATGTAGTGAAAAGAAGGGACATCTGTACCCCAGTGTTCATAGCAGCAATGGCCACAGTCGCCAAACTCTGAAAAGATGCCCTTCAAAAGAGGAACGGATAAAGAAGATATGGCCCACATATACAATGGAATATTATGCCTCCATCAGAAAGGATGAATATCCAACTTTTGTATCAACATGGATGCGACTGGAGGAGATTATGCTGAGTGAAATAAATCAAGCAGAGAGAGTCAATTATCATATGGTTTCACTTGTTTGTGGAGCATGAGGAATAAATGGAGAACACTGGGAGAAGGAGAGGAGAAGGGTGTTGGGGGAAATCAGAGAAGGAGATAAAGTATGAGAGACTGTGGACTCTGAGAAACAAACTGAGGGTTTTGGAGGGGAGGGGTTGAAGGAGAGACGTGAGCCTGGTGGTGGGTATTAAGGAGAGCATGTATTGCACGGAGCACTGGTGTGATGTATAAACGAATCTTGGAACACTGAAAAAATAAAATCAAATTAAAAAATAAATAAAGCTATTTGATTTTTTAAAATAATGTATTTGGGGTTTTTTTGGGGAAAAATTTTATTTATTTATTTCACAGAGAGATCACAAGTAGGCAGACAGGCAGGCAGAGAGAGAGAGAGGGAAGCAGGCTCCCCGCTGAGCAGAGATCCCAATGCGGGGCTCGATCCTAAGACCCTGAGATCATGACCTAGGCTGAAGGCAGAGGTTTAATCCACTGAGCCACCCAGGGGCCCCAAAACTGTTTGATTTTTTAAAAAGAAGATGTGGTATATATATATACAATGGAATATTACTCAACCATAAAAAGTATGAAATCTTACCATTTACAATGATGTGGATGGAACTGGAGGGTATTATGCTAAGCCAGATAAGTCAATCAGAGAAAGACAATTTTCATATGATCTCACTCATACCTGTGTGACTTTCAATTCAAGGGAGAGAAGCATTCCTCCTGTTTGTCCAGTCCCATGGGGCCAGTGTTCAAGGCAGAAAAGCCACCCAGAAGTAAAGAGGGTACATTTGGTAGGAGGATCCCTTGTTCAGCCCTTCTCCAGCACCATCCCCAGAGTGGCACCCAGGGGTGCACAGGAAGTCAAGGATCCAATATGTTCAGCCCACTAATTTCCCATAAGAACCACATCTTCTGTTCTTGCCCCACCATCTAAGTCATTTCTTTATGGTCATCCTAGCCGGGCAGGCACATGGTAAGCACCCAGTTAATGCAAAGAGCTCACATGGATGAGAAATGTGGGGATAGAGGGAAGTGAGTGGGTAGGGAGGCACAAAGAAAACACTTGGCCACAATTCCCAAGTTTCTGCCAGGGGGTAAGAAGGGGGTGCACCACTCTGGATAAAACGTCAACCATTCTGGCAAATGAAGTTGGTTTCTAATTTCGCAAAGACTTTGGAGGGTGTGAGACATTTTAGGTTAAAAACTTAGCAGCATGATGTCTATGGCAGATGAAATCTGAGAAACAGAGTGGACTTTTGGGATTAGTTGGGGCAGTTTGTGTCATGGCTAGCAAATGAATTTCCAGCAAAATAGATTGCGGATATCCCTAAGTAGATAGCCCTCCATCCTATGCCTAAGAAACTTTCCAAACCTCCAATTATGTACCTAGATGGTTAGAAAAATTGAAGGTTCTTCTCTCTTTAGGAAAAACTTAGACCTAAGCATTGGGTCAAATGGTTCTTTCTTTTTTTTTATTCTCTAGTTTTTTTCTTTTTAAATTCAATTAGTCAGCATATAGTACATCATTAGATTTTGATGCTGTGTTCAACTATTTATTAGTGCAAATTAAAAGATAAAGATGCAATGTATTTTTTCAAATACATGAGAAATTTCTGTTAAAAGGAAGTTTATTTTAAAAAATTGTTAGAAAATGGGCAAAAGGAATTTTACTCTGATAATAGAAATGTCATAGCATTTTATTTATTTTTTAAGATTTTATTTATTTATTTGACAAACAGAGATCACAAGTAGGCAGAGAAGCAGGCAGAGGGGGAGAGAGGAGGAAGCAGACTCGCCGCTGAGCAAAAAGCCTGATGCGGGGCTCGATCCCAGGACCCTGAGATCATGACCTGAGCTGAAGGCAGAGGCTTTAACCCACTGAGCCACCCAGGCGCCCTGTCATAGCATTTTAGAGACCTGAGTCAGACCCATTTACTTCACACAATAAGAAACACTGAGGACACAGGTTGTATAGCTGTGGAGGCAGTCAACATAAAATGATGTCCTGACTATGTCTCCTGTCCTTTACTTATCATCATATTTTCATCTTGCCATTTTTTCCCTCCAGTTCTTCATAGGTAGACATTTGCAAAGAAGCACACTAAGCAAAGAGGCAAACATCGCATTTACCCGGGGAATAACTCAATTGATCTACAAGTTATTGGGGCCTTGTTTAAAAGGAATCATCCAGGTGCCCCAGTGGCTCAGTGAGTTAAGTGTTTTCCTTTGGCTCAGGTCATGATACTAGAGTAGAGGGATCAAGCTCCACATCAGGCTTCCTGCTCCCTGCTTCTCCTTCTCCTTCTTCCCTTCCCACTGATCATTCTTTCTCTCTGTCTGAAATAAATAAATAAAGTCTTTTTTTAAAAAAGGAGTCATTCAGTTAAGCATTTGTCTTCAGCTTGGGTCATGATCCCAGAGTCCTGGGATCGAGCCCTGCTTTGGGCTTCCAGCTCAGTAAGGAGACTGCTTCTAAGGAGTCATTCTTCCACCAACAAGGTAATCTTTAGTAATGGTACACGGTAGAAGAAAATCATCATCCTCTCTCTTTCTTTCTCTCAACTTATAACTGCTTTGGTAGTTTATAAGTCAGTCTAAAACTGTTTTGTGGAAACCTCCTTCAGAGTCCAAATTCATCTTTATTATAAGTGTAGCCTAGCTCTCAAGATGGAGTCAGGCTAGTGGACGGTTCAGAGCTAAATGGAGAGGGTCTGCTGCCCATAAAACAAACAAAAAAAATATGCAACACTTCTTCTATGGAATCACCTCATGCATGTTATCTCCTTTAATCCTCACAACCAAGTTGTAAGTTTATCCACACTTGACAGTTTCCTGAGACTTAGAAAGACTCAGTAACTCCCAGGATGACCCAGGTCACCAGCAGGGAGCCAGAATGAAAACTGGGGTTTATATGAACCAAAGCCCATGTCTCTGGCTACCACAGTTGGAATCAGAGTCCATCCAATCCAAGGCCAGGCAGAGGAAACGGTGAAGAGGAGTGCTGTCCTATATCAGGAGAATAATCTAAGGAAGTCTCCATATAGCCCCCTCACTTCCCTTTTGAGCCCCTTTCCCCAGAGTTCCCACAGCTTTGTAGAAGGGCTGTGCAGACCAGCATGAGGAAGTGTGTGGTGGCTTATCCACATGAGGCAGAAGGGGGAACTTACACCACTGTCCGGATCCCCGTGGCTGTAAATGTCTGGCCTTTCAGTTGGACAATGGGATCCACCAGGCTCTGAGGGCTCAAGCTGCTCTGGAATTGGGTAAAGGTGAAGTGGATCTTCATGTGGTTGGAGTACTGTATCAGGGAAAACTGCAAAGGAGAAGAGGAATGCCCTGGGCTCAGGAGTTATTCTTTAATAAACTTTTGATTTTGGAGTAACTTTGGATTTACAAACAACTTTCCATGTGTCTTTGAGGCTAAAACCCTGGGGAAATGAGGCCCAAAAAGAAAACTAGAAAATCAAAACCAAATGATGCTTCTTTCAGAGTTTGCAAGGAATAACCTTTCCTACCTCAACATTTCTTAACTTGAATTTTTAAAAAATTTCATAACATGTGAAATCAACTTATAGACTACATTTCCTCACTTCTCAAGAATTTCTACATACATATGCACGAATTACTGGGAAATAATAAGATAAATCATGAGTTACATGGAAACATAATAAAGAAATCATTAATTATTTGGCCAAGTTACCTTCAGTCTAATTTCACAGCAAAACTATTTCTGCAATCCTTTCAATGCTTTTAAATAGAAAAAAAATATTTCCCAGGCCATGTGGGGACATATCAAATGCCATGGGGGAATTTCCTCAGGTCAGGACTCAAATCAGCCCTGTACTAGGACACTAGTCTCATCATGGCACAGGTCCCCTAAGCCAATCCCTAGCAATACCAGGCTTCCTACTAGGTTGGTCTTCCCAAGGCAGCTGCCAACCCCCTCACTTCCCAGATCTCGGAGACTCAGTCTTCACCAGGGTGTTGGTGCCTTCAAACTGTCCCATCACAGCTCTGACAAAGTCCTTCATCTGCTTAAAGTCACTTTGGACAATGCTGCCAGAACCATCAATCAGGAAGACAATGTCCATCTCTTGACTTGGACACTCTGTAGAGAAGAAGGAAGGAATCAGAGATGCCTGTGTGGGTCCCAGCCATCTCCTAGGGTCCAGAAACCCTTCCTGCACCACAGAGTTAAGGGGCCATTCTTGGCCTAGGAATCAATTCCCAGCCAGTTTCCCCACTTTCCATGGAGGAAGCCCAATCCATTGCCCAAAATGTAAGAAACAAATCAAAGGAGTGAAGAAAAAGAGAGAGAGAGACAGAGACAGAAAGAGAGAAAAAGAAGGGAACAGACTCTTAACGGAAGAGAACAAACTGATGGTTACCAGAGGAGAGGTGGTTGGGGGATGGGTTAAATAAGTGATGGAGCTTAAGGAGTGTACATGTTGTGATGAGCACCAGGTGATGTATGGAATTGTTGAATCACTATATTGTACACCTAAAACTAGTATAACACAGTATGGTAACTATACTGGAATTAAAATTAAAACTTAATTTAAAAAAAGAGTTCTAAACTAAAAAAAAAATCTGTTGCCCCATCACCCCTACCCCCACCTCACAGATTCCCTTGCTTCCCTTCTTCCATAAGTTCCAAGAAGGGGAGAAAGTAGTAAAGGACAGAGGCAAGATGGGTTCCTTATTCAACTACTCAACAAATAGTTATTGACTACACACTAGGAATGTCATAGAGCACGAGGGAAAGGCAATTTAGCAAAGTGATTCAAGTGTGCATTCTGAGCGTGCTGGGCTCAAATCCCAGCTCTGCCACCTACTAGTGAATTGAGGCAACTTATGTAACTCCACTAGGCTTCAGTTTTCCCATCTGTAAAATGGGGATAATAACAGTGCCTAACACATGGGGTAGGCTTAAAAGTGTTGATATGTACCTAAAATACTTAAGATAGGGCCTGGTCCCCCATAGCTGTTATGGAGGTTAGCTATTATGACCATCATCACCGTGTGCCAGGCATTGTTCCAAGCACAAGAACACACCTACAGCAGATGCTAAGGTTTGCCACCAAGAAGACACACCCCCTATTAGGACAGAGGCCCTTATTACTAGCTACAAGAAGTAGCTATTGATTGCTCCCAGATGATAACTCAGGAGATGCCTTTCCCAAGATTACAACTCCTGCTCCTGGGGATGACCTGCATCCAGCCATGTTCCAAGCTCCTCTGGGTTGGCTGAGGCCTCTGTTCTGATCCATCACAGTCCATCTTCTTCTTTTTTTTTTAATTTTTTTTAAAGATTTTATTTATTTATTTGACAGACAGAGATCACAAGTAGGCAGAGAGGCAGGCAGAGAGAGAGAGAGAGGAGGAAGCAGGCTCCTTGCAAAGCAGAGATCCCGATGTGGGGCTCGATCCCAGGACCCTGGGATCATGACCTGAGCCGAAGGCAGAGGCTTTAACCCACTGAGCCACCCAGGCGCCCCACAGTCCATCTTCTTTCACTGCCCAGCCCTGCTTCCTTCACACTCTCAGAACTATTGTCCCCAAGAATATTCCCAAATGAGCCTCAGAGTAGAAGGAAACCTGGTCTAAGACCACAGCTGGAAAAAAGATATCACCCCTGCCCTCATGGAGTCCACCATAATGGAAAATCACACCTTACACTCACAAACAAGTAAGACATTGACCCCAAACTCACATAAGTATTTGTGGCCTGTGTGAAGGACACAGTTGGTACCTCCACCAGTGCCCCACATCCTGTGTTGTGCCCATGGTTGCGGTGATCAGCCACCACAGATAGTAATGAGGCATGATGCTGAACTGTGGCAGCTGGCTTCCTGCCACGAAAACAAAAATACTTTCTCCTTGCACCCCATACCTCCCCCATCCCACCTATGCACCCAGCTGGTGCTTTACCCCTGAGGAGAAGAAATGGAAGGCCACTTCCCTCCCTGCCTTCTTGACTAGGAAATTCAGCTCCCCACATGGCAGGCCAAGAAGCCCTCACTGCCCCCTTCCTCACTCAATATCCCCCATAGCTTGATAGAAGAAGGCCCCATCCCCACATCTTGTACTTGTTCTCACTTTGTTAGCTGCACCACAAAACCACCCCTCATATCCTCTCTCAGGCCATCATGGTGACAAGTTGCCTCACAATATCACTTCTGTTTCTTGTTCCTTTTAGTATCTCCACTGGGCTTCCAATAGCAGGCATCAAGCTATAACTGAGCACCTTCTGAAAAAAAGACCAAGTCAATCAGGCAAGGTTGGCTCCAGGTCTCAGCTCTGTCACTTCCTAACAGCAGGAACTCAACTTTCTGAGCTTCAGTTTTCTTGCTTGTAAGACGGGATGACCCTGCCTTACCACCCAGGATCTTGTGGGGTGCAATAAAGATACATACTAGGCATCTGGCATTGTCTGGCACCCAGTCACTTCTACCTCTACTCAAACTTGATTTTCCTATACTAGGCTTACAGGCTTGTGTTCCATTTTCATTTTTTTAAGATTTTATTTATTCATTTGACAAACAGAGATCAAAAGTAGGCAGAGAGGCAGGCAGAGAGAGAGAGAGGGGAAAGCAGGCTCCTCACTGAGCAGAGAACCCGACGCGGGGCTCAATCCCAGGACCCTGAGATCATGACCTGAGCCAAAGGCAGAGGCTTAACCCACGGAGCCACCCAGGTGCCCCTTGTGTTCCATTTTCATCAGGCATCCCACTCATGAGTGATGGAGACATCTAGGAGAAGAGACTTACCTCCTAGGGTTTAAATGTCACCTCCCCTAATCCTGGTTGCACAGATATCCCAGACAAGTCATCGTATCCCCAAAGCTCTTGGACTCCCTCCTTAAACTCTCTCCGTCCCCTCTATAGACTCTATTTTCACAATTTGGGTGGGTGGTCTTTCTGCTGCAACATCACCTTTGCCTAAAGGCCCACTAAGCCTGACATCATGGTTTCTCTGGTCCAAAGCACTGCTCTCAGTCAGTGCTTTGAGTGGCCCCTGTCTCTGACTTGGAACCCATCATCTCTTCCTCCTAGTCCAAACATATGGTCCTGGGTAGAAGATCAGTCATCATAGCATTCACATATTATGTGTCACGCAAGGTCTAAACACTATATGTATTTAGACTACAGTCTTTATAATTTTTTATAAACAGACTTTATAATTTTTTAAGATTTTTTTTAATGACACACACACAGAGAGATGGAACACAAGCAGGGGAAGTGATAGAGGGAGAAGAAGGCTTCCTGCTGAGCAGGGACCCACTGCAGGACTAAATCTCAGGACCTGGGGATCATGACCTGAGCCAAAGGCAAATGCTTAACAACTGAGCCACCCAGGAGCCCTAAACACCTTGATTATTAAGACCCAGTTTACCAATGAAGAAATTAAACCCCAGGGGATGAAGCCCCAAATACACAGAAGACAAACTTCTTCAGACTGACTCTCAGAGAGATGCTGCGCAGTGTCTCTGGCACCATTCTATGCAGAAGGCATCAGTCCTGGCAAAATTGTGCATCACATTTTCCATGGCCCTACCATTTGCTCCCCTTAGAAGCTCAGCAATAAATGATCCAGAACAGCCTCCCTCTTGGATCCTATCCAAGGATCTATCATCCTCACCACATTTTCGCCATCCAGGGCCTTTTGTCTGAAAGCCCAGAAAGCATCCCTGCACCTGTTGACACCTGTGAGGACCTCGTGTCTCCTGCAGCCAGCTCTCTGAGGCTCCCTTCTGCCCCATCAGAACTTTCTCCCCTTGACCAGCTTAGACTTCCTTCTGTGAGCTTCCCTCCTTGCCTGGTCAGACCATTTTCCCAGACCTTCTTGGGCTTGCTGAGGCCTCTGGGAAGGGGCCATGGACACAGGAAGCCAAGACCAGAGTTATGTGCTCTGCCCACTCTTCAGTGCCAGCATGAACTCACATAGAATCACTGTCTCTGTAGGGACCTACCTGTCAGGGAAGTAGGCATGGTCCAAATGGTCTGCAGGTGGGAGCCCAACAGGAAGCAGAAGCCTTCTGCATACATATTCTCCCCACAGACTCTGTGCATGGTGGGGCCACAGGCCTAAGG
>NW_022631126.1:326854-343063 GCF_010015895.1 Lontra canadensis
AAGCAAACTGCACCCTGACCTCCCTCTGAGAGAGAAGCCTCAGTCTGCTCTCCTGTGGGTGCTGCAGAGCCCATATAAATTTCCCCTTGGCCACTGGCAGAGTAGGTTCTGAGTCACGGTCCCTGGGGATGCAGGATCTTCTGCTTGTACCCAAAACCACGGCAGCGGTTTTGGAACTGCCCAGACAGCCAGAGAGGTTCCAAGCAGCGATGGCACACTGAGATTTTCCCGATGGCCCGGGCTGGGAGTGCCTGGTCTTTCTGGATCTAAGAGCGCCGGGCTTGCGCACACCTCTCTCAGGGGAGGTTGTGGGTCATGCGCACGCATCTCAGGCTCTGGTGGAATGGCTCAGGTCTAAGAGCACCAGGCTGGGCTTTCATGCACCTCTCTCAGGGGAGGGTGAGGGGCGCGCAGGTCTCAGGCTTTGTAGCACAGTTCAGTGTTCTGCCATCTGGCAAGGCTCCCATCCACTCACAGGAGCCAGACCCCACGCGTTCTCGGGCACGCTGGTGGCTCAGGGACCAAGACTTGGTTTCTCCGCCTCACTTTCTCTGGCTCAGCGCCAAAGGAGGCTGTCCTGGGTCTGGGGACTTAAGCCCCTGTCCCTAGCCTCCCCGATTCCCACAATTCCCCCTCCCCGCGATCCTTTGCTCTTTTGGAGTGCTTTCTATCAGTCTCCAAGTTAATGCTGGTCCCCAGATGAAGGGCACTCTCGTATTAGGGGTATTCCTTTCCAGTCGGTCGCCTCTGGTGGCTCCCTCCCCCTTTTATCTTTCGCTATCAGTCCGAAGTTCCCACTCCACTTTACCTGCCCACTGGCATCTTCTGCCCCTGTAGAGATCCAGATGTGTATAATTCTGATCTCAGGCTGATTTCATGGGTTATCAGAGTTCTTTGGTAGGGAATCAGCTCACTTTAGGGTACAGGTTGAAACGGTGCCTCCTCCTACTTCCCCGCCATTTTGTCTCCCCTCCTTTCTTTTTCTTTTTTTGTTTTCTTTTCTCCTCCCCCTCCCCCTCCCCCTTCTTCTTCTTCTTCTTCTTCTTCTTCTTCTTCTTCTTCTTCTTCTTCTTCTTCTTCTTCTTTTTCTTCTTCTTCTTCTTCTTCTTCTTCTTCTCAAATCGCCTCTGTACCTAGCATTTCCTTTTTGCTCTTTAGTGTTGCATTCCCTCAGGCACAGGAATACTCATGAGACCAGTGCAAACCCTCATAAGACTGGGCGAACTGTGCACCTGAGCCAACCCTGACCTTGTTCAGCTCATGCCAGTGGCAGAGGGTGGCAGCTGAGAAACATTTCCCAGAAGGCTGGGCTGCATATGAGCCAAGGCTCTAAGCCCACACCACATATCCACTGTGCCATGAATTTTACTTACAATATACAAATTCTAAGGTTAAATTATTAACAATTTCAAATGGAAGACTACAAAATATTACTTCAAGTGCAAGGGTGACTGTACTGGTCACATGTACCAATCACAGAAGAACAGATCAAGACCTCCTCCTGAAACATTATCTTGTCCAGAGTTTGTGGTCCTTCTTGGGATTGTGAATAGTTAGTAGTAGGGGTGTCATGAGCCTTGGAGGAGTGATGGACAGCCTTCTTACCTATGCTGCCCTTCCTCCAAGACACCTCCTAATCATGCCATGTTCAACTATTTGCCTGCAGGTGGAAGGAATAGAGGTAAGGGAGTGGGCATGGCCTACCTAGATCTGTCAAACTGGGCCACACTCTGTCCAAAGCTAGCTCCATCTTCTTGAAATATCACAGGCTCCTCCACATCCAAGTTGAATCCATGATAAGAAGCCAGGACTGAGGAATATGGATAAGAAGGCAAGGGTAAGAGGAGCAGTCAGAAAATCCTCACATCCTCTGGACCACTGACTTCTTGGGATCTTGATGCCTACCCCAATCCAACTCATTTACCCAAAAGAAAGGTGTTCTCTTTTCTCTTTTTCTTTGTTTCCTGATTTGCCATCTGTTTGATTCCTGTTTCTCTTCCTCCCTCAGAAATTACCAAACAGTTATCAAAAAATTATCGTACAAAGAATGACAATCCAGAAAAATGCCCCCTCAAGGACATTTCAAAGGATATCCATAATCCTGGTCTGTTAGATCAAGCATGTCGCCTAAAGATAAAGTGACCATTGAGTTTATTTTCTAAATTAAGACCTTCTGTGAGTGAAAGGGGCACTCTCAATAATTACATCAGAGAGGAGGCAGGATGGAAGAAGAGTAGGGGACCCCAATTCAAGCAGTCCCCTGAATTTAGCTGAATATCTATCAAACCAGTTTGAACACCCATAGAATCAGCCTGAGATGTAAGGATATATTCCTGGATTTCTGTAAGCAGAAAAGTGACTGCTTTTTGCAAGATATGGTGTGCAAAGTTGTGAATCTGAGGGGAGGTGTTGGAAGATAAAGGCAAGGGGGAGGGAGCCTCCATAAACTGGTTCCTTGAAAGTCATATAACACCCAAAATTGGAACCCTTAAAAATCTGCTCTAGTGAGAGATACGCCTCACCAAAAATGGTTCTGGAATGAAAAGACAGAATTCTAGGTAGGACATTGTGGTCTTGGGATCCTAGCAGTCAGAGAGCAAACAGGGGTGCCTGAACTGGTAGAGTGCCCAAGTAGTGGAGCCAAGAAGCAGGTATTGTTCAGTGAGCCCAGGAGAGGACTATCAGCTCAGGTCACCTTAAACCATCAGTAACTGCTTTTTTCCTGAACAGCCTGAAAAGGACTGGAACCTGCACCTGCAACAGGAAAAAGCTCAGTAGCACCCCAGACAGGACATTAGGGTGGCACCCAGACATGATCCAGGAGCTTTGGGTGTCCATGCATGAGCATGCCACCAGTCAGGGTTTTAGAGGGAAAGGGCAATGGCATTCCTGGGCCCCGGGACTACCTCTGAGAAAGTTACTGTGGGCAAGAACAGATGGAGGACAAGCCTATGGATCTCACAAGACTGAAATGCAAATACCAGGGGAAAATAGTACATTGCATGCCAGGTGTTACTTCACAACTCATTTATTTTTTAGATAAAATTCTCCTTTCCTTTTCTTTCTTTTTCTTCTGCTTTTTCTTTTATTTTTTTTTCTTTTTACCTTCATCCCATTTCAACCTGGTGCTTATTATACCAACTTATATTTCATAGTCACTTTTTAACGTCTATCTTTTTCCATCTACATTTTTATAGATATATGCTTCATTTTAGTCCCTTTCCCACTCTACTCAATTTTATCTTTATATATCTTTATATATAATTTTATCATATATAAATTTATCATATATATAAATTGTCATATATATATAATATACATATGCATACACACACACATATAAGCTTTACTTTCCTTACAATTTTGGGATGTGCTGTCTTCTAACACACAGACCAAAATTCACTCAGGGATAGGTGGATATTACCCTGCTTTGTCACACTGTGAGAATATAGTCTCTCCTTCCCTCCTCCTTTTTTAAAAAAAAAAATTTATTCTTGTGTTTCATTTTGGCTTTGTTTTTCTGTGGTGGCTTGTGACTACTCCAGTATTTTCTAAGGTGCATCTCACTTGGGTGTGGTTGATATTTTGGACTCTTCCATTTACCCACCTGGCATTCTCTGGATGGAATAAGGAGGAACACACACACACACACACACACACACACGCAGTGTTCTCTGCCACAGAGCTAATCAATATGGATATAAGTAAGATTTCAGAGATAGAATCCTGGAGAGCAATCATAAAGTTAATGGCTAGGCTTGAGAAAGGTATAAGTGACAATATAGAATCTCTAAGGGCAGAAATGAGATCTAATCAGGCCAAACTTAAAAATGCTATCAATGAGATGCAGTCTAAACTGGATACACTAACAGCTAGGGTCAATGAGGCAGAAGAAAGAATAAGTGATCTAGGAGATAAGCTGCTGAAAAGGAAGGAAGTTGAGGAAAACAGATAGACAACTAATAGCCCATAAATAAAGCTTGGAGAATTTAATGATGCCCTGAAACGTTCCAATGTCAGAATTATTGGAATCCCTGAGGGGGTAGAGATAGAGGGGGCTGGAAGGTATATTTGAGCAAATCATAGCTGAGAACTTCCCTAATCTGGGGAAGGAAACAAGCATTCATGTCCAAGAGACAGAGAAAACCTCTCCCAATATCAATGAAAATAAATCAACAACCTGACATATAGTAGTGAAGCTTGCAATCTTACAGCCAAAAAAGCTATGGAGAGGAGATTCCTTACATATGGAGGGAGAAACATCAGAATAACATCAGACCTATCCACAGAAACCTGGCAATCCAGAAAGGGCTGGTAAGACATATGCAGGGTACTAAATGAGAAGAACATGCAGCCAAGAATACTTCACCCAACAAGGTTCTCATTCAGAATGGAAGGAGAGATACAGAGCTTCCAGAAGAGACAGAAAGTGAAAGATTATGTGACCACCAAGCCATCCCTACAAGAAATATTAAGAGGGATTCTGTAAGTGAAGAGAGACCCCAAGAGTCACATAGACCAGAAAGAAGCAGAAAATCTACAGAAACAGGGACTTTCATGACACTAAATTCACATCTTTCAATAGTTACTCTGAATGTAAATGGACTGAATTCTTCCATCAAAAGACACAGAGTTTCAAATTGGATACAAAAGCAGGACCCATCCTTTTTCTGTCTACAGGAGACTCATTTTGAAACTAAAGACACTTCCAGATTGAAAGTGAGGGGATGGAAAACTATTTATCATACCAATGGACCTCAAAAGAAGCTGGGGTAACAATTCTCATATCAGACAAATTAGATTTTAAACCAAAGACAATAGTAAGAGATGTAGAGGGACACTATATCATACTTAAAGGATCTATCCAACAAGAAGAGATAACAATCATAAATATCTATACCCCCAACATGGAAAAGGCCAATTATATAAACCAATCAATAATCAAAATAAAGAAACATGTTGATTATTATTACTAATGTATTAATACATTAATAGTAGGAGATGTCAAAACTCTTCACAGCCAAGGATGGATTATCTAAGCAGATCAACAAAAAAAAACAAGACCTTTGAATGACACATAGGACCAGATGGAATTCATAGACATATACAGAAGATTCCACCCTAAAACAATAGAATACTCATTCTTCTCAAATTCATATGGAACTTTCTCCAGAATAGACCACATACTGGTCCTCAAATCAGGTCTCAATCAATTCCAAAAGATTGCAATTATTCCCTGCATATTCTCAGACCAAAATGTTTTGAAACTGGAACTCAACCACAAGAAATTTGGAAGGAATTCAAACACTTGGAAGTTAAAGAGCATCCTGCTAAAGAATGAATGGGTCAACCAGGATATTAAAGAAGTACTTAAACAATTCATTTAAACTAATGAGAATGAAAACACATTGGTCGAAAACCTATGGAATACAAATGTAGTGAAAAGAAGGGACATATGCACCCCAGTGTTCATAGCAGCAATGTCTACAATAGCCAAACTGCTGAACGAGCTAAGATGCCCTTCAACAGACGAATGGATAAAGAAGATGTGGTCCACATACATGATGGGGTATTACTCAGCCATCAGAAAGGATGCATACCCAGCTTTTGCATCAACATGGATGGGACAGGAGGAGATTATGCTGAGTGAAATAAGTCAAGCAGAGAAAGTCAATTATCATATGGTTTCACTTATTTGTGGATAAGTGAATTTGGGAAGTGCTATCCCAAATTGTGCTATTTGGGATAGCATGGAGGACATTTGAATAAGGAAGGGAAAAATGAAGGGGGAGGATAACGGAGGAGGAGATGAACCATGAGAGACTGTGGACTCCAAGAAACAAACTGAGGGTTTTAGAGGGGAAGGGATGGGGGGATCAGTTGCCCTGGTGATGGGTACTAAGGAGGGCACATATTGCATGGAGCACTGGGTGTTATATGTAAATAATGAATCTTGGAATACTGCATCAAAAACTAATGACATACTGTATGGTGACTAACAAAACATAATAAAAAATAATAATAATAAAATAAGAAGAAAGAAAGAATGACAAACCAGAAAAAGAAAGAAAACTTATGGGATACTGCAAAGGCCATCCTAAGAGGGAAGTATGTAACCATCCAAGGCTCTCTCAAAAAATTGGAAAAATCCCAAATGCACAAGCTCACCTTACACCTAAAGGACCTGGATAAAGAGCAATAAATAAAGCCTAAACAAAGCAGGAGAAGAGAAATAATAAAAATTATAGGAGAAATCAATAAAATACAAACTAGTTCATTCTTTGAAAGAATGAATAAGATCAATAAACTTCTAGCCAGTCTTATCCAAAAGAAAAGGAAAAGGACTTAAATTAATAAAATCATAAATGAAAGAGAAGAGTGCAGACTAATGCAAGGAAATAGAAACAATTATTAGAAATTATTACCAGCAACTATATGCTAACAAATTAGGCAAACTGGAAGGAATGGATGCCTTCCTGAAAACTTATAAACTACCAAGACTGAAACAGGAAGAAATAGACAATCTGACCAGATGAATCACCAGCAAGGAAATTGAAGCAGTAATCAAAAACCTTCCAAAATATAAGAGTCCAGGGACAGATAAATTCCCAAGAGAATTCTACCAAACATTAAAAGAAGAAATCATACCTATTCTACTGAATCTGTTTCAAAAAATAGAAATCGAAGGAAAACTTCCAAACTCATTCTTTAAGGCTGGCATTAACCTGATCCCAAAACCAGACAAATACCATATGAAAAAGAATTACAGACCAATATCCCTCATGAAAATGAATGCCAATATACCCACCAAGACCCTAGCCAATAGGATGCAACAGTACATTAAAAGGATTATTCACCACAAAAAAGTGAGATTTATTCCTGGGATGCAAGGGTGGTTCAACATTCACAAATAAATCAATGTGATAGATCACAATCATAAAAGAACAAACAAGAGCCATCCTAATCAAAATACCAATGGCATTTTTCCAAGTGCTGAACCAAACAATCCTAAAACTTGTATGGAACCAAAAAGACGCCAAATTGCCAAGGAAATGTTAGAAAGGAAAATGAAAGCTGGAGGCATCACATCTTCCAATTTCAAGCTATATTACAAAGCTGTGATCACCAAGACAGCATGGTACTGGCACAAAAATGGACACATAGACCAATAGAACAGAATAGAGAGCCCAGATGTGGCCCCTCAACTCTATGTCAAGTAATCTTTGACAAAGCAGGAAAAAAACATCCAATGGGAAAAAGACAGTCTCTTCATTATATGGTGCTGGGAGAATTGGATAGTTATGTATAGAAGAATGAAACTAGACCATTCTGTCACACCATACACAAAGATAAACTCAAAATGGATGAAAGACCTCACTGTGAGACAGGCATCCATCAAAATCCTAGAGGATAACATAGGCAGTAACCTCTTTGACAACAGGCACAACAACTTCTTTCAAAACAAGTCTCCAAAGGCAAGGGAAACAAAAGGGAACAGGAACATTTAAGATTTCAGCAAGATAAAAAGGTTCTGCACACAAAGGAAACAGTCAACAAAACTAAAAGGCAATCCCCGGAATGGGAAAGGATATTTGTAAATGACACTATGGACAAAGGCATGATATCCAAGATCCATAAACTTCTATAATCTTCACAAACTGAACACCCAAAAAAACAGATAATCAAGACCAAAAAATGGGTGGAGGAGATGCATAGACACTTCCCCAAAGAAGATATACAAATGGCTAACAGACACATGAGAAAATGTTCATCATCATTAGCCATTGGGGAATTTCAAATCAAAACCACATTGAGAAATCACCTCACACCAGTTAGAATGGCAAAACTTGACAAGGTAGAAAACAACAAATGTTGGAGAGGATGTGGAGATAGGGGAACCCTCTTATACTGTTGGTGGGAATGCAAGTTGGTGTAGCCACGTTGGAAAACAGTGTAGAGGTTTCTCAGAAAATTAGAAATAGAGTTACCCTATTACCTGGCAATTGCACTACTGGGTATTTATCCCAAAGAAACAGATGTAGTGAAAAGAAGGGTCATGTGTACCCCAATGTTCATAGCAGCAATGTCCACAATGGCCAAACTCTGGAAGGGCCCAAGATGCTCTTCAAAAGATGAATGGATAAAGAAGATGTGGTCCATAGATGTAATGGAATATTACTCAACCATCAGAAAGAATTAATACCCACCATTTTCATCGACATGGATGGAAGTGAAGGAAATTATGCTAAGTGAAATAAGTCAAAGAGAAAGACAATTATCGTTTGGTTTCACTTATTTGTGGAATGTAAGAAATAGTGTGGAGGACATTAGGAGAAGGAAGGGAAACAAAGAGAGGGGAGACAAACCATGAGAGACTATGGACTCTGGGAAACAAACTGAGGGTTTTAGAGGGGAGGGAGGGATGAGTTAGCCTGGTGATGGGTACTATGGAGGGCACATATTGCATGGAGCACTGGATGTTATATGCAAACAATGAATCATGGAACATTATATCTAAAACTAATGATATACCATATGGTGACTAACATAACATAATAATAAATAAATAAATACATAAGAGACAAGAGCCATATGATCCTCTCAACAGATGCAGAGAAAGCATTTCACAAAATACAACATCATTTCTTGATGAAAACTCTTCAAAGTAAAAGAATAGAGGGAACATAACTCAATATCATAAAAACAATCTATGAAAAGACCACAGGGAATATTATTCTTGATGGAGAAAAACTGAAAGCTTTCCCCTTATAGTAAGGAGAGAGATGCCCACTCTCACCACTACTGTTAAATATAGTATTAGAAATCCTGGCCTCAGAAATCAGGGAAAAAAAGAAATCAAAGGCATTCAATTTAGCAAAGAAGTCAAACTCTCTCTCTCTCTCTCTTGCTCTCTCTCTCTCTCTCTCTATCATCTCTCCATCTTCCTTTCAAAGAATGATTGTGTTTCTGAGTATGAAAATGGGCTCTATGGCTGGACAAGTAGGAGGGTGCCAAATGTCTCAATCTCAAATGCCCCGGAGGGCAGGCAGGTGACATCAGTGAGTGAAGTGGGTAAGTGTGAGCACCAGAGAATTACAGGTACCTACAGTTTGTGGCCCTTTTAAAGGAAGTAGCAATTACCAAGCTCTAGTGTTCAGAGCTCTAGACCATCCCATTTCTCAAGAGAATCTGACAGTCTGGATTTTGTGTGGAATCTAATTTTTAACTGACACACAAGTAATTTCAAGTGACACATGGGTATGGTCTTGATACAGTTTTCTTTTTCTGTACTATTCTCTTGGCAGCAGTGGGACAGCATACCTGAAATCAAGACTTGAAGGACATGAGGGACCAAAAAGGTGATATACAACATATCCCCTCCCTAGTGACCCCTATGGCCTTCCCCCTGAGGACCTGGGACTCTGTCCCCCATACCACACACACACCAGGACCCCAACAGGAGGAATTATGGAAAGGGAGCACATCTTCCTCCCAATCATAGCCTACAAGTCCATCTTCTCTCATCTTTGCTCGGGTTATGACCCTCTCCTGATTCCAGGCCAATCCTCCTTCCACACAAGACTCTGGACACTAGGATCCTCCCCTGTTCTCAGCTCTTCCAGAGAGCTATATGAGCTAACCACCAGCCCCAGCCTGCCCTACCAGACGAAGATGCACCCTCAAGGATTCTCCCAGGCCTGAAGGCCTCCACTCACCACCCAGGAGGAGCACAATTCCAAAAGCCATCACTGAGCAAGCATTGAAGAAGTGAAGAGTTGAGCAGTAGAACACTGAAGGGCACTCAGTGCCCTTGGGGAGAGTTAAAATACTGACTCAGGGCCTTGAAATAACAGAAGGAGGAGCACAGTCAGGAAGTTCTTGGTTAATCACAAAACAAAGGCAGGGGCAGGAAGCCAAAGACACCCTTGGGGAAAATCCCCAATACTCTCCCACCACTACCACCTCTGTAAATCTGGCTTCCTTTTCCAGTGCCTGGCTTTCCCAGAAGACCATATTCCCCCAGCCCTTGAGACCCAGTTGGTAACCAGGGCAACCTGGGACCCCTCTGGGACCCCTCTGGGACCTCAGCAACCAGGTTGCATATAAGTGAAAGTGGTGAAACAGATGCCTGCAGAAGCCCCACTGCATGAATGTGAGCCTGAAGAAAGGCAGACCTCCACCTCAGATAGCAGTGTTGGGGGAGGGGTAGCATAAATGAGGGTGTTGTTTAAAAAAGCAGACTCCATCAGGAGATAAATGGATATCTACCAACTGCGGACCACAGGGAAAGGGAGGGAAAACTGAAGAGAAAGGGGTGGGGGGGTGGGGTAATCAGGTGATGGGTATTAAGGAAGGTATGTGTGGTGATGAGTATTGGGTGTCATAGCACAACTAATGAATTGTTGAACACTACATCAAAAACTATGGATATATTATACATTGGTGAATTGAACATAATAAAAAATTTTAAGTACATGGATTTTCTTTTTATCTTATATTATTTTATTTTATTTTATTTTATTTTTTCAGTGTTCCAAGATGCATTGTTTATGCACCACACCCAGTGCTCCACACAATATGTGTCTTCCTTAATGCCCACCACCAGGCTCACCTAATCCCCTACCCCCTTGCCTCTTAGAGGAGAACATAGTACATGGATTTTCTATAGGCGATTAGAATTAAATCTACCCAATCCATTTTTTAGAAATAGAGGTAAATGGATAATCAAATGGGCAAATGGGCTTAGTAGTCATATAATAGGTTGACTAGTCAGTGTTAAAAGAGAACAGACTACATATATATGTAACAACATGGATGAATTTCAACTTTGTCTAGGTAAAAAAGGTAGACACCAGGCTGCATAATGTTTGATTCCTTTCATACAAATAGGCAAAACCAATCTATAAGGATAGAGATAGAACAATAATTGCCTCAGATGAGGCAGACAGGGAACTTCTAACACTTGTAAATTTAACATTCAACCCTTTATGTTTTATTATTTAATAGTTTAATATTTTAACATTTGTTAAATGGGAGAATTTTTGCATCCATGTTCATCAGGGATATTGGCCTCTTTTGGTAATTCTTTTTTGGTGAGGGCTTTGTATTGTTTTGGAATCAGGGTAATGCTGACCTCATAGAATGAGTTTGGAAGTTTTCCTTCCTTTTCTATTTTTTGTAGCAATTTGGGAAGAATAGGTATCAATTCCTCTTTAAATGTTTGATAGAATTCCCTGGGAAGACATCTGGCCCTGGATTTTAGTTGGTTAGGATATTTTTGAATACAGATTTTGATTTCTTTTCTGGTTATCAGCCTGTTCAAATTTTTTATTTCTTCCTGTTTCACTCCTGGTAGTTTACATGTTTCTAGGAATTTATCTGTTTCTTCCAGATTGCCTGATTTTTGTTGCCATGTAATTTTTCACAATTTTCTCTGATAATTGTTTTTTTTTAAGATTTTATTTATTTATTTGACACAGAGAGAGATCAGAAGTAGGCAGAGAGGCAGGCAGAAAGAGAGGAGGAAGCAGGCTCCCCGCTGAGCAGAGAGCCTGATGCGGGGCCCGATCCCTGGACCCTGAGATCATGACCTGAGCCGAAGGCAGCGGCTTAACCCACTGAGCCACCCAGGCGCCCCTCTGATAATTGTTTATATTCCCATGGTTTTGCTTTGATCTCTCCTCTTTCATAATTTTACCTATTTGGGTCCTTTCTTTTTTCTTTTTGATATGTCTGGATAAGTGTTTATCAATTTTATGATTTTTTTTTCGAAGAATCAGCTTCTAGTTTCTTTTTTTAATTGTGTTATGTAGGTCGCCATACAATACATCATTAGGTGTTTTTTAATTTTTTATTAACATATAATGTATTATTAGCCAGAGGGGTACAGGTCTGTAAATTGCCAGATTTACACACTTCACAGCACTCACCCTAGCACATACCCTCCCCAATGTCCACAACCCAACCACTCACTCCCTAACCCCCACCCCCAGCAACCCTCAGATTGTTTTGTGAGATCAAGAGTCTCTTATGATTTGTGTCCCTCCTGCTCTCATCTTGTTTCATTTCCTCCTTCACTACCCCCCAACACCCCCCCCACGTTCCTTCTCAAATTCTTC
Source organism: Lontra canadensis (assembly GCF_010015895.1). Taxonomy (NCBI): domain Eukaryota; kingdom Metazoa; phylum Chordata; class Mammalia; order Carnivora; family Mustelidae; genus Lontra; species Lontra canadensis. Next base: position 338,974 of record NW_022631126.1, read on the forward strand.
ATATCAGGGAGTTCATATTATAATTATCTTTCTTGGACTGACTTATTTCACTCAGCATAATACCCTCTAGTTCCAACCACGTCATCACAAATGGCAAGATTTCCTTTGATGGTTGCATAGTATTCCACTATATATATATACCACTTCTTCTTTATTCGTTCATCTGTTGATGGACATCTAGGCTCTTTCCATAGTTTGGCTATTGTGGACATTGCTGCTATAAACATTCGGGTGCATGTGCCCCTTTAGATCACTACATTTGTATCTTTAGGGTAAATACCCAGTAGTGCAATTGCTGGGTCATAGGGTAGCTCTATTTTCAACTTTTTGAGGAACCTACATGCTGCTTTCCAGAGTGGCTGCACCAGTTTGTATTCCCACCAACAGTGTAGGAGAGTTCCCCTTTCTCCACATCCTCACCAGCATCTGTCGTTTCCTGACTTGTTAATTTTAGCCATTCTGACTGGTGTGAGGTGGTATCTCATTGTGGTTTTGATTTGTATTTCCCTGATGCTGAGTGATGTGGAGCACTTTTTCATGTGTCTGTTGGCCATCTGGATGGCTTCTTTACAGAAATGTCTGTTCATGTCTTCTGCCCATTTCTTGATTGGATTATTTGTTCTTTGGGTGTTGAGTTTGATAAATTCTTTATATCAGATAAAGGGCTAGTATCCAAAATCTATATATTATATATATATATATACATATATATGTATATACATATATGTGTGTGTGTGTGTGTGTGTGTGTATATATATATATATATATATATATATATATTTAATTTTATTAATTTGGGTCCTTTCTAATTTCTTATGGATAAGACTGGCCTGGTCTGTGGATCTCACTAACTCTTTCAAAGAATCAGCTACTAGTTTCTTTGATCTGCTTTAATGTATTTCTGGTTTCTAATTCATTGATCTCTGCTCTAATCTTAATTATTTCCTTTCTTGTGCATGTGTTATGTTTAATTTGTTGTATCTTCTCCAGACCTTTAAGGTGTAAAAATAGTTTGTGTATCCGGGATTTTTCTTATTTTTTGAGTGAATCTTGGATGGCTATGTATTTCCTTCTGAGGACTGCATTTGCTGAATTCCATAGGATTTGGATTGATGTATCTTCATTCTCATTGGTTTCCATGAATTGATTAAGTTCTTCTTCGATTTCCTGATTGATCCAAACATTCTAAAGCAGGATGGTCTTTACCTTCTAAGTATTTGAATTTCTTCCAAACTTTTTCTAGGGATTGAGTTTCACAGCATTGTGGTCTGAGAATATGAACGGAATAATGTCAATATTTTGGTATTGGTTGAGACCTCATTTGTGGCCCAGTATGTGGTCTATTCTGGAGAAAATTCCATGTGTGCTTGAGAAGAATAGGTATCTGTTGTTTTAGGAGAGAATGTTCTGTATCTGTATCTATGAGGTCCATCTGGTCCAATATGTCATTCAAAGCTCTTCTTTGTTGATTTTGTTTTCTTTTAAATTTTTATTATTTTTTAAAATTTCTTTTCAGTGTTCCAGCATTCATTGTTTATGTATCACACCCAGTGCTCCATGCAATACGTGCTCTCCATAATACCCACCACTAGGCTCACACAACTTCCCAACCCCTGCCCCTTCAAAACCTTCATATTGTTTTTTAGAGTCCACAGTCTCTCATGGTTAATCTCTTGCTCCAATTTCCCACAACTCCCTTCTCCTCTCCATCTCCCCATGTCCTCTGTGTTATTCCTTATGCTCCACAAATAAGTGAAACCATATGATAATTGACTCTCATTGTTTGACTTATTTCATTCAACATAATCTCTTCCAGTCCCGTCCATGTTGATACAAAAGTTGGGTATTCATCCTTTCTGATGGAGGCATAATACACCATACGGACCATATCTTCTTTATCCATTTGTCCATTGAAGGTTCTTTCCACAATTTGGTGACTGTGGCCATTGCTGCTATGAACACTGGGATACAGATGGTCCTTCTTTCATTACATCTGTATCTTTGGGGTAAATACCCAGTAGTGCAATTGCAGGGTCATAGGGAAGCTCTATTTTTGATTTCTTAAGGAATCTCCACACTGTTTTCTAAAGTGGCTGCACCAACTTGCTTTCCCACCAACAGCATAAGAGGGTTCTCCTTTCTCCACATCCTCTCCAACACACGTTGTTTACTGTCTTGTTAATTTTGGCCATTCTAACTGGTGTAAGGTGGTACCTCAATGTGATTTTGATTTGAATCTCGCTGATGGCTGGTGATGATGAACATTTTTTCATGTGTCTGATAGCCATTTGTATGTCTTCATAGGAGAAGTGTCTGCTCATGTCTTCTGCCCATTTTTTGACATGATTATCTGTTTTTTGTGTGTTGAGTTTGAGGAGTTCTTTATAGATCCTGAATATCAGTCCTTTCTCTGTCCTGCCATTTGCAAATATCTTCTCCCATTCCGTGGGTTGCCTCTGTTTTGATGACTGTTTCCTTTGCTGTGCAGAAGCTTTTGATCTTGACGAAGTCCCAAAAATTCATTTTTGCTTTTGCCTCCTTTGCCCTTGGAGACATATCTTGAAAGAAGTTGCTGTGGCCAATGTTGAAAAGGTTACTGCCTATGTTCTCCTCTAGGATTCTGATGGATTCCTGTCTCACATTGAGGTCTTTTATCCATTTCGAATTTATCTTTGTGTATGGTGTAAGAGAATGGTCGAGTTTCATTCTTCTACACATAGCTGTCCAATTTTCCCAGCACCATTTATTGAAGAGACTTTTTTCCACTGGATATTTTTTCTTGCTTTGTCGAAGATTATTTGACCATAGAGTTGAGGGTCCATATCTGGGCTCTCTACTCTGTTCCCCCGGTCTATGTGTCTCTTTTTATGCCAGTACCATGCTGTCTTGGTGATCACAGCTTTGTAGTAAAGCTTGAAATCAGGAAATGTGATGCCCCCAGTTTTGTTTTTCCTTTTCAACATTTCCTCAGCAATTTGGGGTCTCTTCTGATTCCATACAACTTTTAGGATTGTGTGCTCCAACTCTTCAAAAATACTGGTGGAGGGGGAGACAAGATGGCGGGAAAGTAGGAGGCGCCGTTTCGACCTGTACCCTAAAGTGAGCTGATTCCCTACCAAAGAACTCCAATCACCCATGAAATCAGCCTAAGATCAGAATTATACTCATCTGGATCTCTACAGGGGCAGAAGATGCCAGTGGGCAGGTAAAGCAGAGTGGGAACGTTGGACTGATATCGAAAGATAAACAAAAGGGGGAGGGAGCCACCAGAGGCGACCGACTGGAAAGGAATACCCCTAATACGAGAGTGCCCTTCATCTGGGGACCAGCATTAACTTGGAGACTGGTTGAAAGCACTCCAAAGAGCAAAGGATCGCGGGGGGGAAATTGTGGGAATCGGGAGGCTAGGGACAGGGCCTTAAGTCCCCAGACCCAGGACAGCCTCCCCTGGTGCTGAGCCAGAGAAAGTGCGGCGGAGAAACCAGGTCTTGGTCCCTGAGCCACAAGCACGCCCGATATTGTGTGGGGTCTGGCTCGTGTGAGGGGCTGGGAACCACGCCAGATGGCAGAATGCTGAGCCCTGCTACAGAGCCTAAGACCCAGCGCCTCTCACCCTCCCCCAAGAGAGGTGTACAAAGGCCCACCCGGCACTCTTAGACCCGCGCCATTGTTTCAGAGCCTGAGACGTGCGCCCCAAACTCTCCCCTGAGAGATGTGCATGAAGGGCCAGCCTGTTGTTTTCGGACCTGCGCCCCGTTCTCAGAGCCTGAGACACGCGCGGGCGACCCACAGCCTCCCCTGAGAGAGGTGCGTGCAAGTCAGGGGCTCTTAGACCCGGAAAGACCAGGCACTCCCACCCCGGGCCAGCGGGAAAATCTCAGTGTGCCATCGCTGCTTGGAACCTCTCTGGCAGTCTGGAGCTGCCCAGACAGCCGCTGCTGCCATGGTTTTGGGTACAAGCAGAAGATCCTGCGTACCCAGGGACCGCGACTCGGAACCTGCTCTGCCAGTGGCCAAGGGGAAATTTATATGGGCTCTGCAGCCAGACTGAGGCTTCTCTCTCAGAGGGAGGTCAGGGTGCAGTTTGCTT
>NW_022631126.1:1076580-1093368 GCF_010015895.1 Lontra canadensis
AAAAAAAAAGAAACAGAATACTGGGGTGCCTGGGTGGCTCTGTTAGTTAAGTGTCTGCCTTTGACTCAGGTCATGATCCCAGAGTCCTGTGACTGAGCCCCGCATTGGGCTCTCTGCTCAGCAGGGAGCCTGCTTCTCACTCTCCCTCTGCATGCTGTTCCCTCTACTTTTGTTCTCTGTCAAATAAGTAAAATCTTAAAAAAAAAAAAAAAAAGAATATTATCAGTACTTTACAAACAAAAAGCTTGGATTAGAATAACTTGGAGAGTTTTGCCAGATTTTATATTTTATATAAGTGGAATCTCATATTACATATCATTTTGTGTCTGGCTTCTTTTGCTCAACAGCGTGTCTGCAGGATTCATCCATATTATGCATGTAGTTCTAGATCACTCATTCTCATTTCTGAATAGTATTCTGTGAATAGCATTCCCATGAATATTCCACAATATTTTTATTCATTTTTCTACTGTTGTGGGTAGTTTCCTGATTTTGGCTATTGCAGCTAGTGTTGTTGTGACCGTTTGAGCACGTCTTTCAGTAAATATACCTATGCACTTCTGTTGGGTATACAGGGAGGAGTGGAATTGCTGGGTCATAAGTATGCATATATTCAGCTTTAGTAAATACTGCCAGTTTTCCAAAGTAGTTGTACCAACTTACACTCCCCCCATAGTGTAACAGCGTTCAACACTTGCAAATCTATGCATTCTATTGAATGTGGTTATATTATGAAATAGAATGCATAGCCACATAAACTGAAAAGCTATACTATGTCTTCAAAGTGGTTTCACTGGAGGGATGGAGAGCTTTTGTGTTACGGCTCTAGAACTTTCCTTCGCTGCTCCTATAAATATTGCTTAGATGGAAAAGTCTGGAAAACAGATTAAGAGATGATCTGATTCGTTTCCCAGTTTTATTAGTACTTATGAGCTGTAATTTAAACACAAGTTTTCCGACGGAGACAGGGTACAAGCACTTAGCGAAGCACTTAGCGGAACCCGGAAGCCAGAGAGTAACGTTGAATCTGGCTCTGGTGCCGGTGAGCAGTGACCTGGGCCTTCCGTTTCTCAGCTTCTGCAACTGTGAAAGCCAAGACATCTGTGACGTCGGGGCATGGGCCAAATCAAATACTGGTAGGCACAGGGGCTAGCCTTGCCCTGAGCACCCACAGCAGGCGGGGACCGGCCATCCCTCACTTCCATCATCTCCAGAATCGTTTGCCCGTGGGCTTTTACTCACCTACAAGCCCGGGACATCTGCATCTGCTCGCAAGAGGTCTCACGGAGTAGCAGAAGGGAGTAGCTCCAACCCGTCAAAACATCTTTTTTAGGTCCCGTTCGGATAAGGCAGGTGAAAAGAGAGCCTCCTAACCCCTCAGCGCCTTCCACCTTCGGACCAGCCGCTCCCTTCCCTTCAGTCTTTCAAATAGGCCGCTCCAGCATAACCAATTACAGCCTTCCTTCTTCACCGGTCCGCTAGGCGCTGTCCAATCAGCGCACGTCATCTACGATTTGCAGCGCTGCGGAGCCAATCTCCTTTCTGGTTTTCCCCTTGGTACGTAAGAGGCGACCGGAAAGGAAAGGGAGGTTGAGGCCGGAGAGACGCCATGTTGGTCAAGGGCAGTGCTAAGACCCTGAAGGAATTTTTTTCAGAGGATAGGAAGCCTCTCTTGGCGTAAAACTAAAGGGCTTTCCCATGGCGCCGCTCCTGGCGGATGTACCCGGGGAGGCCGGGAGCGGGCTGACCGGAGAAAGCAGCCCCGGAGCCGTGAGCTTCGCGGACGTGGCCGTGTACTTCTCCCGGGAGGAGTGGGGGTGTCTGCGGCCCGCGCAGTGGGCCCTGTACCGGGACGTGATGCGGGAAACTTACGGCTACCTGGGCGCGCCCGGTGAGGCCCGGCGGTCGAGCTAGGACCCAGTAATCCATGGGAAGGAGGGACTAATGTCCCCAGAAACAAGTGGGCTGGAAGTGTGGGAACTGAGCACCCTCATCCTCCCCTCTCGGGTCCTCAGCAGAACCCAATGTTTCCTCTCCGCAGGATTTTCTGGCCCCAAACCCGCTTTTATTTCTTGGGTGGAATGAGAGGTGGAGGCGTGGAGCCCAGAGGCCCAGGATCCGGAGGCCCAGGATCCGGAGGGTGAGACCCCAGCAGCTGTCATCAGAGACAGGGGAAAGATAACAGGTACTTCACTTCAAACCCAGGATGGGACCTTTGAGAAGCCCTTGCCCCAACTCGGATCCACAGTACACACCGCCCCCTCCAAAGCCCCATCGTGTCTCTTTATACTTCATCCCCAGAAAGTTAGTCTCACTGCAAAATGGCTCGTAGAACCGCTAAATTGGGACTTACAGCACCACTTAGTTATACAGAGAAACCCCAGTTTAGTGCAAAATAGCGCCTGAGTTGCCAGGGCAGCCAAGCGAAAGGAGAAACACAACTGTAATTTGTTTTTTGTTGTGTAATGAAATGTTCCTTTTGGGTATGATGTGGGTCACACTGTAATGATGCTATCAGTCACCAGAGATTTTAACATCAAGAAAGCGTGTTTTCTCTGCAGCCGTGTCATAATAAATGCTTGTTCCCAGGTCTTCCCATGGAACCTGGAGTATAGCCCAAGTGTAGACATTTTGGCGATGGCCTTGAAGGCACCAAGGAAGATCATTTAACGGCTATTTTGGGAAGGGATCATAAACAGGTTCTGGACAGTAAGCTCTATGAAGGCTGGGTCCATCACCACCCTCATTGCCTGACAGAGGAGGGAGCGGTTCAATATTGTTGACACCTCCATTTATCTCTCATTTTCAAAGCTTTCGTGTTAACACCAGTCAGATGATGAATTTTTCATTTACTCCAGGATGGACTTCTGGCCTGATGAGGCCCCAGTCTCGAACACTGCCATATGCTCAGACAATTCATGCTGCCTCCCAGGGCAGGCCACTGTATGGAACGTGCTACTGAGTTTCAACTTTTATCTTTCCCCCGTCTCAGGATCCAGGGATGAGCGTGAAGAGAAAGAACTGATGAAGAGTCCAAAGCAAAAAGGGATGGAGCGTGAGGAAATGTCTCTCGAGGAGTGGTCACCACGCAGCAGGCCACCGGCTGCCGGTCACAGAACCACCTGCTCAGAGATCTGCTGGAACTCTGGGCAGAGCCCAGTCAAGCCTTGGTTCAAGGACACTACAACCCGCAGATCACCCTTCTCCTGCTCAGACTGTGGCCGCAACTTCAGCTACCCCTCCCTCCTGACCACCCACAGGCGGGTCCACTCCGGGGAGTGGCCCTTCCCCTGTGACCAGTGCCAGGCCTGCTTCTCCCAGCACAAGTACCTGCTCCAGCATCAGCTCATCCACACATGGGAAAAGCCCTACTCGTGCCCTGACTGTGGGCGACGTTTCCGCCAGAGGGGCTCCTTGGCCATCGACAGACGGGCTCACACCAGGGAGAAGCCCTACCCATGCCCAAACTGCAAAAGTCGCTTCACTTACCCCTACCTGCTAGCAATCCACCAGCGCAAACACACAGGCGAGAAGCCCTACAGCTGTCCCAGCTGCGGCCTCCGTTTTGCCTACAGCTCCCTGCTGGCCATCCACAGGCGCACCCATACAGACGAGAAGCCCTACCCCTGTGCAGACTGTGGCCACCAGTTCACCTACTCCTCTCTCCTCCTCAGTCACCAGCGCATTCACTCTGACAACCGGCCCTTCCCCTGCCCACAGTGTGGGAAGGGCTTTAAGCACAAGTATGCCTTGGAAGCCCACCAGTGGATCCATCGCTCTGGCAAGAGGCCGAGGTGGCAGCGGCCTGCGGTAGGGCTCTCGGAGCCAGTCCTTGTTTTGCGAGGCCAGGATCCCCCAGTCCATTTCCGGTGCTTTCCAGATATATTTCAAGAATGTGGGTGATAGAGCTCGCAGAGATGACCTGTTTTCTTTGGAAGGGAAAAGGCAAAGTTTCCGTATTTGGGGCAAAGGAATGAATGGAAAGGAAGTAAGCATTTAAGGAAAACAAAGCTCTGAGTTAAGGGAGCACTGAGCTGGTCCTTCGGAAGGAGGAGGGAATCTGAAAGGCCACCTGAAGGCTCAACCCATTTTCTGAGGCTCTCGCTCCCACTTCTTCCAGTCGGTGACGGGAGAAGAATTAGGCACAAACAAGTCAGTTGCAAGAGATTGGGAGCAGAGGACAACAGTCGAAGCCATGAGCAACCCCACAGTCTCACTTTTATTAGATAGAAACAATAGCCAACAGAAGGACCGATGAAAGTCAAACATTAGTCACATCTTGTGGACAAGCAAGGAGGAGGACAAAGTTTATAGTTAACCAAGCACATTCAAAGGACACATCTAAGAAACAACGGCACTTCTGACAAGAGAAAGGAGCGATAACAGAAAAGGGAAGCAGGCGGTATTTCACTCCACCCTGAGATGACGGGGCGTTCATGGCTGCCCGGCTTCTGTGAAGGGGCGGCCTTCCGCCCTGGGTGGGCCGGGCATCCCCAGCTGCCCAGCTTCACGGTCGTGTATCGTCCTTCTCCCCAAAGACCTGTTGCCAGTATATGTTTTTCTTAAGGCCATATCTAAATATGCTTGGCAACTAGTAAAATCTTCCGGGGGGTTATAGTTTAAGTAACAAATTATTCCGAGGGGCAGTAGCAACTTCCAAGTCCCACTTGGGAGTTTCTTTGCAGGAAATCACCTACCTGGCTTTTCTCCCTGGACTGTTCTCTCCCTCAGAGCATTCTGCTTTCTGGTCTGTGTCTCTCCTGTTCCTCAGAGATGGGGTCCCTTAGTGCAAGAACCCATTAAAGGAGCCCATATACATTCTGAGTATCCCCTGGAACAGAAGGGACACCTTGGGCCTATCCTCAGTAGGGGAAGTTCACCTAAGGATTCTTTTAGCCAGTGTTGATGAGACATCTGGCAAGGAAACACGTGCAGCGTCAAGCCACTGTTGGCACTCTTGGTCTTAAAGTCCTGAAGATTACCACAGGGAGGAGAACAATGGCTTCAGGTGGGGAATTGTCCTGCCCCATGCTCACATCGCACAGAGTGCACAGAAGTGTCCAGCTTAGCTTAAAGGGTTTTTTTTCCCCCTCCAACTTTTATGAATCAGTGATTGCAGTGTTTTTCTCTTCAGATACTTGCATGTTGTCGGGATTTTACAGCTTCTGAATGAAGATGTGTTCTTGGGCCACAGCAGCTGGAAACATAATGCTGGCATTTTTGTTTAAGAGAGTAAATTACCTGCCATTAGTCTTGAAATCAAGGCCAAGTATCTCCAGTCAAGTTTTTAGAGTATGCTTGTATGTGTCAGTAGTTAAGAGGGTCTTTCTGACCCACTCTGACCTGCTAGCCGTACTTTTGATCAGACTATTGAAGGAATAAGGACTTGGGTGGGACTAAGCAGAGCTGCATGCCAGGAGCGGTCCTGGGGGACACAAGTATCTCTGTGAACAAAGGACTGGAACCTCTGGGTTCCAAAGATGATTAGGAATGGGAACTGGGTGTTATTTTACTGAACCACATAGCCTCTCCTGAACTAGTAGATCTGGATTCCGGGTCTGGCTCAGTTCCCACTAGCTGTGGGACCATAAGCCTGTCATTCAACCTTTTGAAGCCTTCACGGTCTCGCTTGGCTCCTCCACAGGGTTGTCTGAGAAAAAACCTGAAAGCACCTCACACGTCGTCGTGGTCGGAAGAACAAGTGGCTGAGTGCCCCCACGACGTCTATACTTAATCTAGATTCTACAATTATGCTACATTTGCTTTATCACATGCCAATCAGTCAGTCCATCCCCTATCTGCTCATTTATACATCTTACTTTATTTCACAGTAAGTTGCAGGCATCATTATTCTTCACTCCTAAACACTTCAATAGAAGGCTGAGATTTATGCAAGAAACAGCAGCTCTCAAAATTCAAATGTACTGGGCGCCTGGGTGGCTCAGTGGGTTAAAGCCTCTGCCTTCCGCTCAGGTCATGATCCTGGGGTCCTGGGATCGAGCCCCACATTGCGATCTCTGCTCAGCAGAGAGCCTGCTTCCCTTCCTCTCTCTCTACCTGTGATCTCTGTCAAATAAATAAATAAAATCTTAAAAAAAAAATTCAAATGCACTGGGGCGCCTGGGTGGCTCAGTCGGTTGAGCCTTGAACCCTTGGTTTCAGCCTGGGTCTCAATCTCAGGGTTGTGAGACTGAGCCCCATGTGAGACTCTGCGCTCATTGTGGAGGCGGCTTGAGATTCTCTCCCTCCCTGTGCCCCTTCCTCTGCTCGCACTCTCTCTCTCTCTCGAATAAATAAAATCTTAAAAAAAAGAAAAATTCAAATGCAGCTTGTTATAGACTAGTAAAATTTATGAACTGTAATTATCTTTGTCTGTTTTATAACTTCTTATAATTATATCTGATTAAGTTTCTGGAACAAACATATACAATTTGGTGGGCAATAAAACAATTTGAAAGCAAGAACATCTTTGTATTTTTATGTTTGGCAGGAAAAACAACATGACATCAGACACTTAGGATGGGGCAGTTTTAGTCCTAAAAGTTTGTTTCAATCTCCTTAGTTAACCCCCAGGCTAATTATTTGGTTCCATCTCCTTCAGTTTTCTCCATCCCTGGTACAAAAAGAAGTGATTTATAACATAGTACCTGAATAAACAAAGGCAATTTTTCGTCCAGGTGAAATCCTTTGTGGTTTCTTTTTAGGTAAAGTTGATTCTCTGTTTAGAAAGAGCCTCCTATCTGAAGATCGATTTTTCTTTTTTTTTTTTTTTAAGATCTTATTTATTTGACAGAGACAGCGAGAGTGGGAGCACAAGCAGGGGGAGTGGGAGAGGGAGAAGCAGGCCTCCCACTGAGCAGGGAGCCCGAGGTGGGGCTCATGGGGGACTCGATCCCTGGACCCTGGGATCATGACCTGAGCCAAAGGCAGAGGCTTAACCCACTGAGCCACTCAGGCGCCCCTGACGATACATTTTTCTTTATTCCACTTCTACACTATTCACCACAATGAGAGCAGTGAGGCCTCATCAGGACTCAAGTTTAAAAAGTTATAAAATAAGCAAGTAATTGTTGAGGTGAAATCGTAAGAAGTCATCCCCAAAGCCCTAAGTATTCCGGGTGAAAAATCACAAGGGTGGGGCAAGAAAATATGAAGATGGAGAAGGCACTAACTTACAGCCACGAAGAACATTTGTGAACACAAAGGAGAGAAGAGTGTGTGCTACGGCAGGTGGGAGAGCCAAGCAAGGAGTTTCAAGGTTCCGAGACCAGACAGTGAACTGCTGTCAACAGAGACCTAGGTTTTGTTCATTAGCCCAACGACTAGCCCCATGCTCCTGGCATCCTGCCTGATTGCAGGAATATTCCCAACAGGACAAATCTCTCCAGTATCTATAGTCCAATGCCACAAGCCATTAAGATGATCCATCTCCACTAAAAAAAAAAAAAGGAGCATACTGAATCTAGGAAGCAGAGGCTACATACAATCCTGGACAGTAGGGAGACCCGGGATGACAGATGAGGCTCAGGCAAGTCTGGAGAGAGAAGACAGAGGGGTCAAAGGAGGAGGTTTCCCAGGGGAAAAAATGGTAATTTGAGATCTGATGCTACCCCCAGTAATTTCGAACAACTTAAAGAAGCAGAGGGGAGCCCAGGTGGCTTAGTCAGGGAGTCTGCTTTTCTCTTCGCCCATGACCCCGATCATGCTCGTTGTCTTTCTCTCTCTCAAATGAATAGATAAAATATTAAAAACAAAAACAAAATGGGGGCATCTGGGTGGCTCAGTCGGCTCAGCATCTGCCTTCAGCTCAGGTCATGATCTCAGGGTCCTGGGATGGAGCTCTGCATTGGGCTCTCTGCTCAGAGGCGAGTCTGCCTCTCCCTCTCCCTCTGTGATCTCCCCCGATTTCACTCTCTCTCAAGTAAATCAATAAAATCTCATAAAAAAACAAAAATTAAAAAAAGCAAAAAGCACAGATAATGCAAGGAGAAAGGGAATACAACTGAAAATTTTTAAAAGGCAAACAATGACGATGGCAATCATTACAATATATAAATTTATCAAAAGGTGTCATAAATCTTACATTTACAATGTTCGATGTCAAATATGTTTCAGTAAAAAAGAGCAAATAGTTGGTAAGCAAGGAAACATATATACAGGAAATTTTTTCAGAGATTTTATTTGTCTATCTATTGATCTATCTATCTACTTATTTTAGATAGAACTTGTGCGTATGAGCAGAGAGGGCAGAGGGGGAGGAAGAGGACAAGCCAACTTTGCACTGAGCACAGAGCCCAATGTGGGGCTGTATCTCACAACCCTGAGACCATGACCCGAGCGGAACTCTAAGAGTCAGATGTTCAACTGACTGAGCCACCCAGGCGCCCCAGGAAATCTTAGAGTAATTTATTGCATTATGTTGGGAAAGAACTGAGGGAGATGGGGCTAGAAACTAATAAGTATCATAGCCGGATGCCCACAAATAATTTCTAAAATGGATATATCAAGGAATGCCTCCTGCTTCTCCCTCTGCCTGTCACTGCCCCTGCTTGCATGTGCACACTCTGACAAGTAAATCAAATCTTTTTTAAAAAATAAAAATAAGGGGTGCGTGGGTGGCTCAGTCAGTTAAGTGGCCACCTTTGGGTTAGGTCATGGTCCCGGGGTCCTAGGATCGAGTTCTACATTGGGCTCCTTGCTCAGTGGGGGGCCTGCTTCTCCCTCTGCCTGCTGTTCCCTCTTCTTGTGCCCTCTCTGTGTCAAATAAATAAATAAAATCTTTAAAAATAGATAAATAAAAATAAAATGAATTTATCAAGCGACAACAGTAAAAGCATACTTTTTTAAAGTGTTTTTTAGAAGAGAGAGCAAGAGAGAAAGAGCGTGCGCATGCGTGCAAAGGAGTGGGCGCAAGCAGGGGTGTTGGGGGGTGGGCAGAGGGAGAGAATCTAAAGCATTTTTAAAAAAAACAAAAACAAAAACAAAAAAAACCTCCAGAAGAAAGGCTGAGTGTTAAAAGTGTATTGATCCGGGGGCGCCTGGGTGGCTCAGTGGTTAAAGCCTCTGCCTTCGGCTCAGGTCATGATCTCAGGGTCCTGAGATGGAGCCCCACATCGGCCTCTCTGCTTGGCGGGGAGCCTGCTTCCCTCTCTCTCTCTCTCTGCCTGCCTCTCTGCCTACTTGTGATCTCTGTCTGCCAAATAAATAAATAAAATCTTAAAAAAAAAAAAGTGTACTGATCTGGTTTGTAAAGATGAAAAAATTTTAGAGAGGATGGTGGTGATGTTTGCATAGCAATGTGAATGTCCTTAATACCACTGAGCAGTATATTTAAAAATGGTTAAGATGGCAGTGAAATAAGTCAGACACCAACAACAGGCGTTACACAGTTCCACTTACATGAGGTAGGTACCTAGAATAGGGAAATTCACAGGCACATAAAGCAGGTTGGAAATTACCAAGAGCTGGGGAAAAGTATGAGCAGCGACCACCTTGTGGAGTCTCAATTTCCTTCTGCAGTGGTGAAAATGTTTTGGAAATAGTGGTGACAGATGCACGGCATTGTGAATGTAATTAATGCCACTAAACTGTAAACTTAAAAATGATTAAAAAATGATTAAAATGGCAAATTTTAAGTCTTGTGTAATTTTACTGCAATTTAAAAAAATAACATATATATCCAAACCCACTGAACTGTACAATTTAAATACGTGAGTTATCTAATGAGTGAATTTTATCTCAAAGCGGTTAAACAAAATGCCTTACACGAATGTTCACAGCAACATGAAAGGTAAAAACGACTCCACTTTCCATCAACTGACAAATGGATAGATAAAATATAGCATACAGGTGTCCCCTTACTTTAAAAAAAAATATTTATTTATTTCAGAGAGAGAGGGAAAGAGCAGAGGAGGTAGGGGCAGAGAGAGAGAAACACAAGCAGACTGAGCACGGGGCTGGATGACACAGGGCTCCATCCCACGACCCGGAGATCAGACCTGAGCCAAACCAAGATTCAGATGCTCTCAACCGACTGCATCACCCAGGCGCCCCAGGTATCCCGTTTTTCGAAAGTTCCCATTAGGCTACTTTGCTTTAAGGAAAACCTACATTAGTACCTGTTTCACTAACCAAAATAAATCTGAAGAGGATTTTTGCTTTTAGATGCAGCTCACAGGCCGAGCAGCAGGAGTGGCCCCATCAAGGTCCTTCCCAGGGACCTAAACTCAGCCTTTCAGCATCAAGCTACTATAGCTTTGAACTATGTGAGCATCTGTGTTTATTCTACATTTATTTTGTGCATCTATTAGCAAGATGTGTTCTAAGGCATCAGTAGAGCCTAAGAGAGCTTAGTTATAGGGTCTGGGAATGCTCAAAAAAATTTCCCTATAAATTAATGGTAACTGCCTTCTTGCTTTACATCATTTCAGCTTATGTTTCATAGAAATGTTCTACTTTAGGATAGCAGGAGAAACCTGTATCTGTACAATGGAATATTACTCAACCATAATAAAAAAAAGTAGTAAGGTAATGCTTACCTTACCTGTAACGCTACATCGATGAATCTTGAAAACATTCTGCTGTCAGGAACCAGACACAAAAGGCCACATATTGCATGATTCCATTTATGGGAAATATCCAGAAAAAGTAAATTCACAGAGACAGAAAGCTTCGCGATTGTCAAGGAAGGGAGGCAGGGAAGAATGGGGGAGTGGCTGTTCTAAGGGTAGGGGCTTTCCTTTAGGGGCGATGAAAGTAGTGATGATGGTTGCATATTGTTAATGTCCTAAATGCCACTGAACTGTAATATATAAAATGGTTAATTTTTGTTACCTGTATTTTACCACAGTCAAAAATTGTGTAATGACTTAAAAGTGTGCACAACGAAACATGCAGGGATCGATGCTCTATATTTTGTTTTGGGGGATGGTTAACACGGTTGTATGCGTTCATCAAAATTCAGCCAATTTTGCACTGAAGAACTGTGCATTTTACTGTTTGTATGGTGTAACTCGGATTCATAAAACGAGTTCAACAAAGTGGTCTCTAGGGAACAAAGGTGAAGGGTACAGGGGGCTGCCTTTTTCATTATAAACCTTTGTACTCCTTTTAAAAAACCATGCATATTAACTTGCAGAAAATTAAAATATAAGATATAATTTCCCCACTCCGATTCTAACCGCATGAACCAAAGTTCCTCCCCATAAGCTTCAGTCCAGAGACTGAGAGCCGTCCCGCGGGTGCAAGGAGTTGGGCGCGCTCCGCAGCCGTGGTCCCAACGGTAAACGTGTACCTGGTTTCTACCTCAGCTGTCCCCAGGGTTTGGAGAGGGTCCGTGCTTCTCTCGCAGGGGTAGGGGCCCGATTCCAGATCCTGCCGTTCGGAGGCAGAGAGGGAGATCGTCGACTGCACAATGCTGAGTTCCACAGATAAAGAGGGTCTCCAGGGATTCCAGAGCCAGGTGACCAAGGTGCGCTTTCCGACGGCCCGCCCACCCGGGGGCCTGGCGGTGCAGCCTCTTCCTGCTCTGTGGGCCAATCACCGGCCGCCGGGCAGCGCGGGCAAAGAACGGTACTGGAAGCCACTGCTCGTCCATCTTTCTTGAAGGCAGGAACGTTCCGCCCCCCAGTCCACTTCTCTGTTTTCCGTCTCCGCCTCACCTAAAACCCCCACCTGCAGCGGCCATTGTAGTTGAGGGCAAGCGGCTGCTGAGGCTAGAGAAGGCAGGCAGGCGCCATGTTTGTTATGATCAAGGAATGGCGCCCTTAAGAGCATCCATTGACAACTGAAGCCAGGATGTCGCCATATTTTCTGAAGACACCTTCCGGGTCCCTTAACCCGGCTAAATCCAAGGTGCCATGAAGTGAATAAACACCGAGGGATTTTGTTTGTCCCCATCACAACCCCCGAATCCCTAGCTACCAGCTACCTCGGTGCCCTCGACAGCGTTCGGACGCCAAGGCTGGGCGAGGCCCCGACCTCCGGAGCCCTTTCTGCGGACGACGAAAGCTGAGGCCGCGCGCAGGGAGGCGGTGGCCTCCGGGACAGGACGGCCACTGCTCGGGGCCGGGAGGCCCCATGGCGCCGCCCCCAGCCCCGCTTCTGGCGCTGAGACCGGGGGAGACCGGGCATGGTTACAAGAAGCCCGGGGCCGTGAGCTTCGCGGACGTAGCCGTGTACTTCTCCCCGGAGGAGTGGGGCTGTCTGCGGCCCGCGCAGAGGGCCCTGTACCGGGACGTGATGCGGGAGACCTACGGCCACCTGGGCGCGCTCGGTGAGGCCCCGGGTCAGAGCCCCCCTCCTCCTTCACTGGGGTTCACAGGGGAGATGACATGAAGACCGAGAGGATTGTGAGCCCTAATCCCACACTATCCCACCAACAGCACCAGCCACCTCCACTCCCAGGGCTTCAGGTTAGGGAGTGCTTCCACCCAGCATCCGCTTCCTTCAGGCAGGAGCATTGTAGACCCTGTCCACGTTGAGCCTAAGTTCTGAGGAGGTGTCCTTACCCTGGCAGGGGGATGCCATCTGCCCAGGACAGCCTCTCAAGCCAGCACTGTGATCCCTGTTCTCTCCCAGGATTCCCAGGCCCCAAACCAGCCCTCATCTCTTGGATGGAACAGGAGAGTGAGGCTTGGAGCCCCGCCGCCCAGGATCCTGAGGAGGGGGAAAGCCTGGGAGGAGCTCTGAGAGGTGAGGGATTGTCCCAAGTCTCCCCCCACTTGGCGCTCCAGGGCTTCCTGTCTCACGAAGTTTTCCTTTAGATCCCCACTTCCAGCAGCCCTAAAGGAATTAAAGACCCTCCCCCCCCCATGTTGGATACTAAAGGAGAAAGAAGGCAGACCTGGTACAAGGTTTCAGAACTTGGGACGTTACTCATTTTAGGACTAGAGTGGGAGAATCAGGACCCCAAGTCCCAGACTCAGGTTTCTAGGGCCCTCTTGGAGAAAACACCACTCATTCTCCCCTTTCAGGAACGATTAAAACCTAGGAATGCAAGGGGCTTCAGGTCTGCCTTTCACATTCCTCAAGCAAGGCAAAGTGGTACAAGAGAAAATGCCCAGTAATCAACAACGTGGCTCTTCTCCCCTCACCATCCCTTAGCAGAGTAACCTTGAGCAAAGATGTTTCCTCATCTGTAAAAATTTTATCCTATAAAAAATCGAGCAAACACAATAGTAATAGCTATTGTTTTATTGAGCATTTACTAAATGCCTAACATGCTTCTCCTGATTTAATCCTCCCAACAACCCTGTGAAATGAAGAAACCATTGATTCCCATTTGAAACATGAGAGGCAAGGCCCAGATAAGTCACTCTTAGGAGATGTGAAATTTGTTTATCATCCTTCAAAGCCTGTGTGTCAATCGCTGGGGAGCACTTTCCTGCTGCTTCCCTAACTATAAGAACCCTATAACCTGAGAGGATGGAAGCAAATGTGTTTTTAAATGTATCTTGGGGGTGGGGGGCACCTGGGTGGCTCAGTCGTGAAGCGTCTGCCTTCGGCTCAAGTCATGATCCCAGCCCCCTGTATCAGGCTCACAGGGAGCCTCCTTCTCCCTCTCCAGCTCCCCCATGCTTGTGTTCCCTCTCTCGCTCACTCTCTCTCTCTCTGTCATAAATAAATAAAATCTTACAAAATAAATGAGTGAAATGTATCTTGGGGCGCCTGGGTGGCTCAGTCAGCTGAGCTGCCCTTGGCTCAGGTCATGATCCCGAGGCCCTGGGATGGAGTCCCATATCAGTCTCCCTGCTCAGCAGGGAGCCTCCTTCTCCCTCTCCCTGCTGCTCCCCTCACTTGTGCTCTCTCTCTGTCAAATAAATAAGTAAAATCTTTAAAAAATAAAATAAAGTGTATCTTACTTTCCATTTCCCAGGAGACACCCCAAACAAGAAGAAAGCAGCACGGGAGGAAGGGCTGGGAGCCAAGGGACCCAGAAAGACTCCCGGCAAGGAGCCTTCGAAAGAGCTGGTTAAACACAACCCTGACTGGACCGTCAGAAAAGTTTCCAGCAGAGCACAGCCGGCCACCAGTGCTGCCTGGAACCAGAACACAGGCGTGCAGTCCTCAGCCCCAGCGCCCAGCGTGGACACTCAGGACAGCCAGCGGCGTCACGTGTGTGCAGACTGTGGCCGCCGCTTCACCTACCCCTCCCTGCTGGTCAGCCACAGGCGGATGCACTCAGGGGAAAGGCCCTTCCCCTGCCCCGAGTGTGGCATGCGCTTTAAGAGGAAGTTCGCTGTGGAGGCACACCAGTGGATCCACCGCTCCTGCTCTGGGGGGCGGCGGGGCCGGAGGCCCGGCATACGGGCTGTGCCTCGGGCTCCCGTGAGGGGTGACCGGGACCCACCTGTGCTGTTCCGACACTACCCAGACATCTTTGAGGAGTGCGGGTGAGCCCCTCGTGCAGGCTGGAGTTGAGCCTGAACTTGGACTGTCTGAGCCCTGAGGGGGGCTCCCGTGGCAGGGATTTGGGAACCAAAATTAATCCCTTGGGCTTCCCTCAAGGATCCCTCAAGTTTCAAAACTTGTAAAAAGAAAAGTGCCTGTAAAGATACAAATAGATTAAATTTGACCCTACTCGCCCCAGTCTTTCTAAAAAAAAAAAAAAAAAAAAAAGAGTAGAGTGAGATGCCGGACCTTTCTCAAAGTGTTAATCTCATTGAGGTTTTACGGTGGTCTCAGAAACTTACCCCTTGCTGCTGCTCTACATCAGAGGCAAAGGCTGAGGGGACTAAGGCCTGGGGAGGGGGCCCCGGGACCCAGGGCATGGTCAAGCCCCGGCTAATTGACAGCAGCAGTGAGCCTGGGAAGTGACGTGGGTAGAAAGAGTACCGAAGCACAGATCTAGTCTCCGCAACTTGTCCCCAGGCCAGCTGGCAAGTCACATGCTGTCCCTGAGCCTCAGCTCCCTCATCTGTAAAATAAAGATTAAAAATAGCTACCTCAACCGGTTACTGTGAAGGCGGAAATTTTAACAAGATAGTATGTAGGACACAGTAAATGTGCAATAAACATTTGTTGAAAGAGTGAACTGTCGTTGACATTTTATGCTTCAGAAAATGTAAAAAAGCCTGCTAAGGAGACAGGGTGTGTACATCAAAGCCATATTTTGCAGATGAGTAAACTGAGGCTCTGAGGGACAAAGTGATTTTCTCAAAGTGTCATGACTATAAAGCAGCAAAGCTGGACAAAGCTGACATGGTGCCTAGTTATCTACCCCTTTCTATGGCAGTTACATCTCGGCAGAAAACAGAGCAGGGGCTCCGGTGAGGGTGAGGTGGAAACGGGGATCTGGGCAGGGGCCTAGCCCTGCCTTCCTGGGGGGAGTCTTAGCAGGAGATGGAGAGTCCCACCAAGGCCAGTGACCTTGCACTTAGAAAGTGCTGTCAACATTCAGGGGCCATAGCTTGGGTGGCTGCTGTGGGGGAGACGGCTAGGTGGTAAGGGAGTTCCAGGGTGGGGCAGGCTGGTCCCGTTCATTCATTCATTCACTCAGCAAACACCATGTGAAGCCTCTGTGGGTTTCGTGCTGGGCTCCAGTGACACTCGGACTTGGGTCCCATGTTCCATGGTGATCGAGACTAGGTTGGAAGAAGTCCCGAGGGACCACCTAACCCATCCTGGCTGCTGATCCACTGGGAAATGTGGCTTGGAGAGGAGATAGTTGTGCTTCCCTCAAGATCCTATCATGAGTAGGAAGTCTAGTAGAAACAGAGGGAATAGTGGAGTAGGAAATGTTGTGGGGGTAGATTTTCAAGCACAGGGAGCCTTGTTTCATAGAAAGGATGAAAATGGGCACAGTGTGGCGTCGGTGCTTGCTCCGCCTCTCTGTGCCTTAGTTTCTTCATCTGTGAAAACTGCATAATAACAGCACCTACCTCCTAAGCGTGATGTATGGATTAAACGAGATAATACAGAAGAAGGCCTTGCATGTTAGTGTACAGTAAACACTGGTTACTGTTATTCCAAAATAGTATGGGAGGAAGACAAAGAGGAGACCTGGGAGGTTTCCTGGAGGAAGAGGTTCAAACTGGCTTTGAAGGATGGGAAAGATTTCAACCAGGTTGGTCCTGTCTAGGGAATGGTCATCAGTTCCACCTGAGTGAAACATAGACCACTAGGTAAAGGGCCCTAGAAGAACACACACAGCAATCTGGGAAGGCCACAGATCCCTGCAGGAGGGCTTGAGGTTTGCCGGGTAGGCACTGAGGAGCCATAGACAGGTCTCTAACAGAAGCAGGGGTATTTGACCAGCTCTGTCGGAAGATGTGACCCACGCAGGAGACTAGACTTGAGATCTGTTGGGCATCTGCTACCAGCTAGAGGTGAGCAGGAGCTGGGACCAGGCTAAAAAGCAAGATTTTTCTTGCAGTTGCACTTGTTTGCTGACCTGGGGACTGGGGAGAAAGATACTCAGGAGAGGCTTCTGCCACAGAATCTGCATGACTTAGTGACTGGCGATCAGAGCCGTGAACAAGTACATTCCAGGGGGTTCGAGCATGAAGACCTGGAGCAAGGGAGCCTGAGGGCCTGGCGAGGGGCCATCAGTCAGGAGTGGGACAGTGTGGAGGACAAGGGATGACCAGTACTGGAGAGGGGTGAGGCGAAGAGAAGGTGGGACTGGAGAGAAGAGGCACCCCGGGGAGAGGGGAGTGGAACCTGGCACAGTGTATGAGGCACGGAGCCGCCCAGGTCAGCATACGGCACAGTGAGTGCTTTCTTTTTTTCTTTTCTTTTCTCTTTTCTTTTCTTTTCTTTTCTTTTCTTTTCTTTTCTTTTCTTTTC
>NW_022631126.1:1093378-1113644 GCF_010015895.1 Lontra canadensis
TCTTTTCTTTTCTTTTCTTTTCTTTTCTTTTCTTTTCTTTTCTTTTCTTTGTTTATCCATTTAACAAATACATTCTAAGCATCTGCTGTGTACCAGGCACTATTCTGTGTGCCGAGATACAGCGTGGAAAACATAATGAACTGTTGTGGAGCTTACGTTCGAGAAGGGTGGGGTAAAACAAGTGATAAGCCAGCACATGAGTAAGACAGACAAGTGGGGCGCCTGGGTGGATCAGTCCGTTAAATGTCTGCCTTTGGCTCAGGTCATGATCCCAGGCTCCTGGGATCAAGCCCCATGTAGGGCTCCCTGCTCAGTGGGGAGCCTGCTTCTCCCTCTCCCCGCTGCTCCTGGTCTCTCTTTCTCAAATAAATAAATAAAATACAAAAAAGTAAGACAGAAAAGTGATAAGCCAGTACAGGAGACAAGTTATTATAACTGTAAATAATGAGTACTACAAAGGTACTAAAACAGAAGATGTCCTCAAAGCATCTGTTGCAGACAGGTACTTAGGCTGGGTCTTGGTGTGGAACTGAGCTAAGACCCAGATGATGAGAAGGACCCAAGGGGAAACAGGTCAGGTGGCAGGTTGTGGGAGGGGGGCAGTGCAGGGTTTCAGAGGCTGGGAGTTAGGGTAGGGGGGCTGGGGGATGTTTCCAAACAGAGGAAGTAGCAGGTGCCCTGCTCTGAGGTAGGGACGAGTTTGGGTGAGGTGCAGAAAGGACCCTGGTGGCTGCACTGAGGAACCGAGTGGAGAAGAATCACAGATGAGCTCAGAGGGGAAAGGCAGCGGGTCATAGAACTCTAGCTTGCCATGGTGCCAAATCTAGATTTGATTCTAAACATATTGGAAAACCACTGGGTTGTGTTTGTTTTTGCCTTGTGGTAAAATACAGCAAAATTTGCCATTTTAAATATATATGGTTTTTTTTTTAAAGATTTTATTTATTTGACAGAGATCACAAGCAGGCAGAGAGGGAAGGGGGAAAGCAGGCTCACCGCCGAGCAGAGAGCCCGATGCAGGGCTCGATCCCAGGACCCTGAGACCATGAACTGAGCCGAAGGCAGAGGCTTTAACCCACTGAGCCACCCAGGTGCCCCTAAATATATATATATATATATATATATATATATATATATATATATATTTTTTTTTTTTTTAGATTTTATTTATTTATCTGACAGACAAAGATCACAGGTAGGCAGAGAGGCAGGCAGAGAGAGAGGAGGAAGCAGGCTCCCCGCCGAGCAGAGAGCCCGATGCGGGGCTCGATCCCAGGACCCCGGGATCATGACCTGAGTTGACGGCAGAGGCTTTAACCCACTGAGCCACCCAGGCGCCCCAATATTTTTTTAAAAGATTTTCTTTATTTGACAGAGAGACAGATAGTGAGAGGAAATACAAGCAGAGAGAGTGGGAGAGGGAGAAGCAGCCTTCTCACCGAGGACGGAGCCTGATGTGGGGCTTGATCCCAGGACCCTGGGATCATGACCCGAGCTGAAGGCAAGATGCTCAATGACTTAGCCACCCAGGAGCCCCTCAAATATTTCTAAGTATAGAGTTTAGTGGCATTAAGTACAATACGTGTGTGCACCCATCACCACCAGCCCTCTCTAGAACTTTTCCATCTTCCCCAGCTGAAACCTGTACACGTTAAACACTATGTCCCCACTCTCCCCCCACCCCGACACCACCATTCCATTTTCTCTCCCTCTGAGTCTGACTATTCTAGGGACCTCATAGGTAATGTGATTTGCAAACCCACTCTGGCTACTCTGAGAATGGAGTGCAGTGGGGCAAGCAGAATGGAGATGGAGAGTCGCAGAAGGTCGGAGGGAAACACTGGGAGTGAAAGGGACAGGACCTGTCTGTGGGCTGGACGTGGGGGCTGAGAGCATCAGATAAGCCAGGAATGATGATAAGATTTTTGGCTGAGTGAGGAGGAGGATGAAGGGGCCCGTTCCTGGGGTGACCCGGGGTTGGGAGGTGATGACAGGGAGGACCACAGCATTTTGGAACATGAAGGGAGCTTTGGGGAGCTGCTGGGTTCAAAGGTTGAAGCAGGGTTTAGGAAGCTGTGGGTGGAATAGGTTTCTTTGCTGAGGAGACTCTCGGGGGGACATGGGGAAGAATGCTTGGTTCTTTCCACAGACTTTCATGTAAATACTGTTGCACAGAATACGCTCTGAGAAAGGCTGAGGCCCAGAGAGGGGAAGGACCTTACTTAAGGTCACACAGTAGAAGTCCCCAGATTCTCAGGGGATGCTCTTGCTCTTTTCACTAAGCCAGGCTGCGGTGTTGACGGATGGGAAAGGCAAAAGGCAGGAGGCCCAGAGACCAGCCAGGCAACCCAGGGGTCACAGCAAGGGTCTGAGTGAGAGGAGACCAGTGGTGAGAGCAACAACAGGGTACCTTTTGTGAAGCCTGTCATCACCCTCCCCCCGGGGCAATTTCACATACCTCCTAAACACCTGAACGACATTTTTTTTTCCCATGACACGACCCTTAAATACAACGCTTTTACTTACTTTCAATACTTACCATAGCCCACCATTTAAGTTTTTTTTTTCTCTTTACATTTACATAACAGCATGGAATTGCAGAGGCGACCAGAAGCCGCTCTTCTGACCTCCCAGGTTGCTGTTCCACACACTACTTCACATTTCAACTGCATCTTGGTAACCTGGCTTCAATCCTACCTCACTCTGTGGTTGCTGACACTGTACCTTGAATTATTCGAAGCATTACAGCGTGGGGTTCTGGAGTTAGACTGTCTGGGTTTGAATCCTGGCTTCCTGACTTACTAGCTGGGTGGCCTGGGGCAAGGTCATCCCTCTGTGCTCCAGTTTCCTGACCCAGAAGGGCAGTTATCACTGAGGGATGGTGAGAGTTCAATGAGTTAACAGGCGCGAGCACTTTGAACAGCCTGGCATATACTAAGTGATCAAGTGAGGTAAACTAACATGATTGATGTCTTAGTCCTAGCACAGAACCAAATGCAGCCTTGCATAGTCGGCCAATGTTAGAGGAGCTTGGACTTGGGAAGTCTGGGGGCTCCTTCACAGAGTGTTGAAACAAATGAGCCGGGTGATTCAGTAACTCCTTTACTTTCTACACAATCATCACTTAAACGGAGAATGGAGTTCAGTAGGGGTCAGTACATTCAAAGTCTTCAGTTGCTTTCCTGGAACAGGCCTGGAGGAGGCAGCGCGAGATGGTGGAAAAGGCTCAAATTGAGTCTGAAGCCGCTCAGGCACTAATGGTCTGCCCGACCTTGGTAACCACCAGGCTTCAGTTTCCTCTTCTGTCAAGTAGCTGAACTCCAAGGCATTCAGAAGCCTTCCGCCCAGTGTCCTCGGTTAAAGCACTAGCAAATGTATGGAAATAGATAGGCTATATCTGGAGGGATGTTCAAGAAAGTGATAATAGAAGAAAAGGGTGGGGAGAGACGTCACAGAATATTACGATGTAACTTGTAAATGAAAAAAAAGTTGAGAAATGAACTAGCTTGGCAAAATAAATTTTCTTTTAAGACCAGGTCACTGAATGGGCTTTCTGAAGGAGCCTGGGAGAGAATCACCAGGCCGAGGGCCCCCTGAATCCTGGCCCCTTTCCCCGTCTTTCGGAACCCTAGCCGCCGGCTGCCGTCACAGTCCGGAGCCTCCTCCCCTCTCCCTCGGAGGACCCGAGCACGGGCGCCGAAGCGGCCGCGGCCATCTTAACTGTGGGCAAGTGGCGCTCCCAAGGCGGCTAGCGGAACAGAAAAGACAGCTCGAGAGCGTAATTAACCAGGTCATCAATACCAGGCCCACAGTGACTCTGCTAAATGCTTCTCTAAAATTGAAAAAGTACTGGAATGCCACCATCTTTTCTGAGGGCGCCTTCATTTTGTCTGTCGTGGAACCACCGAGTTTGCAGAACCGACCTTTTCTAGCTGTCCTAGAGCGGCCACATCCGAGGTTACTTCCGGTCGCCTAGCTCGCTGGAGGCCGGATCCTGGGCGTCCCCTGCCCGGTGCGGGGCAGCTGTTGGGGAGGGGCGTTTGGGTCCCTGGCCTTATTCCCGGCTCCGTGCTGAGGTGCCCGCCGGAAGGAGGAGGGGGAGAATACCCAGGGCCGTGAACTTCGTGGAGGTAGCCGCAGATTTCTTTCCCGAGGAATGGGCGTGTCTCCGGCCCGCGCTGAGGCCTACGTGCCTAGACGTGATGCGGGAGATCGATAGCCACCTGGGTGCGCTCGGTGAGGTCCGGCCATCCCGGGTGTCTGAAAAGGGAGAGGGTCGGATGGGATGCGGAGTTCTGAGTGCCGGACTCGGCCTCACTCCTCCTCTCGGATGACTTCGTTTCCCGTGACCCCCGCCAGATCGGCCCAGCTGAAATTTGCAACGGAGCGACTTTGGCAGGCTCTTCCGTGGTTCCCCAGGACTTCTGCAAAAAGTTCAGAACCTGTGTAACACAGCGTGAAACCCCATGCATGGCTTGCTAACCTCCAGTTCAAACCCAGTCTCTCCCTACAGCCTAATGATTCCATTGGCTCTAGCTACAAGGA
This sequence comes from Lontra canadensis, assembly GCF_010015895.1. NCBI lineage: Eukaryota > Metazoa > Chordata > Mammalia > Carnivora > Mustelidae > Lontra > Lontra canadensis. The sequence continues at coordinate 1,097,924 of NW_022631126.1, forward strand.
ATCTTAGGGGGTTTTTGGACACATATCTGGCTTAAGGAGCATAATCTAACATCTTTCAGTACCCTTTTCAAATGCGGTCTCTAAGTGGGGGTATAGCTCAGGGGAAGAGCATTTGATTGCAAATGCGGTCTCTAAGAAATTCCTCTTGGAGCCCTTCTGCCCCAAGCAGGAAGTCTCAACTGCAGCTCTTTGTCTGGCTCTGTAACTGCCTGAAGGTCTCTTACCTTTGTCCCCATAGCTCTCCCCCAGGCGGCATCTCTCTCCGTTAGTGTAAATTTAGAGGTTAGTATAAACTTAGAACAGGAATATTATCTTGGTTCACCAATGCCTCCCAGCACCGAGATTGTCTGGAACAATGCCTGCCAAACAAACGATGCCCAATATGTTTTCATTAGATGAATGAATTGTTTCTTGAGTGATTAGGGTTCTTCTCCAGGATTCCCAGACCCCAAACCAGCCCTCATCTCCTGGGCAGAGCAGATGGCCCAACTGTGGATGCTCAGGATCCCCAGGTGGATGCCTGAGAGAAAGAAAGATGAGAACTAGGGGTTATGCTCCAGGTCCAGCTGGAAGGGGAGATGTTTATTGAACAAGAAATACCATCTAGGGGTGCCTGGGTGGCTCAGCTACTTAAGTGTCTCCTTTTGGTTTGGGTCATGATCTCCAGGTCCTGGGATTGAGCCCCGCATTGGGCTCCCTGCTCGGGGGGGGGGGGGGGGGGGAGTCTGGTTCTCCCTCTCCATCTGCTTCTCGCCTCACCCTCCACTCATGCTCTCTGTCTCTCTCTCTCTCACACATAAACAAATAAAATCTTAAGAAAAAAAGAGAGAGGGGCACCTGGGTAGTTCAGTGGGTTAAAACCTCTGCCTTCAGCTCATTCATGATCTCAGGGTCCTGGGATCAAGCCCTGCATCTCTCTGATCAGCAGGGAGCCCGCTTCGCTTCCTCTCTCTCTGCTTGCATCTCTGCCTACTTGTGATCTCTGTCTGTCAAATAAATAAATAAAATCTTTTAAAAAAGAGAGAGAGAGAAAAGAACAAAAGAAAGATCATCTATATGTTCCTTACTATGTTCTGCTGGCTTGAATTTATGATACCCACTGGAGACTAGAATCTTGACCTTCTCTTTTTCACTAATTGACTGAGGCATCCAGGATTCCCAAGGTCAGGTCACACTGCACAAATTATCCAATCTCTAGGTCAGCGGCAGTGTATGAATTAAAGTTTAGGTTGGAAGCAGTTCACCTTTCTGTCTAAGTGCCTGTGCCTTGTAACAGCTGTTCCTCTGGTTGAGGGTATCTCTTTGGGTTGGTCCTGAAGTGGGAATGTCCCTGACTTGCTGTGACCCCCTCAATTGGTCAACACAATCTAGGTGGGTGCTTCCAGGGGCTAAGCACCCATCTGCACTTGTGAAAGTTGATTCTGTCACCTGAACATTTAGTAGAGTTTGACTGAACTGGACAAAAATTAAAATTTGAATTTGCTGTGTTTCAAAGGGCCACTCAGAAAAAATGATGTATTTGGAAGAAACCAGCAGAAGGAGTCTACTGGGGAGTTGTCATGAGCCTCCAGGGACACTAGCTTGGTGTCTGAGCCTGGGGTCAAAGCATCCCAGGTAGACAGGCCTTTCCCAAGCCCCAACTCTAGACCCAGCCTCAGTGACTTGTACTCACACAGCACCTGCCCGAGAGAAGGCACACTTTGCCATGACCTTTCATCTGACTCAGTGCATTCTGGAGACAAGCCTTTGTCCGTGCCTAGTGTGGCACCTGTTTCTGCCACAGCTAGTACCTCTCATGCTACCTGCTGACTCACACAGGCAAGCTATCTTATTCCTGTCCACAGTGTGGAAGGTGCTTCAGGCAGAGGACCACCAGTAGACCCCAGTGCCAGCCTGGTGCCGAGGACCTCAAGGGCTGACACACGGGTGTGAACTCTGCCCTGGGCTCTTCCTCAGGAGTGTCCGGACCCATCTGTGAGTTTCCAGCACCACCCAGACCTCTTCCAGGCCTGTGTTTGAGAAGCATCACCGTGAAGGGTGGGCACTGACATGATAAAATGCCATTACTCTTACTGGAATTTTGTGTTTTTGTTTTGTTTTGTTTTGTTTTGTTTTTCTCCTTGTGTCCTTCAGGGACCTGAGGCTAGGGGTAACTAGGGCTCAGTCAAATCCCTGGGCAAATCTGCATCCTTACCTTTTCCCAGGCTTTTTGTCTTTTCCTTTTCCCCCTTCTGCTTTGATCACCTCTACTTGCCCAGCTCCTCTAGTGTGGGGAGAAGCATCCACCAGATACAACGCGTTAGGCAGAAGCCTCCACCAGATACAACGCGTTAGGCAGAAGCCTCCACCAGATACAACGCGTTAGGCAGAAGCCTCCACCAGATACAACGCATTAGGCAGAAGCCTCAGGAAGACCTCTGGAAGAAGGCAAGCAGAGAGAAGCTCCAGACTAGACCCCAGACCTGGTGAGGGGAGGTGCATTTCCAAGAGGTATGTGAAATGCAGTGATTTAGGCAGCCAAAGGAAAATTATCAAGTATTTATGGGGCGCCTGGGTGGCTCAGTGGGTTAAGTCTCTGCCTTCCGCTCAGGTTATGATCTCAGAGTCCTGGGATGGAGCCCAATGGGCTCCCTGCTCAGCAGGGAGTCTGCTTCCTCCCTCCCTCTGCCTGCTTCTCTGTCTACTTGTGATCTCTGTCAAATAAAGAAAAAACATTTTAAGAAAAAAGGTAGAGTATTTATGAAGGCATGTGGGGACACAGAGAACGCCATCCAAAAATGTGTGGAGTGAGAGAGGGAGGCTGGAGGTAGAAAGGATAGGGAGCGTTGATGCCATTTGTTCATAAGGTCCCCAGGAGGAGCAGGCAGGGAGAAGAAAGAGATGATGAGTTCAGCTGGAGCCCTGCCTAGTGCGAGGTGCTAGTGGGAATTCGTGCGGGGTGGTGGCTCTGTGATCAGAGCTTAGGAGCGAGGCTTGAGCTAGAAGTAAACAAATATTTGAGAGGCCTCCTGCAGGGCAAGTAGGGAGAAAGTAAGCCTGCAGAAAGTGGGTCTTTCTTTTTACAGACCTTACCCAACCCCTCCCAGCCGCCCCCACGATCTCCTGAAATAGAAGCTCCCAGAATTTCAGGCTCCAAGAAGCTTCCAGTAGAGAAGGTTCTCTTTTACCCACTCCGTTTTTCTCCTCTCAACATTGGGAAAAGTGTGCTGTCGCCCAAGGACAGGCCCAAAGCCGGAAACCCACTTAGGAACCTCCCGGCGACAAGTCGCGTGAAATTCACAAGGGCAGAGCGGGCGGAGTCCTCCCGCACCTCCCGCCGCGCTCGTCCCGCCTCCAAACCCCGGCGGGGCTGAGGCTGCACCTCCCAGCGCGGCGGTTGGTGCGGGCCCCTCGCGGGGCAAGGGTGGCCCAAGGCCGCCCTCTCCCGCACTGGTAGCCGTCGCGGCCATTTTGGCTGAGGGCTCGAGGACAAAGGCACCTGGAGACCCCGGGGGAGGCGTCATCGGGACACGGTTGCGTAGGAGCAACGTTCGCGCGGCGCGTTTCCGCCATTACTGTCCGATGCTCTGTGTCCCTTCCGCCAGCGGCTCTCAGTGTTTAGCCACCCTGGTGGGCCCTCCAGGGGCCGGCTGCTGCGGCTTCCGCCCGGCTGGCTCCACAGACTCCGGCCCGGCCCTTGCCATGTCGCCGCTGCGGACCCCGCTCCCCGCGCGGGAACCGGTCGGCGCCGCGCGCGAGCGGAGAAGGCCGGGCGCCGTGAGCTTCGCGGACGTGGCCGTGTACTTCTCCCCGGAGGAGTGGGGCTGTCTGCGGCCCGCGCAGAGGGCCCTGTACCGGGACGTGATGCGGGAGACCTACCGCCACCTGGGCGCGCTCGGTGAGGCCCCGCCTGCTCGCCCCGGCCACATCCCCGCCCACCCCGCCTACCCTCCCGGGCGGGCGCCGACAGTGGGAGGCCCGAGAGCCCGGGATCCGGGAGCGCGGGGGGTGTCCTCCCGGCAGCGTGGGGTTTGCGTTCTCCTCCTCCAGGGTTCCGTGGCACCAAGCCAGCTCTCATCTCCTGGGTGGAGGAAGAGGCCGACCTGTGGGGCCCGGCTGCCCGAGATCCGGAGGTGGGAGAGTGTCTGCCAGAAGCAGACGCAGGTGAAGTATTGGGGACTGCGTCTCCTGGGACCTCCTCTGGGCCAGAGCCATCCAGCTGCCCTCAGCCAACACCCTCCCTGCTCCTCATTTTCTTCCCTGAATTGCTTTCCCCGCTGAGGTTTCCATGGCGGCCCCTGCCTCGCTGCAGTGTTCAGCCCAGAAGGGGGCTGGGAGTGTGGCCCCGGCTTCTGCTAGCTCGCAGGACCCAGCTACCTGCCTCTCCAGCGAATCTGTGCCCCTCTCTTCTTGTCGGCCACCTTCCTGCCTCTCCTCCACTGTTCCTGCTGCCCGGAGTGTCCTGAGACCTCCACTCATCCTCCGTGATCCAGCGAAAATGTCCCCTCTGCTCCCATTTCCCCAGCTCTGAGGCAGAATGTATGGTGCCCCTTCCTTCCTTCCTTCCACCCTCCTTCCTTCCTTCCTTCCTTCCGTCTCCGGGTCTTTTCTGTCCTCTGCAGCCCAGGAAAAGGTGTCACTCCGAGCTTCCCTCCCTGTCCCCAGCTGAGTCCCAGAGGCTGCAGTGGGTCCAGAAGGTGGCTGTGTCTAGAAGGCTTTTCTGTCACCATTTGAGGTTTGGCCTTAAGGACCAGGATAAGCCAGGGTCTGAGCTCTCCCCTTACCTCCCAGCAGATTCCAGAAACAAGGAAGAGAAAAGACAAGGAGAAGGGACTGAGGCCCTGGAGAAGAGCCTTTCTGTGGAAGCTGGGCCTCCTGGACTGAAGGCTCTAATGCAAAGTTCTTCTGCTGGGCTCCCTTATAGCTTGGAGCAGCCGTCCAAGGCACCTCGCCGGGGTCGCCCCCGACTCTGTGCCCACCCCCCTGTCCCAAGAGCCGACCAGCGTCATGGCTGTTACATGTGTGGGAAGAGTTTTGCCTGGCGCTCTACGCTGGTGGAGCACCAGTACACGCACACGGGTGAGAAGCCCTTCCGCTGCCCGGACTGTGGCAAGGGCTTCAGCCAGGCCTCCTCTCTGAGCAAGCACCGGGCCATCCACCGCGGGGAGCGGCCCCACCGCTGCCCGGACTGTGGCCGGGCCTTCACCCAGCGCTCTGCCCTCACCACTCACCTAAGGGTCCACACGGGCGAGAAGCCTTACTGCTGTGCCGACTGCGGCCGCTGCTTTAGCCAGAGCTCTGCCCTCTACCAGCACCAGCGGGTCCACAGTGGCGAGACTCCCTTCCCCTGCCTGGACTGTGGCCGCGCCTTTGCGCATGCGTCAGACCTTCGGCGCCACATTCGCACGCACACAGGCGAGAAGCCCTACCCGTGCCCAGACTGTGGGCGCTGTTTCCGGCAGAGCTCCGAAATGGCAGCCCATCGGCGAACCCACAGTGGTGAACGCCCCTACCCCTGTCCCCAGTGCGGCAGGTGCTTCGGCCAGAAGTCAGCCATGGCCAAGCACCAGTGGGTCCACAGGCCCGGCGCCGGGGGGCACAGGGGCCGTGGTGCCAGTGTGTTGCCTGTGCCTCTGGCCTCCAGCCAAGAGGACCTGGACCCACCTGTGGGCTTCCAGCACTACCCAGAAATATTCCAGGAGTGTGGGTGATGGTCTCAAAGATGTCCAGGCAAAGGATGACGATCTAGACATTGCCTGAGGCCCAGGTTGGGCTCAGGGGCCTGAACCTTCTGAGGCAGCTCTAAGGAGGTCCCAGAATTCCAGGCAAAAGGTGGACCTGGGGAATGAGGACCCTTTTCTCTTAGGCCTTCACAAGTTTGATCAGCTGCCACCTTGCTCCCTGTGGTCCCAGACCCCACACACCCCTCTGTTCCGTGAGGGCTGAGCTAAGCACATGCACAAGACCTCCGCTGTGCAGGAGAAAAAGCTGGTTTTCCACCTAGACACGTGAAGAGGATTGAGGCAGAAGGGAAATTTGCTGTATCCATTGTCTTACTGCCGGAGTTAAAAACTGATGGCCATGAATCTGGCTTGTAGCAACCTTTCACAAATTCTTTTTGGTCCAACCAACATTTAAAAATGTTACAGATCATAGTTAAGACTTAAAAGGATATTTCACACAAAAATTCAGGTTTCTGGCCTCTTTGGAAAAAGCCAAGGATTTGACAACCGGACCCGAGCTCCCACAAAAGCACAGTTGGCAGGAGGTACAGGGCAGCTGCTTGGCCTTGCCCACTAGCCCTTCCCGGCTTCAGCCGGTGTCAGCTGGCCCTCGTCCCCGCTTGTCCTTATCCCTGGTACAGCAGGCCCTCTCCGCTGGCCATTTTCCCCTTGTTTTCCTGACCCGTTGGGCTCCTGTAGCCATTTGAGTTTGCAAACTGGTGGATAGCATTCATGTTCCCCTGACCCAGGGATTCTGGGCGACGGTGCCTGTGTGAAAGCGCGGTTGGAAGGAAGGAAAAGCAGGCTTTATTTCAGATGTTTGCTTGTATCACGTTCTCTGGTTTACAAAGTCTTGTCCATCAATTCATTTTGCCCTTGTAACTGCCCAAGGAGGGAACCGTGTAGCTGGGAAAGGACAGCCCAGTCAGGAAGAGGCTCTCAGGGCTCTCTTCTTTGCGCCAAAACGAGAGGTGTCTCTGTCACACCACGGGAGGACTCTGGGCTGATGGGCAGTTCCTAGTTTTGAAGACAGAAGGCTCTCAGTATGCCTTCCAGTCCTCCTTGGGCCTCCTTGGGACAGCCCTACCGCTCAGGCCTTAGCCACCCTCCACCCAGCCAGAAGGGACTCATCACATTTTGGAACTGGAAGAGATCTTAGCTTTTCTATCCTTTTGCATCTGAGGACTCTGAGACTGGGGAAGGCAAACAACTCGTTCAAGGTCACATGCAGAGTGAAACTCCAGGGTTCTTGGTTTATTGCTGTCTTTGCCACACTACTCCTGAGTTCCTTGCCCGTGTCTCAGCCAGAGTTCTGGAGGCATCTGCTCCCTCCCTACGATGGCTCCCAAGCAATGAACCTGGACTAGGGACAGAGCAACCCAATGCCAGTGAAGCCCAGTTCCAAGATGACAGAACAGCCACATAGTAAAGCAAGGCAGGGGAGCAACCAGCCTGAGATGAGAGTTCCAGGGCAAATAGAAGCAGAGCTTCCCTCTTCTCTTTTTACGTATCTCATCGTGAACAAAGAGGGACAAGGCCAGGAACACTTGGGGTTAGTAGCCAAGGGAACGGCTCATCTGTATACCCAAGCCAGGTCCCTTGTGACTCCATTATTCATCAGCCACCCAGTTCCGCTGTGGTCAGAGTCCAGCCTTGACCCACTGACGAAACAGCAAGCCACAGGCACACTCGTTCCTGCCTCCCTCACCCCCTCAAGGAGGGGCTTATGTCTTCTGCTGGTCTGTGCGCACCTGCCTTCATCCAGCTGTACCCCATATCCTGTCTGGCTTACCTTAGGAAGAAACCAGATTTGCCAAGCCAGAGAAGCTTCTAAAGGAAGAGGTGGAAAATTTTGGGGGAAAAGACACTGTTCAGGTCAAATAACCAACTGAGTTGATATCAATTTAATCTTCAAATCTGACCCCACCAGGACCTGGCTTACCCTAACATTTACTGGGAGGGTTGGCTCAGGTGCCATCTTGTCACAAGGGAGACATGCAGTGAAAAGAAGCACCTTGGCAACAGGAACTACCTTTGTGCCAGCTTTTAACTCCCTAAAGAGAACCCTTCCCTTGCCTCACCCTCAGCACTGCCCGGGGAAAGCCCAGCCTGCAACACCAGTTGTCAAATTCAAAGCCATATCTGGATCCTGCCCTCAGCTTGCCAATTAAAGTTGCCATAATTACTACTTTTCTCCAAGTGCTTTGAAGTTTTCAAGGCTCATTTAGGGCCCCCAAACCAGACCGAGCTCCTCTGCTTCCTGTCCTTGTGACCCATCTTTCTGCCATTTAATTGATTTTTGAGTGTCAAAATCATGAAATCCTTCGTGAAATTCACTTAATCATGAAATTAAGTGAAATGCTTAAGCCTCAGCCTCACTCCATTCTCAGCCCCTCATTTCTTGGCATGGATACTCCCACCAGAGATGGGGCTCCCTCTTCTCTCTGCTACCATAGGTCTTTAAAGGCTAAGACCCCAAAGCACTTTAAGCCAGGAGAGGGTTTTCCTACTGTTCCCTTGGTGCATCAAGAGAAATGCTTGTCTGAACCATAACAAATGAGCCCCATCCACATGGCCAGATTGAAAGGTCAAAGTCATGACCTCATGACCCATTCCTAACTAGTCTAAGCCATGTAAAATAAGGGCAAGTTGATTTGCGCTTTTAAAGACCCCTAAACATTTTTTTAAAGGATTTTATTTATTTGAGAGAAAGCACAAGGGGGAGGGTTGGGGTGGCAGGGGAGTAGGGAGAACCAGGCTCCCCACTGGGCAGGAAGTTTGATGCGGGATGTGGGGCTCCATCCCAGGACCCTGAGATCATGACCCAAGCCAAAGGCAGATGCTTAACCGACTGAGCCATCCAAGCGCCCCAAGACTCCTAAACATTTTTAAATATTTATGTGTGTCTCTCCAAGAACAGAATGTATAAAGATGTTCATGACCCAAAGAAGCAAAAGCCTGCTCTAGGCCAGTATTTTTCTTTTTTTAAAGATTTTATAAGAGAGAAATGGAGCACAAGCAGTGTGGGAAGGGGCAGAGGGAGAGGGAGAAGCAGACTACCTACTGAGCGGGGAGCCCAATGTGGGGCTTGATCCCGGGACTCCAGGATCATGACCTGAGCTGAAAGCAGGTGCTTAACTGACTGAGCCACCCAGGTGCCCTTAGGCAAGTGTTTTTCAAAGTAAGGCCTTTCTGCCACAGAATCCCACTCAGTAACTTTAAAACATAGCCAGCAGCCTGGGGTCTATCTCTGGACTATTAAATCAGAATCTCCAGGGATGGACTCTTATACCTGGTAATGATGCTCTGAACAAAATATTACACTCCAGCTGCTTTTAGTTTTGCAAATGCTTGAGGTTGGAAGATGAGCTAGCCATATATAAAGACTCCCATTTTCTTTGTTCTTCTCAAAGGGGCCTGTGCCATGGCTGAGCTCTTGCTGGGTACCTCAAATCTTCTTGAATATACTGGGGTGTCTCTTGTAGCATCTGACAGAAGGTCCCTTAGAGGTCTTGTCCGCATACAGGGAAAGAGCAGTTCACGCAGGAGTCCCCCTCACACCGAGGACCTTAGTTCAAGTGTCAGTCAATTTGGCCAGACCAGAAGTCTTGTCTGCACACTGAACACCTCGACCTCATTGCCACTGCACACCAGGAATAATGCGGCAGACAAAGTGGCTGCCCGACTGAGCTTTTCCTCACCAGGACACGTGGTAGAATAAGGTCAGTGGACTATGGCCTCGAATTAGCTGGTGCCGGCTCAAGCTGGGACCTATATCAGAGGATTCCCTGGTCTTGAGCCTCTCATTGCAATGGGTGAGTGGTTGGCAGGCTGGTTGTTTCTCCAACCCACTGTGTGGATAGGACTGGTGCTGGAGGAGGCTGCCTGAAGTCTGCGACTCTTCTGCTCTGGGCACTGGGAAGACTGGTTTTCCACATGGTAATGTGGGTGCCAAAGCAGCTTGCAGCCTTGGCCTGACTTCCACTACATGTGGGCCTCATGGAGAGGGCTGCAGGCAATAGGACGGGGGTCAGAGCTGTGGCTGGAGGCCTTGCCACACACTGTGCTCTCCTGTGTAAATCTTCTAGTGGGTTAGCAGGTTGGAGGTCAGAGAAAAGAGTCTCATGAGACTTTTGCTTCTCATTTGTGTGAGTGCTTTGGGAATGACCAAAGGGTGCTCCAGGCCCTGCTCCTTCCGTAGTCCATGCCCTTGCCGGGTGTCCTGCCCCTGTGGGGCCTCTAGTGCTGGATGGTGTGAACCATTCTTCACAGAAGGCTTTAGGACATTTAGGGGGTGGGAGACAGGTCTGGAGCTGGAAGCTGTTCCTCTGCAGGGGAAGAAAGTGCTCCTGCTTTATTTGTAGGAAGGTAATTGTGATTCTGTGTGTAAGCCTCTGTTTTCTCTAAGCTTGTACTACTTGCAATTCTCCAGATTCTTGTTCTCATCTCTTTTCAGGAGAATGGAAGGTGCCATCTTTCCTCCTAAACCAGTTTCTTTCCTTCATTTGTCTGAGAAGGCAACGAGAAAACGATCTTGGCCTCTGCATCACTCACACAGCGAGAATTTGGCTCATCAATTGTCAAAGATCGCTACCAAAATACTTTCAGCAGCAAGGGTAAAAAACGGGGATAAGAATTGTTTTCCAGAATAACTTTTCCCTTGATTCAAAGCGGCACCAAGGGCAGTGTTTCTTAGGTTTCCTTCTACAAGCTTCTGTTCAAGCCAGGACTGGAGAGTGCTTAGTTCCTTTAAAGGCCAGAAGTTTCTCTGTTTCTCCTGAACTTCACCACCCCCGCCTCACCTGGAAGTAAGTCCCATAGGATCCCTGCCTCTCTGGGAGAAAATCCAGGAACCAGGGACTAAGGCTCTCACTTTGGGGAAAGGTGAAAGGGATAGGCAAGTAATAGAAAAGAAAGCAGCCTCCTCTGCGGGAGGATCCGCCAACCGGCCCCCTCGGCACCGGCACCGGGAACCTGTGCGAGAAAGTAAAGTGCTGGGAAAGGAAGCCTGCGGAAGACCAGGGGAGGAAGGTTGTCCCTTTCCAGATCCCTTGGCTTTCTTCAGGGAGATAAGACATAATGAACGGTAAATGAGGGCGGGAAAAGTTCTGAAAACACCAGGCGGACCACTGGAAGGGAGACGCCGGGAACCTCCCTCTCAGCCTTCCCGCAGGCCTTTCTGAACCGCTGGGTAGGTGGAACCGGCCCGCCCTCCCCCCCATCCAATCAGAAAGGCGCCTCGCGTTCCCTGGCGACCAGTAACGCCTAGCAGTTGGTGTAGAGGGAGGAGGCGGGACGACGAGAGGACAAGCTCCCCCGGCCAATCGCTGTACTTACTGGGAGGTAGGGGCGGTGCCTCCGGAAACCGGAGGCGGAGCTGTTTCCTTGGCAACGATCCTAGCCCTCCCAGAGGGGGTAGGGTGGATATTAGGAGGAGCAGAGAGGGAGGGGGCCAGGAGGAGTGGGGGGGGGTGGGCGCGCAGGTGAGGAGAAGTAGAGTTCGGGTTGGAGGGGGTGCAGTCCCAGATTCAGGAGCTCAAGGCTGGGGGTACGTCCAGGTTCCCGAGGCAGGGCCGGAGCTCACCCCAAGGCCCGGGAGGGGAGGGGAGCTAGACGCCGCCCCCGCTGGCGCCGGGAAGCGTCGCTCCTTCGTGCTGACCTTGGTCTCGCTTGTCGCCTCGCCCTTGGCCATAGGCACTGACGGATGCAGGGCCCGGGTGACGGTTAGATAGGCTCCTGGACGGACTGAGACCTAGGACAGAGCATACTAACCACCCCAGCTTTTCCCGCTGGCTGCAGGGCTCTTCGTCATCCCCCACCTCAAAGCCGGGGCCATCCAGCCCAGGGTTAATGCCAACGAGTTTCCACCTCCAGCCGCTCCTAGAGAGGCCGTGGCGCGAGCCAGCGGGGGAAACTGGCCTCGGACGGACACTTCCTGTGCGGGGGGGAAGGGGGGAGGGGGTCGGACAGCCGCAGCCCAGACGGGGCTGGGGGTCCAGACGGCGGGGTCGCGGGCGGGGAGCGGCATTCGGGGGCGGCAGGGCGAGTCTTGAAGACCCTCACCACTGAGGCCACGACGCACGGGGGCCTTGGAGGGCCCCAGGGCAAGGCGAGACCTTGGGGGTGGGGGCGGGGCCGCGGGTAGGGGAGGGGCCCGGCCGACCAGAGAGGCCCAGGGTCAAGACGTCCGGCCTCAGGGGCCCGGGCTGGGCAGCCGGGTTCCCTGGGCGGCGCTGAGCAGGCGAGCGGCGAGGGCCCGGGTCTCAGGGGACTCAGGCCTGATAGCAGGATCGTCCGCCATCGCCGCCGCCGCCGCACTGGGAGCCGGCGGGGATGGAACGGGAAACGTCGCCGTGGGGCCTGGAGCCCGGGGATGTGCAAAGCCCCGACGAACTGGGGAGCCCCGAAGGGTCTCTCAAAGGTGAGGGAGGGAGCGCCTTTCCGAGGAGCGTGCCTGGGAACGGGAGCGGGAGAGGGGGCTGTGGGCCGTCGGGAGCGGAAGGTGGGGGAGAGGGGGCTTGGACACCTGGGACTTGGAAGAAGCGGGGGCGGGGACTGGACGTCCTGGGTCCGCGGAGGGGGAGGTGGGAATTTCAGCACCTGCTCAAGGGCCAGCGACCCTGCTGGAGGAGGAGGGAGACGTTTGTGGCAACTAGTGGTGGGATCAAATGACCTTCCAGGCCCCACATTACCTGGATTTTCTGTAATTCTCTGATCCTGCAGGCAACATGAGTGAGAATGAGGAAGAAGAAATGTCTCAACAAGAAGGCAGTGGGGACTATGAGGTCGAAGAGATACCCTTTGGGCTTGAACCCCAGAGCCCTGGGTTTGAGCCACAAAGCCCTGAGTTTGAACACCAGAGCCCCAGGTTTGAGCCTGAAAGCCCAGGATTTGAGTCCCGAAGCCCTGGGTTTGTGCCCCCAAGCCCTGAATTTGCACCCAGAAGCCCTGAATCAGGTTCTCAGAGCCCTGAGTTTGAAACCCAAAGTCCTAGGTATGAGCCCCAAAGCCCTGGGTATGACCCCAAAAGCCCTGGATATGAACCCCGGAGCCCTGGGTATGAACCCAAGAGCCCTGGGTATGAACCCCAGAGGCCCGCGTATGAATCCCAGAGCCCAGGATTTGAACCCCAGAATCCCGAGTTCAAAACCCAAAGCCCTGAATTTGAAGCTCAAAGTTCCAAATTCCAGGAAGGTGCTGAGGTGCTTCTGAATCCCGAGGAAAAGAACCCCTTGAACATCCCCTTGGGAGGCCACCCCTTGGACTCCTTCACCCAGGGGTTTGGGGAGCAGCCCACAGGGGGCCTACCCCTAGGGCCACCTTTTGAGATGCCCACAGGGACCCTGCTGGCCACACCACAGTTCGAGATGCTCCAGAATCCCCTGGGCCTGACAGGGTCCCTTCGGGGCCCAGGCCGGCGGGGTGGCCGGGCCAGGGGTGGGCAGGGCCCTCGGCCCAATATCTGCGGCATCTGCGGGAAGAGCTTCGGGCGGGGCTCCACCCTGATCCAACACCAGCGCATCCATACGGGTGAGAAGCCCTATAAATGTGAGGTCTGTAGCAAGGCCTTCTCCCAGAGCTCTGACCTCATCAAACACCAGCGCACCCACACGGGCGAGCGGCCCTACAAGTGTCCCCGTTGTGGCAAGGCCTTCGCCGACAGCTCTTACCTGCTTCGCCACCAGCGCACCCACTCTGGTCAGAAGCCCTACAAGTGCCCGCATTGTGGCAAGGCCTTCGGCGACAGCTCCTACCTCCTGCGGCACCAGCGCACCCACAGCCACGAGCGGCCCTACAGCTGCCCCGAGTGCGGCAAGTGCTACAGCCAGAACTCTTCCCTACGTAGTCACCAGAGGGTGCACACGGGGCAAAGGCCCTTCAGCTGTGGCATCTGCGGCAAGAGCTTCTCCCAGCGCTCGGCTCTCATCCCCCACGCCCGCAGCCACGCCCGAGAGAAGCCCTTCAAGTGCCCGGAGTGCGGCAAGCGCTTTGGCCAGAGCTCGGTGCTGGCCATCCATGCCCGCACCCACCTGCCGGGCCGCACCTACAGCTGCCCCGACTGCGGCAAGACCTTCAACCGCTCCTCCACGCTGATTCAGCACCAGCGTTCCCACACGGGCGAGCGGCCCTACAGGTGCGCCGTATGCGGCAAGGGCTTTTGCCGCTCCTCCACGCTGCTCCAGCATCACCGGGTCCACAGCGGGGAGCGGCCCTACAAGTGCGATGACTGTGGAAAGGCCTTCTCGCAGAGCTCCGACCTCATCCGCCACCAGCGGACCCACGCAGCTGGCCGCCGCTGACCTGGGGCCCTGCCTGGGGTGGGGTGGGGAGGCGGTGGGCAGAGGAGAAGGGGCCGGGGAGCTAGAGAAATTGTTAGAGGGAATAGTGGAAACGCTGGGGGAGGATGGAGGAGCTGAGGGCCGGGGTGGAGGAAGGTACATGCTCTGGAGACTTCTGGCAAATGGGCTCTGAAGAGGGGTTGGAGAGAGGCCAAGCAGGCAGTGGGAGGTTCTGGGAGAGATCCAGAAAAGAGGTCAGCAGAGATCTGGCCTTCGGCAGCAGCATGGCCCTTGGTAGGTGCCTGGCTTGGCAAAGTGCTAGGCGGGGGTGGGAGGGGAGGGGGGAGGGTTACTTAATTAGAGTGGGGTAGCTTAGATTGGTAGCTACTGAGACCCTCATTGAGTCAGGAAGGGGTGAGGGTAGGTGGGGTGGGGAGTGGGGCCCTGGGTAGGGGCTCCTGCCTCAGTGCAAACCCCAGCCTCCCTTGTCTTCCTCAGGCTTTGGAGCCCCTGAATTTGAGTTCAATAAAAACCTTTATGTGATAAAAGAGACTTGTCCTTAAAATGTGTACATGGGCAGTGCCCTGGGCAGTGGGAGACACTCAGTGATAATAACTACACAGAGCTGGTAAAGCCCTAGGGACCTGTCTGGGAAGTGCTTTTATGTTCCAAGTTTCCCTGGAATCTTGAAATCTGATGCTCAGGAGACACGACCTGCCCATACATCCCCAAGTTTTGTCTCCTGCTTTGAAGCGGGCACAAACACAGAGGGAGGTCAGTGTAGGAGGTGTGAGAAAGCTTTTGACTTTGTGGGATATCCCTTTTACCAAACAGGGTGTGTCCTGGTCCAGAGAACAGAGCCTGTGCTCCATCTCTTTGGCTCCCAGCACCTAGCTGTGCCATCCTCCTCTCGCCTCCCCAGCCAGAACCTCTAGTCCTCCTGTCATGTAGACCCTGAATGACCAGAGCCACAGAGAGTGCCTGGAGTCCCGGCCCCACCTGTAGGGGACACACGGGGGACCCAGTGAGAGGATCAGAGGACTCTAGCCTTTAAGATCCACCCACCAAACTGGGCCTGATTTGCCACACCTCTGCCTCTTTTTTACGACCCCTGGGCCTATTGGTATCACCCTGCTCCCACCCCACCTTTATCCTGATTTTCTTTCTTATATGAGCCTCCTCCCTCCTAATACGTGGCCCTCAGGAAGGAATGGAGAGTTGGAACCTGCAGTGAATCTGTGGGATCCTGGGGTGTGGTCTGCCTTGACCTTGGTTGAGTAGGACAGGCCACACCTAGGGGAATCACCCAGCTGCCGGGAGCATCTTCAGATGAATGCCTACAAGGGCCCAACGGCCCTGCAAAAATTTTTTCATTCCATTTCAGGGATAACTGACCTGCTTAAAGTCACTCTGTGGACAGAAGGCAGGTGAGACGTTCTGACCACATCTGCCTGGCTCCATCAGTCCCAAACGACTTGGCCACATAGGCAGAGGCGAATCAGGGATCTACAAAGGCTCTTGGGCCTCAAATCCTCGAGTCACCCCCAGGCCCACACCCATCCTCAGGGCCTTATAACTTGCCAAGAACAAATAACTTCTCTAAGGATCTTTCTTTCCTTCCTTCCTTCCTTCCTTCCTTCCTTCCTCCCTCCCTCCCTCCCTCCCTCCCTTTCTCTCTCTTTCTTTCTTTCTTTCTTTCTTTCTTTCTTTCTTTCTTTCTTTCTTTCTTTCTTTCTTTCT
>NW_022631126.1:1114044-1361039 GCF_010015895.1 Lontra canadensis
AGAGATCACAAGTAGGCAGAGAGGCAGGCAGAGAGAGAGGGGGAAGCAGGCTCCCTGCTGAGCAGAGAGCCCTAGCTTGATCCTAGGACCCTGGGATCATGACCTGAGCCAAACGCAGAGGCTTTAACCCACTGAGCCACCCAGGCACCCCTCTAAGGATGTTTCTGTCCAGCCTCTTATGTTCTGCAAGCTCTGAAAGGAGCCTTAGAAATCACATAGTTTGGGGCGCCTGGGTGGCTCTGTCAGTTAAGGGTCTGCCTTCTGCTTAGGTCATGATCTCAGGGTCCTGGGATCAAGTCCTGCATCAGGCTATCTGCTCAGCTGGGAGTCTACTTCTCCCTCTGCCTGCCACTCCCCCGCTTGTGTGCGCTGTCTCTGACAAATATATACAATCTTGAAAAAAAAAAAAAAGAAATCATGCAGTTCAACACAGTTTGGTTGTGTTTGGTGGTGCCTTTTTTTTTTATTTTAAAGATTTTATTTATTTATTTGACAGAGAGATCACAAGCAGGAAGAGAGGCAGGCAGAGAGAGAGGGAAGCAGACTCCCTGCTGAGCAAACAGCCCCACTCCGGGCTGGATCCCAGGACCCTGAGATCATGACCTGAACCGAAGGCAGAGGCTTAAACCACTGAGCCACCCAGGCGCCCTGTGTTTGGTGTTTTTTTTTAAAGTTTTAATTATTTTTGGAAGTAGAACATTATTTTTCAAGTAAAATATCTTGGTCTTTTAAAGATCTGTGTAAACTTTATGCACATTCTTGCATAGGTACCCTACTGCATGTAATTTCAAATATTAAAATACTCCAAATTTAATATAGTTCATGTATGGAACTACAAATATTAAATAGAAATGCATTTGACTACCGACATATTACATTTATTTTAACATTTATTTCAATTATACAATTTAATTTTCATAATTTGGAGGTGATTATTTTTTTTCCCAGCTCCCAAACTTGTTTGAAGGCCACTGAAAGCCAGGAGGCCCCAGGCACAGCCTAGAGTGTTTCATTGATGAAGTTGCCTATTTGCTACTTAGGAATCTTGGTATTTAAAGCAGGTTGTGGGGGGTGGGGGTGGGGAGCGGGGCTCAGCTGCTCAGCTGACACACCCCTCTTCCACATAACAGCTCCTGAGGTCCTCCAGATCCCAGGTGGAGCAAGCCCAAGAAGGGCATGCATCTTTCTCAAGGTCAAGCCCAAGAAGGGCACACATCTTTCTCAAGGTCACAGTGAAAAACCAGTACCAGGTCTTTTGACTTGCAGTCTGATGTGCTGCTTTGACAGCACTGTCCTGCCCAACTAAACTACTTTTTCAAAAAATTAATAAATAAAACAAAATAAATATATAAATAATAATAAAATAAATAAATAAAATAGAAATAAATAAATAAATAATAAATAATAAATAATTTTGTTTATTTGTCAGAGAGAGATAGAGATATCACAAGCAGGGGGAGTGGCAGGCAGAGGGAGAAGCAGGCACCCCACTGAGCAAGGAGCCTCGATCCCAGGACCCTGAACCGAAGGCAGATGCTCAACCAACTGAGCCACCTAGACATCCCCACAATAAACCACTTCTATTCCTCACCTTTTTTTTTTTCCTATTCCTCACCTTTATCAAGCACAGGTGTGCTTCCAAAAGTTCCAGACCATTCGCAAGTGTTACATCATGTTCAGGACAGCTCTGAGCGATATACAATTATTCCCATTTTACAGATAAAGAAACGAGTCCCAGAGAGGGTAAGTGACAGCCCCACAGGGCACAGCTTCGAAGCAGCAGAGCCTGGACTCCAGCTGGCTGACTAGTTTTGACTATTTCCCAGTGATACTAAGGTGTTCCTTTTTCACTTTGTGTCACAGGGATAGTATTTTCTAGAGGCTACATGGCCTGTGAGAACATATGTCATCATTCTGACTGCACATTCGACCATGTGGGTTTGGGTGTCCATATGTTTTACATTTTTCTCCATTTTAATTTCGAATTGGATAAACACCACGAGGTATAACTATAAACAAAAACTCTGGAGATCTTTAATTTTTCAGAGTATAAAGGGGTCCTAAACCCAAAACATGTGAAGGCCACCGAATCAAACACTTATTTGGACATCTTTTCTGTTGCCAGCCCTGATGAGGGGCCAGTGTTAGTAACACAAGTGAGCAAAGACTGAATCCTGCCTTCTAGAACCTCCCAGTCTTGAGAGAGGAGCCCACACAGTCAGTGTCCTATGTTCTGATGGGGTATTAAGTGAAGATGAAATGGGTCATTTTGTCTAGGAGCTGAGGGGATGAGAAAAGCTTGGAAGTGCTTTGAAGTAGGAAGATTTTCAAGGATAGAAGGGGGTGGTGGAACTGGACAGGGTGGAAAGGGGTAGAGCATTTGCAAAGACACAGGCGGGGAAGGACACATAGGTATTTGAGGATGGGGGCTGTTAAGCAAGTCGGGATATAGAATCCTGGGCAGGACAAGGGCAGGTTCCTGAAACGAACCTCCCAGATTTTCTGTGCTATTTTGCTCCCATCCCTGATGAAAATATTCACACTTTGTGTGTGTGTCACAGAGCATCACCAATGTGAGAGGACCCTCCCAATCCCTCTCCAACCTGCTATCTTGCTTTACCCTTTTCACAGCCTCCTCGACACCTGGAATCACATTTCTACCTTTTCACTCTACTTTCCCACTGGGGGCAGGGACTTGTCTGTCATGTTCATTACTGTGCCCTTGGGACACAGAACAGGCCCTGACACAGATCTTTCAAGAAATACTGCATGAATCCATAGGAGCCAACAGAATTCAGAAACCTACAGATAACTGCATACTTTTAGCATTTCTGTGATATTCCTGCCTTTTAGAACATTCTTTCCCCTTCTCTCTGGGAAAATGGGCCTCACTTCTTCGTTCCTGAGGTCTTCCTTAAGAGCCAGCCCCATGGTTCCCTGGGTGCTGGACCAGAAGGGGGTTGATGAGGTTGGAGAGGCCAGCAGGTTTTGAAATACTGTTCTGGGCCTTGTGTGCCAGGCTTGAGAATGTTCGTTTACTCCCCTGTAGGCAGAAGGCAGCCATCAAAGGTCACTGCTTGGGAGACCATAGGTTGCTTCTCAGCGTCCAGTGCTGGACCCAGAGAGCTGGGCTGAGAATTACCCCATTTCTACCCCTAAAACCACCCCCTTCCTGGGGGGGTTCTACTGACCACAAGAGGGCAGCATCGAGGAGTGGGACCGCACCCCCTCCTAAAGATGGGGGCCTCAGGATCAAGCCCCACCAATTGTTATTGTTGTTTTTAAAAAGACCAGGAAGGGTGTGCTCTCACACCTTAATGAGTTGTCAGTGCCTCCTGCAGATCAGTCTCTGAGCATTATCATAACAAGAAAAGAAAAAAAAAAAAAAGAGAGGAAACAAGAGCTGTTTGGGTCCCATTTAGAGAAAAGGTTGAGAAGGAAATATTCATTTCCTTGGGCTGAAATGGGGCACCAGCATAAAAACATCACAAAATTGGATGGATTTTCACATTTATTGGGTAAACCGAGGCAGGCACTGTGCTTGGTGCCGGGAACCAGATGGACAGACTCTGCCTGCGCCTTGAGCTCATAGCCTCCCAGTGGTGGCCGAGATGGGTCATAAGGCATCTGGGGTGGGGGTGGGGGGGTTGGAGCAAGGGGACAGGAGCCCGGGGAAGACCGAGTCTAGAAGTGGGGGGAGATGTCACGAGCTCACCCAAACGTCTTCTCAATCCTCTCACAGGCACCCTCACTAGGTTGCTGAAATTGTGGCAGCCGCCTACTGTGTCTGGCTCTGTGACATCTCCAAGGTGAACATGACCGGTATGGCCCTTACCCCCATGGAGTCCATGGCTGGATTTGAGAGAGGAACATTATGTAGCAAACACGAGCAGCGCTATGAGGGAGAGTGCAGGCGAAAGGAAGCTTGTGTAATAGGGGAAAGGAGAACCCCCTTATGGGGTGGGGGGCAGGGGGTTACCCTGAGGCCATTCTCCCCGAGCTGAGAGTCGAAGGCCGACTGAGAGCCATGGAAAGGGCTAGGGAGGAGTGTTGCAGGCAGAAGGAGCAGTCTGGGTGAAGGCAAGTGAGACAGGAAGGAGCTTGGCTCCTGAGGAAGGCAGGTGTAACTGGAGCTCAGGAAGGGAGGCGGGGAATCTCCAGAGGAGGCCAGGAAGGCAACCCTGGCATGTTAGAGATATTCTGCAGGTTCTAGAAGGCATGGTAAGGAAGCCAGTGTCCAGCCCCAGAGCCAGGGGTTTGTAGAAGCACTGTAGTGACACAGATCAGGTTTGCTCTCTGGCAGCAGACGGAAAGCTGACTGGAGTCCGGGCAGGAAACTGAAGGTTCTGGGAGTCTGAGGCCTCTGGGGACATCCAAGAGCAGGTGGGTGTGAGGGCCGGGTCGCTAGGTCCTGAGATGACAGTTCTTCCAGATTTAGATCGGATATCCTCTTCCGGGGGAGGGTACTAAGAAGGACCGGGGGAAGCCAGAGCCAGCTGCTCAGGACAAGGCCTGCCCTCTGTGGCCTGCCCGGCCATCGCTCATGGACCCTGACCAGGAGCCCGCAGAGCAGGCAGCCAGGAGGGAGCTCTGTGTTCAAAACAGCGACACCGAGGCCTGGGTGGGGGCAGTGACTTGCCCGAAGACACACAGCGAGACACAGGTCGAGGCAGAGGTACCCCAGGCTTCCCGAGTCCAGTCCTGGGCGCTCTGCGTCAGGCCTGGGCCTCAGTCTTTGCCACCTCCGTCCTGTGCTTCCTCCTCGTGGAGGGGCTCCAGGCAGCCTGGGTCCCCAGCCTCTTCCATGGACTCTGGCTGGTCAGAGGCTTCTTCAGGGATTCCGTTGGAAGCTTCCGCAGTAGCCTCCATCTTCTCCTTCAGGTTCCGTTTGAAGAAGCCAAACTGCAGGAAAACAAAACCGGTGTTAGCACAAGGGCCATGGAACACTCTGGGCCCGTCGGCCTCGCAAAACATGAAAGGGCCCCCATGGTCGTGAGTCACACGTGGTACCCGCTCCAGGGCTGGGGCGAGGCGTCTGCCACACCGGCTTCCTGGCAACATGCCGAGAAGCTGAACGCTCAACATTTCATTCTTCAGGCTCGTCAAAGTGTCCTGGACCAATATTTGGGGCGGGTGGGTTGACAATACCCAGTAACACTAACAGAAGGGCCTGCGCTCCCGTAGCGCTTAGTGCGGGCCCCGTACTATCTGTTGAAAGCTCAGAACATACATATTCTTTTTTCCCCAAAACATGTATGTTCTTTGGCTCAGCCATTCCAGCTCCAGCAACTATTTCTAAAGAGCTTTTGGACAAGTGCGCAAAGATGTGGGAGCCAAGAGCCTTTTTCGGTCACTGTTTAAAACAGGTAGATATTAGGGGCACCTGCCTGGCTCAGTCCATGAAGCATCTGGCTCGGGGCATGATCCCGGGGTCGTGGGATGGAGCCCCGAGTCAGGGTTGGGGGTGTCCCTGCTCAGAGGGTGTCTGCTTCTCCCTCTCCCTCTGCCCCCTGCCCCCTGCTTGTGCCCTCCCTCACCCGGCTCGCTCTCAAGTAAATAAATGAATGATCTTTAAAAAAATAGGTAGAAATTACAAATAATCTAAATGTTGATCAGTGGGGATCTTATTAAAGAAAAGGCGGGGCATCTGGACAGCAGCAAACCAGCGCAGGTTACAGAGCAAGAGGTGGACGTGGCTCGCGGAGAGACAGCAGCACAGAATACTCGGTGGGAAACCCAAGCTCCCGAGCAGTTTATATGGGATCCTTCCATTTATGTTTTCTTTTCTTTTCTTTTTTTTTAGATTTTATTTATTTATTTGAGACAGAGAGCGTGCAAGCAGGGGGAGCAATAACAGAGGGAGAGGGAGAAGCAGACTCCCCGCTGAGCAGGGCTCGATCCCAGGACCCTGGGATTATGACTTGAGCCAGAGGCAGCGGCTTAACTGACTGGGCCACCCAGGAGCCCCTCTTTTATGTTTTCTACCTATATACACAGACGCTGACTTTTTCCCTCTGCCTCTCTCATGCTCACACGTATACACATATTTAAACAACAAAATTAGAACCTGGAAGAACAGAAACCAAATGGTTGTTAATGACGACCCTGGGGGAATGCAACAAGAAGAAACTGATTTTCTGCGCTTTTCTGGAGGATTTGAGGGTTTCATATGGAACATCTGTCCTCCGGCATTCTTCATCTGGCAACTCCTTCAAATCCCAACTCAAACGCCTCCTCTCCTGGGAGGCCTTCCCAGACTCCCCCAGCCTAAGTGAAGTTCCAGCGTACAGGCCTTTGAGTGGAGCCCTTATCATGTGTGCACCTGTCTCTGCCATTAGACTGGGAGCTCCCCTCTCGTGCTCCAGTCTCCACCATTAGACTGTGAGCCCCCACAGTGCACCTGTCTCCACCATTAGACTGTGAGCCCCCGCAGTGTGCCTGTCTCCACCATTAGACTGTGAGTCCCCCAAAGGCAGGAACCATGTTTGTGGTATGTCTCTCTGTGTCCCAGGGCCCGGCCCTTGAGTCCTGGGCGCCCCCTCCTTCCCTGGGTACCCAGTCCTGGTTCTGCCAGCACCTGGTGGAGGGATGGGGGGGAAGTCTTGTTTGCTCTTGGGGCTTCATGAGCCTTATCTGTGGAAGGAGGGAGTGGGCCGAGGCCACCTTGATCTTTAACGGTCCTGGATCTTGACAGTCTCTGCCCTGACTCCTGTGAAACCCCTTTCCCCAGCCTGGCTGTCTAAGGCAGGCCCGTGGCTCCCAGAAGCTCCCACCTTATAGAGGACGGCGAAAATCACCAGCAGCACCAAGAGCCCTCCGATGCCACTCAGCACGTAGACGTAGAGCATTTCCTTCTCATAGACGATGTCCACCTTCATAAGGACCTGCAGGCGGAGAGCTGGGGGCATGAGAAGGCTCTCCCACCTCTGACATGCTTGTGAATGGCTAGGTCTTCGCGGCTCTGGTCGGGACTGCTGCCCCACACTGCCAGGCTAGCCTGGGTGCCTCCCTCCAGGGAACCTCCACCCCCACCCCACCCCATGCAGCCCCCGGAGCCAGCAGGCAGACATGCACATGACCCAGCGGAAGCCCTGATGTAGCTGCCTCGAGGCCAGAATGAAATGTCAGAATCTCGGCGCAGCATGCCAAACCTTCCAGAACCTGGCTGAGGCTTACCTAATGAGGGGCAGCTTCCCTTCCCCTGCTCTGAGCTTCCTGCTCTGCAAACCACCTTGCCACCCTCTTGCCTGGGTGGCCTGAGCCCCCATGCTCACTGCTCGTTCTGCTTCGAGCGCTTTCCTGTCATGCTCCGAGGGGGCAGGGGGTGGGTTCCCTCTGCTGAGCTGCCAACACACTGATCTCTGCCTGACGCATCTCATCAGACGGGTGACCTCATAGCCTGACTGCTTGCCCACCGGTGGTGGCAAGGAGCCCATGGCACTGCCCTCCACGGCCCTCGCCAAGACCAACCGCTCTGACTGCCCGGAAGCTGTTCCTTCTGGGCCCAGCTGGGGGCCCTCTGGCTTCTGCTCTAGCTCCTCCAGCTCCGCCCCCCAGGGCTCTACAGAGCCCTCCACCGACCTCTGTTCCCAGGGCTTCTGAGAAGCCAGAGCCCTACCTGGGCCAGGGAGGCGTTGCTGCCGTAGAGGTGGAAATGCTTGCTGCTGTTGAAGGAGACGGAGAGGGAGCTGCAGAGGCTGAACATGGAGGGGGCCTGTGGAGGGGAGTGGGAGACATCAGGCCGGGGAAAACAAGGACCAGAACCTGCTGACTTCTGCACCCCACCTTGACTCAGGGGGAGAAGCTGAGGAGAACGGGCCCTGGTGGGGAGCACCACGGCTACTGAGTTCTCCACTGGAGCGTCCTAAGGGGCCACACCCCACTGCTGGAAGGAAATTTTCCCTACAAAGAACCCAGAAGAACCATCTGTAGGCCCAGGAAAACTGCCTGGCAGATTCCAAGCAAATCACGGATGTCTTTCATCTGCTGCTGTGAAAGGATCAGGGCTTTGCATCAGGGTCATAAAGAAAAATGTAGGAAGCCCATCTGGTGGGGAGTCCACTGCTTGTCCCTTAAGCGCCCCCGACCCACTGCACCTGTTGCCAGCAGCTGCTAACCTTGATCTCCCCCACCAGCTCCACAGTCCCGGTCACTTGGACGAGGATCTCCTCCTTGAACTCAAGTGGACAGTGGAACTTGGCTCTGGGCAAACAAGGCTGCCGAGAAGGAAGAGAGTGGAGGTCAGAGAGGCCTGTCTTCCCACCTGCACTCCGCCGGCCCCCACCCCAACTTCTGAGCCCACAGGCCCGGACCTCAGCCTCGCTGGGCAGCCTCTCCAGATCCTCACGATAGCAGGTCACAGGAGGGTCCTAGGAGTGATGAGATGGGGTCCTCGCTTAGTCCAGAGCAGAGAGGGAGGACGCTGGCCCCTTAAGGCCAGAACGTGGCCTCCCTCTCTGTTCCTCATTTCGGGGGCATCCCAGGACACTCCCACTGGCTCTTGGCAGGTTCAGAAATCACTGAGCCCAACAGGACGCATCCCTCCTCACTCCCTTCCCACACGTCTGTACCCCCCTTATGAGCTCACTCCCACCAACCCAAGTGTCCCTCCTTCCCCTGGGCCCTGGCTACTTACCATCTGCACATTCCACTTGTGTGTGATGGGCCCCTCGCTGTGAGGTCCCGGCACCCCAACCACGGCCTCCAGGGCGGGCACGTTGTGGTCGTAGACAGAGGGCTGAATCCTCACCTAGGACAGAGGACATGGGACAGCAGAGCCCTAAATGCCGGCCACCCCTCCAGAGGCAACGCTCACTGGCTGAGGCCTGAGGGCCTGCTCTTTGCCAGGCGGCGGGCAAGGACAGCTTGTCCTCGAAGCTTGCCCCTGCGGACTACATGTGCCTCTCTGCCTTCTCCGAGGGCAAACCTTCGAGGTGATCGGTTGACTCCCCAAGGAGAGGGCAGCGCCCCCCTATCCCCACTGCATGTTCCCACAGCGCTCTGCGTCCCCAGCAGGACATGGGTCTGTCTGTCCAGGGGCTACATGCTCCGTGAAGGCAGCAGCTGTGGCTCCTTTGGCTGACGACTCCCTGCTGCCTGACGCACTATCTAGCACACAGCGGGCCTCCCGAAAAGTCAATGTTCGAATGCGTGAAAGAAAGAAGGAAGGGCATTTAACAAGCATAGATGCGAAAATTGTTTGCACAATGCAGGTTGGGAAGGACTTGCTTTGGTGAGGTCATTGAACTGATTTAAGAAACAAGGCCTGAGTGCCCTTTAGATGAGAGGGCGAGCTTGTGCGAGGGCTGGAAGATCCAGAAGCCGGGAGGGAGTAACTCAGGAGCAGCACCACGGAACGGCTCAGGGAGGCCGAGCAGGGAATCTCAGAGCCAGTCTGAAAGGTTCTACCATGTGTCACTTGACAAACATTTGCGGACGCTTGAAAAATATCAGGTCCATTAAATTAAAAAGGCCTACGTCAGAGTGGCCTTTGAATTTCACCGTAGAAGACTGAGAGGAGTGGAACAGACGAAGATGGGGGGAGGCCCCCAGGAAGCGAAAATGCAGGGAGTCAGGAAAGCACCAGGCGAGTGAGACAAGGAGGGAGGTTGGGGGCCTGGGACAGAGAGGTCGGACACACGTCTGGAAAGGAAGCTTGAGGTGAGGTTGTGTGCCCAGAAGGCCTAAGACCAGAAATCAGGGGACCCTCAACTAGGCAATGGTGAGTCACAGAAGTTAGCTGAAGAAGGCAGGCTCCGGGCGGCTCCCTCACAGCAGGCCCAGAACAGAAAGAAGTGGGGACAGCAGGCCGAGGTCCAAGCCGGCAGCCTGTGCCAACAGCAGCAAGACGATGAGGGGCCAGAGTCTGAGTGGTCATGGGGGCCAAGGAGACAAGAGAACACGGACTAGAAGTTGAGGCGGGGGCCATGCATGGAGGAAGGACAAACTCATCTAGACTTGGAAGTTTTACTTGAGGGAAAGGGTGGTTTTGAGCACCCTTGAGGTGGTGTTGGCTTAGAGGAAAGCGACACACTTGGTTTAGAACACATTGAGACAAAGCCTCAGGAGGAAAAATTGCACTCTTAGGTATATACCCAAGAGAAAGAAAACCTGTCAACACCGAAGTTTGGGCAGGAACATTCAAGCAACACGGTCTATAAAAGCCAGAAAGTGGAAACCACCGAGATGTCCACCAGCAGACGAGCGGACAAATCTAGCACGGCCTACCTCACAGTGGAATATTATCTGGCAAGAAAAAAGAGCATAGCACGGGCCTGAGCTACAGCGCGAATGACCCCGAAAACACCCTGGGAACCCACAGAAGCCCGTCACAAAAGACGCGGTACTGTAGGATTCCTCCCCTACGTGAAGGTTCTTTCTGGAATAATGAAAATCTTCTAAAATTAGATTGTGGTGATGGTCGTACAACTTTGCAAATATAAGAGTCACTGAACTGCACACTATTTTTTTTTAAAGATTTTGTCTACTTATGTGAAAGAGAGACAAAGAGAGCACAAGCTGGGGGATGGGCAGAGGGAGAGGGGAGGGACAAGGAGACTCCCCCACTGAGCAGAGGACCCCAATACTGAACCCAGACCCTGAGATCAGGACCCGAACTGAAGTCAAATCCTTAAGGGACTGAGCCACCCAGGTGCCCTGGATCTGTACGCTTTAAAAGTGGGTAAATCAGGGGCGCCTGGGTGGCTCAGTTTAATGAAGCCTCTGCCTTCCTGCTCAGGTCATGATCTCAGGGTCCTAGGATTGAGCCCTGCATCTGGCTCCCTGCTCAGCAGCGCGTCTGCTTCTCCCTCTCTGTCTGCCCCTCCCCCTCATTTGTGTGGTTTCTCTCTCTCTGAAATAAATAAATAAAATCTTTTTTTAAGAAGCAGGTAAATCATATGGACTGTGACTTGTATCTCATTCTATCATGACCAAAAAAAAGATGTTTGAAGACATCCTGGTGGAGAGCAGTGACAGGCTGCGGGGGACAGAGGAGCCGGAGGGTCACAGTGTGGACTTGGGAGCTGCAGGGGGACTCAGACGGCGGGGTGGGCAGCGGTGTGAGCGTGCGGGGCCCCGCGGTGGTCGCTGAATGCTGGATCTAGGCCCCGGGCAGCGCTGTCATCCCTGCGACACAGAGGGGATGGCTGAGGTTCAGGGAGACTGGTTTGTTTGAAGTGTTTGGGGAGCAGAGCTGGCATCTGAGCCCCGGCTGGGCCTCCCGAGACTGGGACAATGGTGTTCCATCACCTTCCTCGGATGAGGGTGAGAACAAGCCTCAAAGCAGCCACCGCTTTGCTGGCTGACGTGTGGAGCGCTATGCAGAACACTTCACATGCATCGTCCTGTTTTTCCTCTTAACAACCCCATAAAGTAGGTGCGATTATTATCCCCATTTTACTGACTGAAAAACTGATGCTCAGCGAGGGTAAGCAAACCGCCCAAGGCCACACAGCTTGAAATGGCAGAGCTTCAAAAAGCTTTCAGGCTGGCTGAAGCTTATGTGTCCTAACCGGCCAGGGGAGGAGGAGGGGGAGGAAAGGGAGGAAGCAGACCCCCGCTGGCACTGGACTACCCAGCCTGTCGAGCTTACAAGAGACCCCAGGTGACCCCCCTGTGGCAAAAAAAAAAAAAAAAGCCTAACAGGAGAACTTATGGCAAGAGGGAAAGATCACCAGTGTCCCACGCTGAGCTGGGTTTAGTTAAAACAGAGATCATTAGGGCCTTTAGCAAGAGGGGCCAAGCGGTGGGCCAGGCAGCCAAAGGCAGAGCTTGAGATGCTGGAGGGTGCTGAGGTGGCTGGAGGGGGCTGGAGGCATCTGGCCAGGCTGACTTGAGAGAGAGAGAGAGAGAGAAATGGGGTGTGTGTGGGGGCGGGGAGCGCAAAGGGTTTGCATTGGTTCCCAGAGGAGTGGGGCAAGGAGGGAAGCAGGCTTCCACAGTCGCTGGGGAATCTGCAGCCAGCATAGAACACCGGCCCCAGCCATTAACCATCACCACTTCCCAGGCACTGGGCCAAGCACCCCACGTGGAGTAAGTAAGCCACTTCACCCTCACGACCGACCCCTGCAAATTCTTCCAAACGCCATGTGTCACAGCAGTTAACAGTTAACAGTTAAGCCCTTGGCCCAAGATCACACAGAGATCGAAGGGTAGAGTTGGGGCTTGGATCCACGCCTGCCCAAATCTTCCCAAAACTGTTCCACTGGTAAAAGGACTAGTCTGCCAACCTCCTTGGGGAACCCGGAGGCATCCCAGTGAACAGCACTAGAAACCGAGCCTAGTGGTCATTCTCTGTGCAAATGGGCACCTGACCTCCCCAGGGGGGAAGTCATCATATCCAAGTCAGATGGCTCCTGCCTCTGTTCTAAAGGGGCTAACTGGCTGGGGTCCCTTTCTTGCTGGGCTCCTGTGCCAGTCTGTCCTGACGCCAGTGCGGCCTTGGGCAAAGAGAGTTTCTCTGTGGGGCCTCAGTTTCTTCCACAGGGAAATGAGAATGTCCTTGGGGGAGTCAGTACCTACTCCTCTCTCAGAGGTTACCTCTAAAAAAGCCTTAGACCACTCAAGCTTTAGACCCAGAGGCTGGCCTCCCTCTTCTTCCTTCCCATAATGAAGATTGCTATTATAGCCCCGAGCATATGGCATTGAGAAGCGACAGATCATTAACTCAGAGGTTAAACACATGAATTCTGGTATTTCAGTAAGTGCTGGAATCTGACCTTTCCCCTTTAGTAGCTGTGTCACCTGGCAAGTCACTTGACCTTTCTGTGCTGTGCATGTCTCATCTGTACGCTGGGAATGGCTACGCCTCTGCCTTCTGGGGCTCTCACAGGTTGGTGGGAGAATCACAAGTTGGGGGGGTCACACAGATAAAGTGCCAGGCACAAAACTTGGGTCAGGTGAGGGGGTCAGCGTCCCTGACTTGCGTAACTGCTGCCCCAGCGACTAGCCAAGTACCCGGACTAGAGCAGTGGCTCATTAAACGTGTGCATGAAAATCTAGGTTCTCTCTCACCCACAGAGGAAGTATCTGGTGCTGGAGAAAGGGGCTGGGGAAAGTCAGCAGAGGCTGTGAGGTGCTCTAGGAAGGATCACGGGGTGAGGTGGAGGCCGCTGGATTCGCCGAGGACAGGGCTGGGTCTCCGCTGCCTCGGTCCTCAGGATGGGGCTGAAAATTGTGTGACCCCCAAGGGTCTTATCACACAGAGGCTCATACCTGGTAGAAGTGGTTGACAGAGTGGCTCCTGGGACCCTTGGGAGTGAAGCTGACATACAGTGTGGAGTTTTCCTTGCTGTGGAGAGAGGGAAGAGCAGAGGTAGAAAGGGGAAGACAAGGACGGGATCTCCAGCAGAGCAGGGACCGGGGGCCAGGGGAAGCCTCCAAGGGACTTCCCCAGGGATCACGCAGGCATGCTTTCCTGTTACCCAGTGCTCTGCTGTTTCCCCTCTGGAAAGTAAGGCTCGTGGAAAGGGGTCCGTCTGCTGCCCAGCATCCTGCTGTGGAGGGCCAGGGCTGGAACCCAGGTGGATATGCTTTGGAGCTGTGTGCTCCCCACCACACAAGGTCCCCCCTGCCCCATGAGGGTCTCCACTGTCCTCTGGGTCCTTTATCTCCCACACAATGGCACCAGCCTCTGGCTTCCTCACCATCTCATCCTTCCAATGACCTTCCTAATGTCACTGTCTGATCCTGCCATCTACCTGCTGGGAATCTGCCGATGGTCCCCTGCTGCCCGCAAGGGTCAGCCCACAGCACCCCCCATGTCCAAACCTGCCCACTGCACACCCCACACCCATTGTCCCCTGTGCCTGCACACTCCCTGTTCCCCAAACCCACCCCACTATCTGCTGCCTCCTTTTGCCTATGCTTTTCTCTATTACGACAACGTCCTTCCTCTTCCCTGGCCCTTATCCGAACCCCTCCATTCTCCAGACCCCAGTTCAAGCCCCTACGTCTCCGTGAATCCATCTCTCTTCCAACTCAAATCACTTCTCCTGGCTCTAATTTCATACCACACTTCAGACAATATCATTGTGTTTGGCATTTGCGTTCAAAAGTACCAGAGACCTTGGCTCAGTCACTGTCCCTGTCCTCTCCCTGAGCCAACTGGAGAAAGCTACTCTGCTTTCTCCCCTTTTCTGTAAATGAGAAAATCCAACTGGTGATCCCCATGGGTCCTTCCTGCCATAATCTTGTGAGACTCTCTTATTCTGTGTACATGTGACCTTGGCTTCTCTTTGTGAAGACTTGTGAAGAGTTTCTCCTTCTCCCTTCCAGGTCCCTCCAGGAAGGGGCTGCATCTAGCATGGGGTTTTGGGGTCATTTAGACCCAAATTCGGACACCAGCAGCCGTGCTGCTTAGCTGTACACCTCTGGGGGAGGTTCCCCCTTCTCTGAGCCTGCCTGTTCCCCGGTAACGTGGAGGGAGGCACAGCTGCCCCACAAGGGGCTGATAAGGTCAACCCTCCATGTGCTTTTTCCTCCATCAGCAAACCGCTGATTTCAGAACTCTTAAAGGGCCTCCGCTCTTCTGGGTGTTGAAAACTCTTGGGCTTGTGGTTGGAAGCAGTTCTGATTACCCCTGGGGGGCCTGAGGAAAGGGGGAGGCTCTGAAGGAGAGCCCTGGGAGGCGAGGCTGAGCCCCGGGTAGGGAGGCGAAGGTGGGAGGAACGGGCAGTAGGCTGCTCAGCCCTCAACTTACTCCTCGGTGAGGATGTTGATGGGGTACAGGATGGGGATGCTGGTGGTGGCCAAGTTGTTCTCCAAGACTTTTGAGTCCTCATTGTCACTGCGCGGGGGCAAAGCACAGGGCAGTGTTAGGAGAAGTGCGTGGCCAGGACCGTGTGGCCATCTGTGAGCCGGGTCAGCGGGGCCCGTGGGGGCCTGCCTGGGGACCTGCTCACCAGCTCACATTGGCGTGCAGCTCGACAAAGTCCCCCCAGGAGCTGTTCAGCAGCGTATGAAACATCACTTGGATGGCAACCTGGCAGGGGAGAAGAGGGGAACGAGGAAGGAGGCATCTCAGGGCGCCCAAGCCCTGATTCCAAAGTCCAAGCTGTCATTCCCTTTGGGGTAGGAGGTGGCGGGGGGCTTCTTTACCCATTACCTACTCCCTTCCCTCCCCACCTCAGCCCGGCCCCTTGGAGGCTTGCGGAGCTTGAGACACTCACCAAACTGCCTGCTTTAAAGATGGGAGAGCTCACATTGCAAGAAAGGATCCTGGTCAGAAGCTTGGATACCTCAGGGAGCTCCTCACAGCTCACGGGTATGTGGGTGTGGGGCTGGGGGGTGAGAAGAGAAGGAACACACTTCTTAGTGGGCAAGGCCAAGGTTCCCGGAGGCCACCAACCCTCAGGGCTCACACCCCCTGCTCTGTCCCTGGGGGGACCCATTCTCGGGGTTGGGGGTGGGGCAGAGAATCAGGGGCACAGCCAGAGGCTTCATTCAAAGATGTTCACTGCAGTGCTGTGTATCATTGTGAAAATCCAGAAGTGATCAAACAGTTCAAAGAGCTAGGAATGGTTCGGCGCCAGGCGAGGACACAGTGAGATCTACACAGTCAGCAATTGTTCTAAAAATGAGCTCGAGGGGCGCCTGGGTGGCTCAGTCATTAAGCGTCTGCCTTCAGCTCAGGTCATGATCCCAGGGTCCTGGGATCGAGTCCCACCCACATCGGGCTCCCTGCTTGGCGGGAAGCCTGCTTCTCCCTCTCCCACTCCCCTTCCTTGTGTTCCCTCTCAGGCTGTTTCTCTCCATCAAGTAAATAAATAAAATCTTTAAAAAAAAAAATGAGCTTGAGCCCTGATCTTGGGCTAAGCAGCACAGAACCATCCATCTTCATCATCATCTGTGAGGACAGATCTCGGTCTCAAATTGGGGAGGGAATTGGATAAGGAGACCGAGGCTTGGGGAAGTCAGGTGACTTCTCCAGGTTCCACCTCTGGGTCACCTGGCAGGGATCTGGTAGGAATGGGAACAGGGGTCTGTCTGATTCCAGATCTCCAGTTTTTCATCACTCTACTAGATGCCCCGTGAGGAAGCGTTTAATGCCATCGGACGAGAATAATTCAAATGTCCGCAGACAGATGACTGGATAAAAAAAAATGGGGTCTATCCATACAATGGATATATTATTTAGCCTTAAAAAAGGAAGCAAATTTGCCCAAGCCACCTCACAAGCCCCACACTAATTCGAGAAGACAGACACAAGAGGACAACATCATATGATTCCACTTCTGTGAAAAATCTAGAGCAGGCAAATTCATAGAGATAAAAAGTAGATGAGAGATGACCGGGGGCTGAGGGAGTTATCGCTTTTAATGGATGGAAAGTTTCTGTTTGAGACGATGGAAAAATTCTACAGAGAGATGCTGGTGGCACAACACTGGAAATGTTCTCAATGCCACCGAATTGTGTGCTTGTAAAGGGTTAAAACGGTTGTGCCATTTTCTATTATGTATATTTTACCACAATAACCATTTGTTTTAAAAATAAGGAGGAAAAATAACCAAATGAGAACAAAATGCCAATCAGTTAAAACAGGTATAGAATTAACGAAGATGCAATGTAGTTTATAAGCACATGCATAGACACACAGCAGGATAAACACCAAAACGTTAAAAGCAGTAACTGTCGGTTTTAAGAATACGGGGCGATAGTCTTCTCTAAGCTTCTCTGGGATTTCCAACTTTCTGGGGGTGATCATGCATTACCTCTGGGCTAATAATTAACAGAGTAAAAGTTGTATCTAAAACAACCTAGGCCACTCCGCAAAAACACGTTGGTCACCTTTCAGAGGGAGGGAGCCGGAGCTCATGAAATCTGTGTCACAGTCTCCACTCCATGGGACCCTCTCACTAGCCCTGCAGGTGCCCCCAGCCTCACGGGTCGAGGGATCCGCAGCCCACGGAGGGAGGGGGTGGCCATCAGCCTGAGAACCCGGATGTGGACCTAAGGCTTCAGCACGCCAGTTGCTGCCCACACCTTCAGGCTGTCCTGTCTGCCTGAGGTTCTGCGAGGGGAGCAGAAGCTGTGGGGACAAGGGTGGCCTCAGGCAGGCCATGCCTTGGCGCTCACCTTGCGCATTTCCACTTTGCGGAAGGAGAGTCCCTGGGGGAAGCTCAGGTTGAGGCGGACCCAGTATGCGTCTTCTTCTAAGTTACTCAGTGTCAGCGACACAGAGAGGCTGGCAGAGGGGGTCAGACGCAGGACTCCGGATCTGTGGGCAAGACCCGGCAAAAGTCACAAGGGCCCAGGTGTAGAAGCAGGCTCAGAGGTGGGGGCTGTCAGAACTGAGGGATCGGCCAGGTGAGAAGAAATAAATACACCGAAATCAGCTCCTGTGCACAGGCTTTGAGGGATTCAACCTCATCTGATCCTGACAGGAGGGTCCACGGGACTGGAATTTCTCAGAGAGGAAAACTAAGGCCCGTAGGACACATGTAGTGAGTACAGATGCGGGTGTTCTGTCTCGAAGCCCCCTGTTCTCTCCCACACCCGGGAGCTGCCTCAGGAAAACACCAAGTGGGACAAAAGAGCCCATGGGATTATAGGCCTCACCCTGGAGAGAACGACACCCTCAGGTCTGCCTCACACTTCTTGTCCTCTCCGCAGTTCTTCTCAAAAGGAATCTGAAAGGCCAAAGAGAAAGACTAGGAGGCCCAGGCCCCAGAAGCACGAGGGACAGACCCTGGCCTCTCCAGCTGCCCCCTTCCCCCTTACCTCCTTGGTCTCTGCATGTAGTGAGGGTCTCAGGATGGGCTGTATGTTCTTGCCCTGCTGAGCACAGAAGGATGGGGGGGGGCCAGGAAACAAGATGGTTAAGTTGAGGCAGCGGAACTGTCGAAGGAGGGCTGAGGAGCTCAGAGCTTGGGGCAGGGATGGGCTGGCTTGGGGGGCCCCTCAGGAGCTCCAGGCGGCACCTCATCCTCCTGACTCCGCCCCAAGGCCACCTGTGCAGCTCCTTAAGGGAAGCTGAAGCTCAGGGTCCACTGGACAGGAGAACCTGGCCTTGACAAAGGAGCTCCAAACCTCCTCCCAGCCCATCTCCTCCTGCCTGTGACTAGCTTTCACTGTGGTCCTCAGCAAACCCCAACTCCCCCCACCCAGAGCAGCTTTCCTTCTCTCCTCAGATCAAGGCCAGTTTTCCCAACATTTCCGGGGTTTCTGCTCCAGGCCAGGCCCTGTGCTGAGCGCTGGGTGCACACCAGGGAACAAAAGAAACACACAGCCCGTGCCCCAGTCTGAGGGGAGAAATGACCAGCATCTTCGAGAGTTTGATGGGACAGTACGGGGTATATTCAGAGCCTGCAGAAGGGAATCCTATCCCCCACCTGGGGATCAGGGAGGCTTCCTGAAGGAATGGATCTCAACTGAATTCTAAACCATGAGCAGGAGAAAGCCAAGGGAGGAAGAAGGGCAAGAGAGATGGCATCTGTGCAAGCAGCAGGAAGATGCTCAGACCCCCTGCAGAGTTTATGTGGGGGAGGGGACGTGGGGGCGGCGAGGGGAGGGCAGGAGTCCACAGCAGGGTCCAGGTTCCCCTGGGTCCTGAAGCCACGTTAGGCAGTTAGGACTTTATCTTGAGGGTAATGGTGTCATAGAAGTGTCCTGTGAGTTATTAGATGAATGTTCTAGAAAGGCTCCAACCTCCTCCACTTCCAGGCCACCTGCCAAAGAACCTCCAGACCCTTCCCCCCAGGGCAGGATTTCTGGGGGCCTCTGCTGACTGCTCCCACCCACCCTCAACACAGATTCCTGCCACTCACTAGACCACAGCCAGCCCCCAAGTGGACATCCAGGGTCTCTGTCTTGCTCAGTTGTCCTTCTCCCAGAAGCTAAGCCCGCCTCCTCATTTCCCTTGACTGTACCACCATAGCTTTCCTTATGCTCTTCCTCTTGCCTCTCCTTAATCCACCTACCCAAAGTCGACTCATTTTGCAAGACCCAGAACCAGAGCCACTTCCCACAGGAAGCCTTTCTTGACAACTGTGAGCCCAAGTCTCTTTTTTTACCCTGAGTTTCTACTCCACACTGCCTGGCTTAAAAAAAAAGAAAAAAAAATAGTGCCCATGGCAGAGGCTGCTGGTCGTCTCCATATATCCTCCCTCGCCACCTGCTTTTAAAACAGACCCTCCCCTTTTTATCAGGTTACGGGGTTGGAAGGAGGGGGGGCCTGGACTGTAGGCTGCGCTTCTCAGGCTCTCAGTTAGGCGTGGCCATGTGACCAAGTTCTGACCAATGAGATGTAAGGGTATGCATCACGTGGGGTTCCAGTCTCAAAGGGAACGGGGTGCTCTGCCAACCTCTTTCCCACGCCTGCTGCGTTGGGTTCTGCCATCTTAGTTGCCTGTGTTCACACTCTGCCTCCTTTCTGAATGTCCGCCTTCTCTGCTCTACCTGGGGACTTCAAGGGTCGCATCTTCCCACGCCTGTCCACAGCCTGTTGTAACTGTCTGTTGACTTGTCTGACCCCCAGAGCAGGCTGGGAACCCCTTCCGGGTAGGGACCATGTTTTATTTGCCTCAGAGGAGCCAGTTCCCCGAACAGGGCTTTGCACAGGCAAGGCTCAATCAACTTCCCTTAAGCCCTTGATGAGCTTCTGGTGGGCGGGGGCTTTCATTTCTGGGGAGCGTGCCACTGTTCCCTGCAGACCCCTGGAAAGTGAGCATGGTCAAGGGAGCCCTCAGCGGGTGCTGCCAGAAGCCACGAGAAAGAGTGCACTTAGCAGTCCCGTGCTCCAACTCTGGGAGAGGCCTCACGATGTCATGTTGCATTTTATGGACGGGGACACAGTCCAAGAGATGGATGGAACCTGCTCAGATGTTCATGCCAGGAAAAAGGAAATCCACATCTTTGGGTGGGAAGGCTCGGGCTCTTTCCACCAGATTCTGCTGCCTTGAAGCCAAACTGCTAGCTGAGCATCAAGGACTTGAGGAGATGAAATCTGGCCTTGGCCCCGGGTGGGGAGTGTGTGGTCCAGCAGATGAGGAAAGGTATATTTTCCTCTTGTTTTACATCATGATGGTCCCCCAATTCAGCTTTGAGGAAACTACCTGTTCACAACTAAATACACTTCAGTGAGAAGGCTGACCAGGGTGCCCTGGCATCCCTGGAACTTGCAGCCTGAGCAGTGTTGGGCTCCTGGGGAGGTCTGAAGCTGGTGCTAGGCAGGGACATTCACTGAAGGGGCTGCGTCCTGAAAAGTCCACCCGTTATCCCCTCCCCTCAAGAGCCCCCAGTGCCTCCACTCTGATTCTCCTTCTTCCCACTCCTGCTTTGCCAAATACAAGCTCCCATACGTTCCTTTCCTACTGTATTTGGTTTCTATCGCTTAAAACCAAAGACTCCTCAATAATACAGTCCTGCTAAACTGAAATTCTACTCTCCTGTTTCCTATCAATTCCCTAGGTGAACGCTTCTTACCGCCTGTTGGTCCCTCGGTGTCCCTTCTTCCTCCGGGAGAGAGAAATTTAGGGAGATGTTGATGGGAGAGATGAGGTCTTGAATGCATACCTGAGGGTGATGGGAATGCCACTTGTGTTGTGAGTTTAATCTTCCAGTTAAATGCTCACCTGGCTTGTACTTTACAAATGGTGAGATTCTAGCATCAGGTGTTTATAATATGCCCGGGGTCCCTTCTCAGCATAAATCAGCTCC
The DNA here is from genome assembly GCF_010015895.1 of Lontra canadensis. Lineage (NCBI taxonomy): Eukaryota > Metazoa > Chordata > Mammalia > Carnivora > Mustelidae > Lontra > Lontra canadensis. The sequence continues at coordinate 1,134,703 of NW_022631126.1, forward strand.
CTCAGCCCCAACTCCCATGGCAGACGTTGCTGCTCAACCACCCCACCTTTCCCACTGAGTCCTGACCAAAACCCCTGAATCTCTGTCAAACCGCTCTAGGAAGCCATTACCGAGGTTTGCAAAAGAAAAGAATATTCTAGAATAACTAGAATATCTGAGTTCCTTGAGAACAGGGATGGGTCTTGGCCTTTTATGTTATTCCCAGTCCCTGGGAATACAAAACTGGCACTTTGTAAGCACCCAAATCATCTTCCCCTGAACTCCTTCACCAACCCTAAGAGGCAGGCATTATTATCCCCACATTAGAGAGGAGAAACATAAGGTCAACATATCCCCACATTAGAGAGGAGGAACCTAATGTAATCCAAGTTTCCCAAGGCTTAGAGCTAGGAGGTGAGCCCAAATCCATCCAATCCCCAAGTCCAAGTTCTTCCCATCATGACACACCACCTTTTCTCTGGCAAATTTATGTTGAAGATCTCCAAATCTTATGGGGGGGGGGTAGGGGTGAGTGCAAGGAAGCAGAGGGGCACGGAGTGCAGGTATGAATGAACTAGGAGAGTGAGCTCAGAACTGTTAACACTGTGATGGCTGTTTGGGGGTTCACTGAGCTATTTTTTTTTTTGCTTTTATATGTTTGAAATTTCCCCATAACAAAAAATTTAAAACGAACCTCAGAATCTTTTTGTTTTTGTCAGGGGGGGATGAGGGACAGAGGGAGAGGGAGAGAGAGAATCTCAAGCAGACTCCATGCTGAGTGTGGAGCCCGACCCGGGGCTTGATCTCACAACCCCAAGATCATGATCTGAGCTGAAATCAAGAGTTGGACGCTTAACCAACTGAGCCATCCAGGTGCCCCCAAACTTTAAAATCTTATACACCAATCCCACACCCAATCTCTTATTAAATATTTAAGGGATCAGAATAATTTACCATCAACCCTATTTTACACAGGACTGTTAGAAGCAAACTGAATTTGGGTGTCTCAGTAGTTGCCCAAATTGATATTAAGAAAATCTTTTTCTGCAATGAATGTTAATAATAAATGACTATGGGTACCTGGCAAACCAGGACACGTGCCGTGACTGAATATTCTGTAGCTATTCAAATACTTATGAAAAGCTGGGTAGCAGCATAAATATATGATGTGTGGAAAAATTAGGGGAAAAAATGGGAAGTACTTTCTAATGGTAACGATGTTAAAACGCCTACATCCATAGATTAAGAACTAGAGGAAATATGCTAACGGTATTATTACCACTATTACATGAGGAAATGGTGGTGTCAAGAGACCCAAGGGCCTTGTGACCCAGCCAGACGGTGACGGAGCTGAGCTTTGCACTGCTACTGCCCGTCACCGTGGTCAGCTCCGCCACACCCGCACTTCCTAGGGCAGCCCCCACGGCTCCTTACCGGGAAGTGGAACCAGAACTCGGTGCAGGATGGTTGTCCAGTGACCACTGTGTGCCCGCTGAGTTCATGTCTCCCTCCCAGGAACAGTCCCCGGCTTCTGGTCCGATGGCCATCCAGCTGCAGAGTGTAAGTGAGGTTGGCAACCAGCAGTCCTGGGCAGGGAGAAAAGTCAGAAGTTGAAGGGGCAGGGTGGAGGGGGTGCCCTGGGGCCATAAGCAGCTGCTCTGGGAAACGGCACTGACCTTGAAATTGGAGAGTGAGAGGCTTGACCTGGAAGCAGACTGTGATGTTAACTCCTTCTTTCTTCTTGTTACTGGGTGAATAGGAGCATTCCACTTCGTGTACCGGGATCTCCGCCGGGGAGAAGGTTATCTGAGTGAGAATGTCCACCACGGGCCGGGAGCTGTGGAGTGGAAAGCAACGCTCTCCCTGGGCCTCAACTGTATTCCCAGTCAGACCTGGGGCTCCTTCTACAAGCATCCAGAGGACTCTAATCCCCAAAAGCAGACCTCAACAGCCCTGTCTCCTCGAAACAGTAATAATAATGGTAATTCATTAGGGCTTCCCATTTCCTTCTAGAGGCCCTCTGACCCATTTTCCATATGGAAGAATGAGCTTTGGGGAAGTGAGGGGAACAAGGAGAAAGAAACAGAGAATCCCAAGCAGGCTCCACGCCCAGGGCGGAGCCCACAACAGAGCTCCATCTCCCGACTCTAAGCTCAGGACCCGAATGCAAACCAAGAGGCAGACACTCAATGGTCTGAGCCACCCAGCTAAGTGACTGGGGTAAGACCACCCAAGAAGTAAATGGCAGAGCTTGGACCTGCATCTGGGTGACCAGTTTCTAGAGCCGTCCCTGGCTGCTGCTTCTCTAGGAGGTTGTAATGTCAGACTGGCCTGGGTTCAAATCCCAGTCCATCACTGAATTGCAGCGGTTTAAAGCAGAGTAAGACATGAAGGCTGTGTGGGAGGAGAACCTCTCTGCTGGGGCTGGGGGAAGACTAGAGGAGTCCTACTACATGGGGAGCTGTTTGAAGGACGAGAGCTGTGGTCATCCTTACTCCTGTCTTACCTGAGCACAACCACCAGCCCCTCGGCTCCCACAGCCACATCCGTCAGGCCGTCTCCTCCGAGGTCTTTCACCCCATGGATGGAGCGTCCAAACCATCGAATTCCCGAGGACACCTGGGTCCCTTTGATCCGCTGAGATCAAGAGAAAAATTCCTGTTAAGCTAGGGAGAGGACGGGCCGGAGGGTGGGACGAGTCGGGCTGGGGAGCGGGGTCTGGGTTTGGAGGCTTCTGGGTGCCTGGGAATGGGTTTGGGGGGCCAGGCAGGGCTCTTCTCACCTGGCTTGGCCGGGGGCTCAGCGCCCCATGCTGCCCGTTGAAGATGTACACAGCCCCCTGCTCCTCCAGAGGGGACCCTACAGCCACGTCCACCAGCCCATCCCCGTTGATGTCCGTCAGGGCTGCGATGGCTGCTCCAAACCGCCCAAGCGGGTAGCCAGGGTCCCCCTGCAGCTCCGAGACCACTTCGAACCCCCGCTAGGAAGGAGCAAAGTGACAGGCTCCATCCACCTCAGTCACTTGGCCAGCGTTTGCAGGGGGCGGCCCTGCGTGCTTGGAGAATGCTGAAGGAGGGTCAGGTGTGGTCTCTCACAGAACCGGCCCAGTGCAGCAGACTGACCTGGGCTCAGGTCCCAGCTCCACCCCTGGTTGTCTGGGTGACCTTGGGGCTTTGGAAGGTGACCCAGCCTTGCTGAGCCACAGTGATCCCGTTTATGAAGGAAAAGCTCAGGGTTTCCCAGAAGGTGACTCTGTGAGGACCACCCAAGGTGTCCTGTAAATAAAAGGTTTGGCCCTGGGCCTGGCACACAGCCTACCCTCCCTGGGCACGGAGGCTCAGGTCCCGTGGTTCTAAAGGTCCATTCCACTGTGACCCAACAAGGAAAGCCTTTCCGGACAATTGGGACCCGGGTCGGCTGGGAATCTGTTTCTCCTCCCACCTCCTGGCGGTCCTGGTCCCCACCTGTTTTTTCTGGTAGATAAACACCCGGCCTCCTCTCTGCTCCCCATAGAACAAGGGGGCTCCGATCAGCAGCAGCTCTGTCTCCCCATCTTGGTCCATGTCAACGCCACACAGCTCACCACCGAAGTAAGAGCCAATCTGTAGGGAGAGGAAGAGGACCGAGGAAGCCCCATGAGTGGGTACATGCTTGCAGACAGCAGGGAGCATGACTGGCGCCCTACCAGTCCCTGACCTGCAGAAGACCCCAGGGTCATGCTCACCTGGCTGCCATCTATTTTCTGGATTTGGTTCCAGTGTTCTTTGTCCTCTGACTCCTGGAACAGCAGCACCCGCCCCACGTGCTGGTAGCGGGGGGCTCCAGTGGCCAGCAGCAAATTGAGCCTTTGGGAGGGCAGCAAGGTCACTGTGTAACCTGAGGGGGGTGAGGGAAAGAGAGAGAGAAAGAGAGAAAGAATGGGCAAGAGGGAGGACAGGGGCTTGGAATCAGGAGCACAGTGGCGGCTGGAAGAAGGTAAAACCCAGAGACAAAAAAGAGCGGAAACTCTGGGAAACTGGGTTAGAAGCAAAGATGCTGTGAAACAGAGGACCTTCCCCAGAGAAAAGCAGCCATGTGCTCCAAGGGGCACATATCCCGCCATCTTGGTCTGAAACTGCATTTCTCAAACTGTGGCCAATGCACAGGCCCAGGAAAAAGCAGCCAGGAAACCTGGAGCATCTTCCTGAGCCTCAGCTGACCAGAAGGTTGAGAAAGGAGACTACACTATTTAATCACATAACGGGGCCCCTGGGTGGCTCAGTCGGTTTGGCATCTGCCTTCAGCTCGGGTCATGACCCCCGGTTGGGCTTCCTACTCAGTGGGGAGTCTGCTTCTCCTTCTCCCTCTGCCCCTTCCCCCTGTGTGTTTTCTCTCTCTCTCTCTCAAATACATAAATAAAATCTTTAAAAATTAAAGTGAGATATAGTCATAAGATGAATGAAAAATCTGCATGAATATTAAAAATAAGGCAGGAGACTTGAACACATTTTGTTTGGAGTTGTCTCTTCAAGGCTACCCTCCTAGTCCACAGCTTGTATGGGCAACAAGGTTTCTCCCTGTGAGTACGTTGCTGGGATGGCTGAGAAATGCTGCCTGAAACTGGACCAGGGATCGTGCTCGAGCCAGCACCCATCCATTAGGGACGCTCTGATTCAGGAAGACGACTAACTGACCCTTCATCTTCTCTGCTTAGAGTAGTGCAAAGGAGCAACACAAACAGAGCCATCCGAGACACCACCATGCAGGAGAAGAAGGGCAGAGAGGCTGAGCCCCTTTCCCCTCCATTCGTGCACGTTCTTGGAGTGTGGGAGTTGGGAACTTGCTGGTGGAAATCAGGGGCGAGGTTGTATTCTCAGTGCCTAAGCCTCCCAGCTGTGTGATCTTGCATAATTACGTCACGCCCTGAGGCTCATTTTTCTCAACCAAAACACGGGATAGGACAGGATGGTTTTGAGGATTCAAGACGACCACATATGGAGGAGGATAGTACCAGGGCGCCCAAGATTATTTATTTATTTATTTATTTATTTATGTTAGCAGGAATTGAAATTTTTTTTCTTTTTTCTTCTTCTTTAATCATGTCCATATATACACAATATATGCAGCATGTGTGTGTGTGTGTGTGTGTGTGTGTGTGTGTGTGTGTGTGTGTGTCTAGTGGTACCGGTGCCTAATTAGAGAGTAAAATATGGATTATTTTTTCTTGAACGAGCAATGTTGCTGGCTGGCTCGCAGAACACTGTGGGACGCAAAGCTCCTTGAAGGTGATAGTGTAGGAGCTAAGTGTAATAGGGCCGCCGGGGGGGGGGGGGGCGGTCGGTTGAACAACCAACTTTTGATTTCAGCTCAGATCATGATCTTGGGCTCCTGGAATGGAGCCCCGCGTCAGGCTCCATGCTCAATGGGGAGTCACCTCCGGGATTCTCTCTCTCCCTCTGCCCCTCCCCCCTGGCTTGTTCGCTCTGGAATGCACGTGTTCTCTATCTCTAACAAAAAAATAGAAATATTTTTAATTTATTTTTATATTTTATTATATTTTAATTATATTAAAAAATAAATAGTGTATGTAATTAAGATACCTACTAGCATGGTTATAGTAAGAATAAAATGAGATAAAATTTGTCAATACATGTCATGTGCTTAGACCAGTGCCTGACACATAATACTCAGTAAAGAATGTCAAAAGGGAGAGAGAGAGAAAGTCATGGAGAGTAGCTTTCCTTATAAGAGTAGATGCAAGATGAAGGGCACTAATTTTCCCAAGGAAATTATGTAATGAAGTCTTTGTTTCTGAGAGTTTATTTTTAAAATTTTTTATAAAGCATAGATATATTTTTAAGATTTTATTTATTTATTTGTCAGAGGGACAGAGAGAGAGAGTGAGCACAAGCAGGGGGAGTGGCAGGCAGGGGAAGAAATGGGCTCCCTGCCCAGCAGGGAGCCTGATGCGGGGCTCGATCCCAGGACCCTGGGGTCATGACCTGAGCTGAAGGCAGATGCCCAACCGAATGAACCACCCAGGCGTCCCTGTTCTGCGAGTTTAATAAAGACATGGCCTGCCCCTATACACTGGTCATGGATGAGGCGGGGTGAGAGGGTTTCTAGGTAGAGCCTGGAAGCAGTCCTATCCCAGGGCTCTTGAAGCCAGTCTGTGCCTTGACACGGGTTGACTACATGAGCATGAACCAGAAGAGCTATAACCTCTGTGCACAAGAATAAGGCCTCTCTGTGCCTGAGACTGTCAACTCCTTGGGTTGACCAGCAGCCCCAGAACTGTGCAGGACAAGCTCACAACAGGGACACCATGAGTCAGAGAGAAGCAACTGCAACTGTGGACTGACCAGGTGCCTTTGTTCCGCCCTTGGCATCTGAAGAACTCTTGAGGTGAATCAACCTTGGAGTTCGTGGGCAATTCTAGAGAAGGAAGCCTCAAGGAGGACCCTCAGGTTCCCCTACTAATGAGGCAGGCTGCTGTAAAATGGACCTAGAATTTAATTTATGGGTAAGACACAGAGAGGTCGCTGAGTAGGCAAGCTTGAACAAGCTTTGGATGGGACGGTTTGAACAATGCTGGCTGGCACTGGTCTACAAAGGGTGGTCCTTAGCTAACTAGAGATTCAGGTCGGGGGGAATACTGGCTTGGTGTGTGAAAGTTGGGTAAAGAAGGTGGCTGGGGATACGGGCTCAGGGTTGGTTGGCTGGCAAACTGCTCACAGGCCCCTTGTTCACTATCTGTAGGAGTTAGCTAGCCCCGGGAGGGGCAGTGTCTCTGGGATTCGCAAGGCCTCAAGATGTCCAAGCATCATAAAATGCAGAAAACAAAAACATGACTACTACACAGCGGAGGAGATATTAAGGGGAAAATTAAGAACATTATAACCCTGGGGCACCTGGGTGTCTCTGTGGGTTAAGCCTCTGCCTTTGGCTCAGGTCATGATCTCAGGGTCCTGGGATTGAGCCCCACATCGGGCTCTCTGCTCAGCGGGGAGCCTACTTCCCTCTCTCTCTCTCTGCCTGCCTCTCTGCCTACTTGTGATAAGTAAAATCTTAAAAAAAAAAAAAAAAAAAAAGAACATTGCAGCCCTATTTAAACTCCGAGTTTGTTCATGCTGGTTGCTTAACTACCTTCATTACGGTTTTGAAAGTTGTTCTGAGTGACCCTGGCCCCTCAGACCAAAAGAAAGCAGCAGAAAAGTACTCACCCAAATAGCCTGATCTCGCTTCCGGTGTCAGTGGCTCATTTCCAACAAAATTATCATCCTGCAGGTCTGCCGTCAGGTCTAGGAAGCCCCCAGCCCAGTCCTTGGCTCCAACCGCCCCCACGACGCCATGGCCCTGCCCAGGAAGGAGACGAGCAGGCTTAGCCTCGTGCCCACAACATCCTTCAGCCCACCCCACCGTGCCCACAACATCCTTCAGCCCACCCCCCCCCCCGCTGCAGGCCCGCCACTCACGTGGCTGAGGTCAGCGCTGATCCCGCTAGAGGACAGCTCCATGTTGAAGGATGTCAGGTCCTGTTTGCTGGTGCCTAGGGACGAGGTAAAGAGAATGGGTGGACACTCGAGGAAGGACCGAGAAAGAAGCATGGCACCGGCCTTTGGGCAAGGTAGAAACCACCTGCATGCCCGTCGGACTGGGCAGTGACATGGGCTGAGCTCAGTGTGAACCCGGGCAAACAAGTAGCTCTGTGGTTCTGCTCCCACTCAGGCTTCCCCACCACATCACCAAATCGGGATGGTTTTAGGTTCACAATGCATCTGCGGCCTTCTCTGAAGAGCGTGCAGGCCATCACACAGGGCCCAGCCATCCTCGCCTTTTGCCTGACAACTGTCCTCGCTTACCCATTCAGTCCCTGACTTCGTTCTTCCTCTTGTCGTGTCTTTTTTCTGCAGAGCAAGCTGGAGTAATCTTTTGAAAAAATGTCTATCAGACCACACATTTCCGTTTCTCAAAAACCCTTCATCCCTTGCCATCGCTCTTTAGATCAAAACCCCAGCTGCTTATAAGGAACTGGAAGGCCTGGCCTCTCTCTCCCACGTTGTCTCCCTTGCTCATCAGCTCCTGTCATGCTGACCTTTTTTGTTCCTCCGGCTTGCCTGCCCTTCCCCACCTCTGGGCCCCACGCTGGCTCTTCTCCGACTTCAACGGTCTTTGCCCACATTCCTCACGTGGCTGTTCGAGTCTCATCTTTCGTGTCTCGGTTCGAATGTCATCTCAGAGTGAATTCTACCTCCATTAAAAAATAAAGCATCTAGAAAGGCCTTTTGAAAAGCCCATCTCACGTGGCTTCCCCTAGTGAAATCTTTCTATCCAGTTTATTAATTTCCTTTACAGCACCTATCATCATCTCTAATTACCCTGTTCTTTTGTTTTCTGCCTTTCTTTATCCAACCTGAATATGAGCCCCATGTTGACAATATCCCTGAGTGCATTTTTTATTTTATTTTATTTATTTATTTGACAGAGAGATAGCACAAGTAAGCAGAGCATCAGACAGAGGGAGAGGGAGAAGCAGGCTCTCCACCGAGCAGGGAGCCCGATGTGGGGCTCCATCCCAGGGATCATGACCTGAGCTGAAGGCCACCGCCCAACTGACTGAGCCACTCAGGTGCCCCTGAATGTCTTATTCACAGTACCTGGTTAGTGCAAGCCTGAATTAATAAAATGAAAATCATCCCACAAGCCTTGCCAAGCTTCTGAGAGGAAGGAATTAAATGATATAGAAAAAGTGCCTGTTACCTTGTAAAACTTTCAAGAAATACAGCAATTACCATGATTTTGTTCATTGTTCATTCACTGCATAAATAATACTGCACATAATTTAATACAATGTAAGCTTCGGGGCCTCTGAGAGGGAGCATACAGCCCTTAACAGCGGCACCCGGAAAGAAGCCCTCAGCCTAGACTCAGGTTTGGGGAGAACTTATCAGAGGAAGTGACATCTAAGATACCATCTGAAGCATGAGTCAGGGCAGGTCAGGATAGACGATCAGAGCCAGAGATAACCAGCTCTGCGATTTACAGAGGGCCTGCGAGGTACCAAGCACTCTGCTAAGCTGGCATTGGGGCTTGAATTGTGTTGTCTAAAAAAAAAAAAAAAAAGTTATTTTCACGACCTAAGCCCTACTACTTGAGAATATGACCTTGTTTGGAAATAGGGTCTTTACAATGCACTCGAGTTAAAATGAGGTCACTGGGGTAGGCCTCGATCCAACAGGACCCAATATTTTATAGTGTCCCTATGAAAGAGGGAAGTGTGGACACAGACAGACACGCACAGAGAGAAGAGGACGTGAGGACAGACATGCAGGGGCTTGTAGAGACGCAGATAACAGAAGTGATGCAGCCACAAGCCAAGGGATGCCAGGGACTGCTGCGGACGCCAGAAGTTAGAAGAGGCGAGAAGTGTTCTCTCCAAGACCTGTCAGAAAGAGCCTGCCCCCGCCCGCCCCTTGACCTCCGACTTCTGGCCTCCCGAAGTACAAGACACTAAATTCCTGTTGGTTTAAGCCTCTCGGTTTTTGGTACTTTGTTACAACAGCCCTAGGAAACTAATACAACAGTCAAACCTCCCAAAGCTGTGAGACTGGTATTATTAGCCCCAGTTAGCGGAGAACTCAGTAAGCCTCAGAGAGAGAAAGTAACCTGGCTGAGGTCACACAGCACAGGCAGAATGCCTTCCTGAGCGGTCTGCCCAGTCCCATTATATACACCACTTGCTTCTTCAACCGAACCAAACACAAAGCCCGTGTCCTAGCACAGGCGCCTTCCCAGAGGAAATCCCGTAGCTTTCCCGGGATTCCTGGGAAAATACCCCCCACCCAGAGCAAGTCCTCCATCCCGAGACTGCAATCCAAACCTTCTCTTACTGCAGACCAAGAGGGCCTGTGGGCTCCTTGCACTTGGTCCCCAGCCCACTAGTCCACCGTCAGTAAGTGGAGACAAGGGAAAATGAGGGAGCTGAGTGGGGTTGGGGAGGGTGGGAAATTCTACTTCTTCCACAGGCCTCGGTTAACAACAGCAAGCTAGAGGTCAGTTCGGGGCCTCACCCTGGCCCCAGCTGAGTTTTATGAGGAAGATGGAATTTCAGGGAGAAACAGAGGCTGCTCCTCAAGGGTCCCTCCCCCAAAACCCCCCCCAAGGCGCTTTTCCAGGAGAGCCCTTCTCACAGCCTCAGACACTCTGAGCTCCCGTTACTACCATCACCCAGCATGTCGCTAGTCTGATTGTCCCAGATGCGCTTCCGTAAGCGACTTCCCCTCTCTCTCCCCAACCCCGGGTTTGCCACTCACCCTCAATGACATAGATCTTCTTTTGCAGCTCAGTGAACAGATCTTTAAGCTTCTCAAACGTGTCCAGGATCTTTACAAAATCCTTCGCAGGTTTTGAGGCAAATTCATGGAGCCTTTCCTGACTTTCCTTGGTCTCAAAATGCTTCCCGATCTGTGAGAGAGTGAAGACTGGAGAGTTGGCGTCCCCAGATTCGCAGATAAGGCCCTGCCTCCCCGCCAGGAGAAAGGGGAGTGAGGATAGGGAACAGGAGAGGCAGGATAGGACTTGGGAAGTGGCCAGCACCCGACCATACCCCGATGATGTAGCGGGTGATGTCTTTGGCTGAGTCAATGTTGGCGTGGTCCGTGGCTTCCCCATCAGTGATGATGATAAGCACTTTGGTGGCATCTGGCCGGGCCCCCAGGTCTTGCCGGAACACCTCTTTCCTGTATCCCAGAAGAGGCACATGTGAAAGACTCCCCCACATCATGAGGGCTCCCCCCACTCACTCAGCTCATTAAGTCACTGTCCTGCTGGTTATGCAAAAGCCCTTCTCCCATCCCCCAGGCAGGCAGGTGTTCCCAGACTTCCAAGTTCTCTTCTGAACTTCCTACCTCACCCCAGCTGCCACCCCCTCCTTCCAGACCAGTAGTCTTCGATGGAACTCTGGGTTGCCAGGGGTTGTCCTGGAGCCCATGGGCAGTGACAGGGAGGCTTTGTGAGGAGAGACTCTGGGCTTCCTACTCTCCAGTTCAACCACACAACAACTATCCTTTTATTGGGTAGACATGTTGGGGATCCAGGTGCAATTTCAATATGGAAAAAGGGGCTCCACGGCTAGAGAAAATTGGGAAGTCATGCTTCCAGAACGAGCTCATCTGGCAGCACCCCACCATTGATGGCCAGGCTGCCTGTAGGTGTCTCTGCTACAGCAAGTCTCCCAGGGAATGGAATTCACCTATTTCGTTTCAGTTTTCCCCAGATCATGAGTTCCCCAGGGGAGGAACATGTCTGATTTGCTCCTGTGTCTCTGGCTCCTGACACAGGGCAGGTGCTCAGCACATATGACATAAAAGGGAGAAGGGAGTCCTGAACACTGGACAGGCCCATGCTCCAAAGTCGCACCTGCCCACGGCCTTCTTCTGGATCAAGACAGGGTGCCCACAGTTTCTGTTAGGACAGCAGTTCTCCCTGTGCCATCTGATCCTTTCCTCCCCACCCCACAGCTCACTAGAGACGGACAATTAATCCAAGAGCAGCCCGTCTACACAGACTACAGCCCTTGACTTATGACATGACCTGACTTGGGAGCAGAAGCTGAAAGTCACACAACAGGGTTGGGAGGGGTGGGGAGTGACAGGTGGAGAAGCTCTGATGGGGCAGGGCCAAGGCCTCTGTTCCATCTTGGGTGCAAATTGTTTCCCCAGCCTCTGTCCACATGGACATGGCCTCTCATGGCTCCTGTTCATGGATTTCCACCCTGGTTTAAACCGCCATCACCTCTCATCTCTATTTTTCAATAGCCTTCTACCTGGCCTTCCTGCTCCACCCCCGTCCCCTTCACAGCTTAACAGCCCTGCAACCAGAGGAATACTTCTTTAAAAATATATATTTTATTTATTTATTTGAGAGAGAGCACGAACAGGGTGGAGGCAGAGGGAGAAGCAGGCTCCCACTGAGCAGGGAGCCCGAAATAGGGCTCGATCCTAGGACCCCGGGATCATGACCTGAGCGGAAGGCAGACGCTTAACCGACTGAGCCACCCAGGCACCCCAGAGGGATCCTTTTAAGAACATAAATCAGATTATCACCCCTCTGCTCAAAACCTCCAGTGACTTCTCATCTCACTCTGAGGAAAAACCAAAGTCCTCCCTATGGCCTCAAAGGCCCTAAGTGTTCTGGACTCCCATGGTCTGTCCGACCTCATCTCCTACTACTTTTCGCCTTCACTTATTTCTCTCCAGTCACACTGTTGTCCTGGTTCTTCTTGGAACATCCCAAGCATTTACTATTCCCTCTCCCTGGAATGGTCTTCCCAGGTATTGGCATGGCTGCTTCCTCGCCTCCAACCAATCTTTTTGCAAATGTAACCTTCCCTCATCTTCCTACTGCCTAATGCTTTCTTTTTCTTTATAAAACTTCCATCTTCAGGAGCCTGGGTGGCTCAGTGGGTTAAGCCTCTGCCTTCGGCTCAGGTCATGATCTCAGGGTCCTGGGATTGAGTCCTGCATCAGGCTCTCTGCTCAGCAGGGAGCCTGCTTCCTCCTTTCTCTCTCTGCCTGCCTCTCTGCCTACTTGTGATCTCTCTCTGTCAAATAAATAAATAAAAATATAAAATATATATATTAAAAGAAACAAAACCAAAAACTTCCGTCTTCTACTACAGTATCTAATTTACACACTGATCCTATCTATTGCGTTTCTCTCTCCTAATATAATGTTAAACTGTCAAGAGAGTAGAGATTTTTGTTTCATTCGCTGCTATAGTCCCAGAACCCAGAACATGACAAACAACAACCCACAGGCCAAAGTCAGCCCACAGATCGCTTCTGTGTATGGTCCATGAGCTAAAAATGGTATTTACGTTTCTGGCACCCCAGAATCCATGTCTGTGCCATGTGACTTGATGCCTAAGGCAGAGCTGAGTGGACCTGTAGACACCCAGCCTCGGCCAATCAGATTTTCTCTCCTGGAAGCTGGAGTTCAGTTTGGTCACCTGGACTGAAGAGCCAAGGCTGTCATTTTTTTTTTTCTGGTGGACTTGGCTTGCCATGTACCCACCAAAGCAGTCTACAAAGAGAAGAATGAAGTGGCTATGACAGGTCAAGTGAGCCTCAGAAGAAAAGGGCTGGGAACACTTCTGTAGGGCCTTGAGAAGATTCATCCCATGCATATTTAACTTATGCAAATCCAGCTGTACAATCTTGGCGAAGAAATAAGAATCAGAAAAATAAGTGTCATGGCCCAGGAAATCCTTCCTGCTTTTTGACTTAATTTTTGTGTATGCCCAGGGGCAGCATGAGAAGGAAAGATACAATTCTCTTATTTCCCAAATCGTTTTCAGGTTCTCTGGCCACTTTAATGTGTAAAGACAGATATTTCTATTTTTAAAATTGTTGTTACTACTATTATTATTATTATTTTAAGTAGGCTCCTTGCCCAGCACGGAGCCCAGAGTGGGGCTTGGAGACCTGAGCTGTGATCAAGAGTCAGACACTTAACCTACTGAGCCACCCAGGTGCCCCATAGGTATTTTTAAAAAATATATAACACAGGCTCCTGGGAGTTGTAGTTCAGTCCACTGGCACTGCTGTGGCTCGACGCTGGCCTCTGTCTGTGGCACGTGCCACTGTGGGGCTTAAGAACAGCCCATGGATAAATCCTATGAAGAGGTGGGGATTAGGGTCATACGGCAGGCGAGGCCATGTTTGGATTTCCAACAGCCACTCTGCTGGACTCTCATGGAAGATAGGCCCAGAGTGTAGTATTTTTCAGTGACCATGATGACAGAAGCCTAGTGCAAATATGATCACTCTGAGGCCATGAGATCCTCCAGCTGGGATTTCCAGAATTCGTTTGAAGGGAGAAACTGGAACAAAAATCCCCAGATTCTAAGACACTATAGGAAGATTCACCTGGAGACAGAGGATCTCTGAGTGTCAGGAATGTGCAAAATCCTTCAGGGCAAAAAGGCAGTCTAACCTTGCACAAGAGAATCCACACTAGTCCGAAGCCTTTTGAGTGTACCTATTGGGGAAACAGCTTCGGGGCCAAGGGCAATCTTGTTACATATCAGCAAATATACACAGGAGAGAAGCCAATCAGTGCAAGGAGTGCTAGAAAAACTCTAGTCAATGAGGTAGTCTGGCCATTAGTGAGAGAACCCACACTGGACAGAAACCCTATGAGTAGGCTATTTGTCAGAGAAGCTTCAGAAATCAAACCTGCTGTTCATAGAAGAGTCCGTGGTGAAAAGCCCTACAGATATGGCCAGTGTGGAAAAGCCTTCAGTCAGAAAGGAAGGTGAATTGGTCACATCAGAGTCCACACAGGCCTGAAATCTATGCCTGTATGAAGTGTAAGGAGAGTTTCCACATCAGGGAGCATCTGTCTATTGCAAGGCAAAATCCACACAAGAGAGACACCCCAGCTGTGTGTCCCATGTGGGAAAAGTTTCACTCAGAGAGGGAGTTTGGCTGTGCACCAGTGAAGCTGCTCAAAAGATTCACTCTTCGATCACTCTCTTCAAAGGAGTTTCTCTTCATGAATGAAAAGTACAAAATCCTCAGATCAAGCAACCTATCCCATTCTACAGAATGATGGAGACTCTTTCAGAAAGACCATCATTGAGTTGGGCAAACTGATTTTTCTCCTTTCCCCCAAATGAGTACGAAAAGTAAATGTCTTGTTTATAATCATTAACCCCCAAAAAATCAAATAAAATATACAACATGGCCCTTCAGCACAATCCAACTGCATTCATCCAGGCCTCAATTGAAACACAGCCATCTGGTCTACCTCCAGGAGGAAGACCTTCTAGAGCAGATTTAGGACATCAGGATATACCTGCTTCCAATGAGGGACTCGAGTATATTGAATTTTATGAATAATTCAAGGAATTCCTCAAGGAGAATTTTCACTAGTAGAGATTTTTGTTCACCTGCTGACTTCCAAAGCTGATCCCCAACTCATATGTGACCCAACCATGGCTGTCATGTTCACGATCACTTTCCAAGTTCTTAGCACTAGATCCTCGTGAGGTTTGGCATTACTCCCTGTCCCAAAGTCTCATGATCTACCCCTGCGTCCTCCCAAGAATTGCCGTTGGGGATTTAGTTAGTATGAAGTAGATTCCTGGACTAGGGGAGCCTGGGAGACTCAGTCAGTTAAGCATCACGTCATGATCCCTGGGTTCTGGGATTGAGTTCCGCAATTAGGCTCCCTGTTCAGCAGGGATCCTGCTTCTCCCCACCCCCGCTGCCTATCCCCCTGCTCATGCTTTCTCCTTCTCTTAAGTAAATAAATAAAATCCTTTTAAAAAATGAAAGAACCTGGACTAACATTGCTCCACTTGAATTCCTATAATAGCCTGCCCCTTGCTAAGCCCATCTGTTGAGTTCCTATACCCTGCAACCTAAGGGGGTCAGTGCAACTGACACGTGGGCTGTCTCCCACAAATGGGGACTCACGCGACATAGTTGATGGCACCAAAGGTGTTGGTCAGTTGGCGCATGTGTTCTACTTTGCCCAGCAGAACATCAGGGTTCTTCGTCTTAACATAATCCAAGAAATTAAATTCTGTTTTGTGGTCCGTGGAAAACTGAACGGCAGCAAACTAGAAAAAGAAGGAAGAAATGAAATATCACTTCATATCCCTTCCTATTTGTCTGCTCCAATCTATTTTTTTTACTTCTTTTAAAGATTTTATTTATTTATTTGACAGACAGAGATCACAAGTAGGCAGAGAGGCAGGCAGAGACACAGCAGAGGACCTGACAGGGGGCTCGATCCCAGGACCCGGAGATCACAACCTGAGCCGAAGGCAGAGGTTTAACCCACTGAGCCACCCAGGCGCCCCTCACTTTATTTTTAAGTAATCTCTATCCCCAACATGGGGCTCAAACTCATAACCCCCTTGCTCTTCCAACTGTGCCATCCAGGGGCCCCTTCTAGTCAATTTCTTATCTGGGACCTGGGTAACCCAACCCCACATTCCTGCCTCAGAGCATTCTTTTGAAAATGAAGTAATATATACACAAACACAGAAATAAAATGAACTAAACCTCTGATCCCTTTTGTAGTGCCATCTGCTGAACTCCTATCCTCTGGGAATGGTTCTGCTGAGGGACCCCGCTAAGCTGGATACAGCTGGTTGGGCCACACATGCCACTCAGCTGAGACTAGGCCAGTGAGAATCTATTCTCCAAGAGTTTGAAATTTGCAAAAGGAGGGGTTGGTGGAGAGGACGGGAAAACCCTCCTGAAACTTTAATTTGTGAGCTTAGGAGCTTTCCACAGGCCCATGTGATCCAAAGAAGCTGAGGGAGTCAGTGTGTGGAGAGAGAAGAGGGAAGCAAAAGCCAAAAAGAAACAGAAATGAGAACTAACGAGAATCCCAGACACTTTCTACTTCCTAGTTTCTTGTCTCTTCCAGAGGTCCAGTCCAACTATGCCTTTAGGTTCTGAAGACACCTCATAGTAAGTTTTTTCTTTTATGCCTTACGTTAGCTCAACCAGGCATCTATTGCCTACAATCAGGAGAACGAATTAATATATTTACCTGGTAGGAAGAGTTGCTGAGTTTCTTCATCACATCCTTCATGAAGTCCACAATCTTCTGAAATTCATCTGTCTGCAAGCTCATTGAACCATCAAACAGGAACACCAAGTCCACATTGCCCTTTATACATTCTAGAGAAGCCAGACACAAAGGGACTCGGTGAAATGTCTCCATGGGTTGGCGGGCCCATGCTGTTTCCATTATATGGGCAGCTACGTGGGAGAGATTTTTACCCACTGGATCCCCAGCTCCTTACCCTGATAACCAGGGCGCCCTTGCAGCACAGGACCCTTCAGATTCTGGTGGAAAATGTAACACAAGCCACTTAGGTAGACATTCTGGTCACACGTCCGAGACAGCCCAGGATCACATGCCTGAAGGAAGCAAATGTTCAAAAAAAGGGGTGGGTGGGTCTTCTTCCTTTGTGTCTTCTGGGCCCCCTCAGCCAAGAACAAGAACCTTCAGAGTCACCACCCCCTGACCTCACTCCCTACAACCGACAGGTGACCAAGGCAAGGCAATTCTGCCCCAGGTCTTATAGCTGCCTCTCCATCCCTACTGCCAAAGCTGTGTGCCAGGGGAGGCTCACTGCCTAGAGGATAGAGTCTAAGCTCCTGAGCTGGGCATTCATACTGTTTACAGTTGGACCCTCTCCTACATTTCCAGGCCTATCCCCTTCCATTCCCAATCACATCTTGTTTTTAAGGCAAATCACCCACTCTTCCCAGAATATACAATATTATTTCTTTCATTTATGACAATATTTCCTGCCAGACTGCAATTTCTCAAAAGTCCGGGCTCATGTTATCTTTATCACTCACTTGTCTGACCCTGTAGGAGCCTAGCACATTGGCTGGCATGTAAAAGTAGCTAAGTAAACAGGTCTCCATCAATGCTAGCTAAATGCTTCACTTAGCCAGCCTTCTATCTCATACACCTGTGTCAGAAGATGCTGCTGGGATGAACTGTAAAGGCCAGCAGGCTTGGAACCAAAGGGGAATTTGATTCACATCCTGGCTCTACCTCTTTAAAACCATGTGACCTTGGTCAAGCCTCTTAAGCCCTTGGGTCTCGTTTCCTTGTGTGTAAAATGTGTATAAGGATCCCTGATCCTTCCCAAGTGTACTGAAGGTTAGAAAAGAGAACTTCAGGCATTTGTGCATCACTTCCCAATTTCTGGGCTTATTATGCAGACTAGTATTTATTTAATGTTTTATTTATTTCAAATTTATTTTTTATTTAAATCTTAGCCTCATCTCAAGAAATCTGATCCAAGACATCATTTATTTGATGTGTTGTATATTTTTCCCAACAAACTATTAAATAAAAATATAATTATAAAACGTGGAAAGTCTGTGTACCACCAAAATTCACCTCTGTATGTCAATGGCCACAGTTCATATTTGGAAAAAGAATGACATAAGTAAGGTCTCAAAAATAGCTGGCTCATACTTGGGTTTTTAATAAACGCTGATTGATAATAAACGCAGAATCTCTCTGATGCCTGTAATCTTCTATAGGATCTTTACTCAGCTTTCCCTTCCTTCTTTTCCATCTGTCTTTCTTAGCATTGACTGATATCACACTACACAAGATTCTTACCAAAAGTTTTCCGCTTGTGAAGTCTGTTGCCAAGGTCATTCCCAAGTACTTGGAGGTATAGCTGGAACCTGTAGGCAGCGGGAGATGGGTCTGGAGGAGCTTAGGTAATCCAGGTGTGGTGGGATCAGCCTCAACTTCACTGAGACACCATTCCTCCCAGGCCCCTCATCTGTTACTCACCACTCAGGCTTACTGGTAGGCAGTGGCCAGGGTCTGGATGGCACTGATAGAGGTTTCCTGTGCTGTTCCCCTCACCTGGAGCTCCCACGACAACCCTGATGAGAAATCTCACCGGTGAGATGGGAATTGTCCCCGTCTTCACCCACCCACTCCTACCCATTAGGGGTTTCAGATCCACAAATATCTCAGAACATTGTAGCCAGTCCCTTTCCGGGAGGCTCCTCAGCCCCTACCTCTTCCCTATCGAATACATCAAACTTCTAGAAAGTTAAGAATCTTTTTCATTCATAGTCTAGAAAAACTGAGGACCGGAGACTGATGTGCCAGAAGGTCAAATTATGAGTTCATTCAATGAGTCATCAATTCAAAAGTCATTTACGGGGGGCGCCTGGGTGGCTTAGCCCGTTAAGTGGTTAAGCATTTGCCTTCAGCTCATGTCATGGTCCCAGGGTCCTGGGTTAACCCCTGCGTTGGGCTCCCTGCTCACTGGGGAGTCTGCTTCTCCCTCTCCCTCTGCCCCTCCTCTATGCCAGTGATCTCACTATCTCTCTCAAATAAATAAATAAAATCTTTATAAAAAATCATTTATGTCATATCGACTACTTGCTAGGCTGGGGCATGTGCTAGGGATGAGGGAGAAAAAGAAAGACACAAAATCCCTGCCATCAAGGCGCTCTCTGTCTAGTCAGAGCCCCCATGGGGAATCTGGAAGTGTTGCGAAGCCTTTTAGGGGCTGTGATATCTCCCCTTTTATTATGCACTTGTGTGGGGATTTAACGACAGACGGTCCTCATCCTTGCATCTGAGGGCCTCGCTCCTGTTTCTGAGAAATCCCACCGTGACTCTTCCACACAGGAAGACCCCTACCAGTTCCCCGGATCTGGCCCACCCCGGGTGCTGGTGTCCTGGTCCCCTGTCCTGGCTCTGCGGGGCCAGGGAGGGCCTGGGGCCACAGCTCACCCGTCTCCAACCTGCAGGACGCGGTACCCGAAATGCCTCCCGGCGTGTGGGAAGGAGAAGTTTTGCACGTGCCGCACTTCCAGATTGTAGCCCGAGGCCCTGGCTGAGGGAGACCAGGGGGTGCGGTCAGCCACTTCCGGCTGGCCAGTCCCCTGCACGTGCCCCCAGAGCCGCGAGCGCTGATTGGCCGTCGCCCACGTGCCCCCAGGGGGCGGCCGACCGGTGAAGACCCGGCTCCTTCCTCCGGGGTGCTCAAGCCACGAGCTCTGGAGACAGAGCCGGACCTTCCCCCTTGGGCTTCCCCTTTCAGGAACTTGACTCCAGGGGAGAAATCTGGAAGCAGCGACGCCTTTACCACCCAGAGCCCGCTTGACCTCCCAGCAAAGAAGGAAGGATGAGGAGGCGGAGGTCCGTGAGACAGAGGCAGATGGAAGGGGCCCCTCAGGCGATGGGGTTGCCCCCTGGCAGGGTGCATCTCCCTACACACCCACTTCTCCTTTGGGCCTGAGACCCGAGATATTAGCCTCAGGCTTCTGCCACAGACTCATGGTTTCAGGATCCCCTATCTCTGTGGAACTGCTTCTCATCTAATGCTCCCTTACTGCCCACGCCACCATGCACCAGTCTCTTCCTTCCATCAGCTCTCAGATTCCCCCATGTCACCCCCCCACCTGAAGCAGCCCAAGCATCCTCTACAGGTCCCCAACTGTCCCTTTGGGCCTCGCTTTCCTTCCAGGCATCGGGCTTCTTTCCGCAGCATCCTGGGATGGCAGAGAAGCTGCCCCGCCATTTGTTCCATCAAACAGACTGAGGCGCAGAAAGGGGAAAGGGCTGAGATGGTGGTCCACGGTCGTACCTGGAGCAGGACCAGACCCCAGCCACAGCTGCAGGTACCCATTAGCCATCTGCCTCCTTTTAAGACACCACTCCGCTTCTCTGTTGCCACCTGTGTCTCCCTTCTCTGTCTCCCCCCAGAACGTGCCTCAACTTTGGACTCTCGACTTTCTTTCCTTTCCCCGTTCCCTCCAAGATTCCTGAGCCTCTCCGTCACCTATGGCCCATCCCACCCCACGGCAGCTGCTCGTTTACTCCAGTTCCACAAAGCCCTGCTGTTTCTGGCCACATATACATGTCCCTTCCCTTCCCGGCCCCTTTCCCCTTGCCTACCAAAGAGAAAAGGCCCACACAGCAGTAGCCTCATGACGGTGACGCAGGAGTTCATCTTTCCAGCTGCTGGAGGGACCTAATCCAACACTCTGGTTTCAGAGAGTCCTGGGGATTTGCCGGCAACCCAGACAGGGTGAAAGAAGGAAATGATAATGCCCCAGGGCCTCTTACAGTGGGACTTTCTCACACAGGCGACAGGCTGGTGACACTGGGTGTGGGTGAGCCTGCAGGGGTTGTGAAACCACATGGGTTGAGAGGAAGTACAAGCAGGTTAGAGACACTTCCTGTGCCCGCCTGAGTTTTCACAGCATCCAGGAGTAGACAACACAGTAGGTAGATGTCTGCTTGTCCTGCCCAGGAGCTGCCGATCCCTTGTCTTTCACCAACACACAAACCGAAGACTATAAAGCTCAGCAGAAGACTCATCGAAGAAGCTGTGGTACAATCATAAATGAATGCCACCCAAAAAAAAAAATGGGGGCTCCTGGGTGGCTCAATGGGTTAAGTCCTCTGCCTTCGGCTCAGGTCATGATCTCAGGGTCCTGGGATCGAGTCCCACATCAGGCTCTCTGCTCAGCGGGGAGTCTGCTTCCTCCTCTTTCTCTGCCTGCCTCTCTGCCTACTTGTGATCTTTCTCTGTGTGTCAAATAAATAAATAAAATCTTAAAAAAAATGAGAGCGAAAGGAAGAGAAAATATATAAGGTAGGAAAAGGGAAGAATGACATAGTTTTCTCTTGACATTGAAGGATGCCCATAATACACCGACGGAGAAAAAACAGAAAAAGAATATCCACAGAACAGGAGAAAATATTTGCAAATCCTGTATCTGCTATGGGACTTGTATCTAGAATATACAAAGAACTCTCATAACTCAACAGTAAAAAGACAAATGATCCAGTGTTTCAAATGGGCAAAGAATTTAAATACACATTTCCCCGAGGATGATATATAAGATTTTATTTTATTTTATTTAGAGAGAAAGCAAGCCCGCAAGTTGGGGGAGAGGCTGAGGGACAAGCAGACTCTCCACTGAATGCGGGGCCTGACACGGGGCTCAGCACAGGGCTCCTCCATCCCAGGAACACCGAGATCATGACCTGAGCCAAAACCAAGAATCAGATGCTTAGCTGACTGAGCCACCGAGGTGCCCCTGGGTGATGATAGGTAAACAGGATGATAAGGTAAACAGCAACTCACAGAGAAAAGATGTTCAGTATCATCAGTCCTTAGGGAAATGCAAATCAAAACCAAAATAAGATACCACATGTCTAGAATAAGAAAGAAAGAAAAGAACACAGATCGATGAGGGTGTAGAGAAATTGGAGCCCCTGTACGTTGCCAGAGGGATGTAAAATGGTGCTGCTGCTGTGGGAAACAGACTGACAGTTTCTCAAAAAAAGTTAAACATAGAGTTACTACACAACCTAGCAATTCTAAAAGAATGGAAAATGGACGTTCATACAAAAATGTATCCATGAATACTCATAGCAGCCTTATTCCTATTAGCCCCAAACTGGAAACAATGCAAATGTCTATCAACCGATGAACAGATCAAGAAAATAGACTCTATCCACACGATGGAATATTATTCAACCATAAAAAGGAATGAAGCACTGATCCATGCCTCAAAGGGGACAAACCTTAAAGACCTTATACTAAGCACATATTGTGTGATTCCATTTAAGTGAAATGTCCAGAATAGGTAGATCTACAGAGATAAAAAATAGATTAATGGAGGGGCAACTGGGTGGCTCAGTGGGTTAAAGCCTCTGCCTTTGGCTCAGGTCATGATCCCAGGGTCCTGGGATCCAGCCCCGCATCGGGCTCCCTGCTCAGCGAGGAGCCTCCTTCCCCCTCTCTCTCTGCCTACTTGTGATCTCTGTCTGTCAAATAAATAAATAAAATCTTAAAAAAAATAGATTAATGGTTGCCAAGATGGGTGGGGGGAGTGGGGAATGAGGAGTGACTGCTAATAGGTATAAGGTTCCTTTTTGGGGTGGTGAAATGTTCTGTAATTAGTGGTGATGATTGTGCAACTTTATGAATATATTAAAAACCACTGAATGGGGCACCTGGTTGGCTCAGTCGGAAGAGCATTTGACTCTTGATCTTGGGGTTGTGATTTTGAGCTCCATGTGGGGGGTAGAGATTACTTAAAAAAATTTTTTTAAATCTTTAAAAACCACTGACTTGTACACTTATTTTTAAATGGCAAAGTTTGGGGCACCAGGGTGGCTCAGTCAGTTGAGTGGCTGCCTTCAGCTCAGGTCATGATCTCAGGGTTCTGGGATTGAGCCCCGCATTGGGCTCTCCACTCAGTGGTGAGTCCGCTTCTTCCTCTGCCTCTGTGATCTCTCTTGCTTTCGCTCTCTCTAATAAATAAATTTTAAAAATCTTTAAAATGGCAAAGTTTATGGTATGTGAATTCTACCTTAAGGGGCGCCTGGGTGGCTCAGTGGGTTAAGCCTCTGCCTTCGACCCAGGTCATGATCTCAGGGTCCTGGGATCAAGCCCTGCATCAGGCTCTCTGCTCAGTGGGAAGCCTGCTTCTCTGCCTACTTGTGATCTCTGTCTGTCAAATAAACAAATAAAATCTAAAAAAAAAAAAAAAAGAAAGAAAAAGAAAATAAAAAAGGAAGTGGCTCAGTCCTTTAGGCATCCGAAGCTTGGTCTGGGCTCGGGTCTTGATCTCAAGGTTGTGAGTTCAAGCCCCACACTGGCCTCCACACTGGGTGTGGAACCTACTTAAAAAAATGAAAGAAAAAAAAAGAAAAGAAAAATAGGAGTTGAAATTGTGTGTGTGTGTGTGTACTTGTGTGTGTAAAATCTGAAAGGACACACAACCAAACTCCGAACAGTGGTTACTTCTAAAAGAATAAGGTTTTCATGTTTCTGTATTGTCTGAATTTTTTTTTTACAATGAGGATGTAAAACTTACGTAATTTTAGAAAATAAAAATAATTAAAAACACAACAGAATAGAGGAACTTGTATTTGTTTCTGGGAAAGTGGGAAGGCCCTTCAGATTCTCCCCGTGTTGTGAGGAAGTCCTGTTTAGCTTGCAAGGCCCCGTCCAGTGTCATGGCCCGTGGGCTGTTTTTGCAGACACATTATCTCTCATCTGCTGGTAGGCAGCTGCAATGTGAGAAGTTGCCTCCTGATCCTTAGATAATATCAGGTAGTCTTTTTCAAATTCAGCTAAAATCAGATAATTCAGGCTGGCTCCTTTGATCCTCTGTATGACAGTTATGGTTTGTATCTAATCAAATTCTTTTGTGTCCTTCTGAAATTACAAAAAAAGAATACACACTTAAAAATTCAGACACAGGGGTGCCTGCGTGGCTCAGTGGGTTAAAGCCTCTGCCTTCAGCTCAGGTCGTGATCCCAGGGTTTTAAGATTTTTAAAATCTTAAAAAAATAATTCAGACACCACAGGAGTGTGTAAAGTAAAAGGACAAACACTCTCTTTTAATATCTACCCCCCCACACACATACCCCTAAATCCCAAAAATAACCATTGGCAACAATTTGGAGCTGTACCTGCTTCGTGACAGAAAAAAAATTGTTAGTCCTAGTAATCAACCATACAGGTTGGACCTGTTTGGAAAAACTGTTAATTATCTTGCCACAGAACATCTAACTAGAATTAATAATAGTCAAATTGGCCCCTCCTAGAGTGAAGGTTTTCCTTTGGACTGTCTTCAAAATTTAAATTCTTTTTTTAAAAAAGATTTTTATTTATTTATTGGACAGAGAGAGAGATTACAAGTAGGCAGAGAGGCAGGCAGAGAGAGGCGGGGTAGGGGGGAAGCAGGCTCCCCACTGAGCAGAGAGCCGGAAGCAGGACTCGATTCCAGGATCCCGAGATCATGACCTGAGCTAAAGGCAGAGGCTTAACCCGCTGAGCCACCCAGGCGTCCCAAAATTTAAATTCTTAAATTAGGGTGTAAGTATATAGAAACTTCAGATGTATCGGTCATAACACCTGGAATAGAAGGAATTCCGGGGGGGGGGTGCCTGGGTGGCTCAGTGGGTTAAGCCTCTGCCTTTGGTTCAGGTCATGATCTCAGGGTCCTGGTGTCGAGCCCCGCATCAGGCTCTCTGGGAACCTGTTTCCCCCTCTCTCTCTGCCTGCCTCTCTGCCAACTTGTGATCTCTGTCAAATAAATAAAAAGAAACCTTTTAAAAATATAAAAAATATTTTTAAAAAAGAAGGAATTCAGGAAATGATCTCAAGGTCACCACTGCTTGGGTTGTAGCTTAGCTTATGCTTCAGTAGGCAAACGTACTCATTTATATATTTATCAGATTCTGGTTTTCAGTTTAAAAGGACAGAAGAATGGTTTTTTTCCCCCTTCTGCTTGAGGACTGTAAGGTTGAGGAAGCTATAAAAGCATAAGGAGGCCCCCAAGGATTCTAGGGTGTCATGGCTCCATAATGGAGAGAAAAGGTGACTTCCCTGAAGAGCTGGGGTGCAGAGATCTCAGGCTGGGACCAGGTGGGGAAGTGCTGAGGCACGATTTTCCTTACACAAACACACACACACACACACACACACACACACACACACTTACACACTTCATTAATCCTGGGCCTTCATCATCTCTCATTTCTCTGAGGAGCCACTCGGGTCTCTCTATTCCATTCCATTTGTTCAAATCCCCACCAGTTCCCATGGGAACAATTTACAACCACTACAGCTCTTTCTTCCTTCACTCTCCTGCCTCTAGAGAAGGTTCTACCTCCTGGGGAATTCCAAATTAACCTCAAGAAACCTGAGCATGTCTCTCTTAGGCTTTCAAAACTCGGAGGAGTCCCCCTTTTGCATACACAAGATGACGTCCAAGTTTATCAGCATGGCTTTCAAGGGCCTCGTTGTCTCTCCATACTCTGCTCTAACTTAGCTAGCCAATGACTCACCAGGGTTTAAACAGACCAAGTATCTAGAGATGAGTCTATGAAACTCAGAGCATCGGCCATATTGCCACCCCATCTTGAGGAAATGGGCTTCAGTAGGTGCTTTCTGCTTGATGTTATCTCGCCTGCATCAAATGAACAGTATGAAACCGATTGTGCTGGGGCGCCTGGCTGGCTCAGTTAGTGGAGTGTGTGCGACTTTTGACCTCAGGGTTGTGAGTTTGAGACCCACGTTGGGTGTAGAGATTACTTAAAAATAAAATTACTTAAAAATAAAAATAAATAAAAATAAATAAAAGGAAAAGAAACTGATGGTGCTGGCATGGTGACGACAGCTGGCCATACCCAAGGTCAGTGCTCAGGGTGAAGGTCGCCTCAGATAGACTTAACCCAAGAGATGCCAACTCTCTTTGGGATGGCTTGGTTGTTCCACTTACCTAACTTTTCCAGTGTTCCATGGAAGTGGACTCAAACATATCATCTCATGGGGGAGTGACAAATGAGACTCTCAACTGGGAAGTTCTGGGGTACCCAGAATCTGTGCGTCTAAGATGCTCTCAGCAGCCTGGATGGCTCAGGTCTTTTTTGTCCTTTGTCAGGTAAAATGATTTCAGTTATGTCTTATTTTTCTAAGTGTTCATCTGAAAACAATGAGAATTTTCTCTTGCTCCACTCAAGAGAGTAAACAAGACTGTGTGTCCAGCCATTTCTCATCTTCATCACTACTCATTCCTTGGCCGGAGCTACCATCCCCTTGTGCCTAGACTTTGTGGGAGTCCCCTAAATGGTCCCTCTGCTTCTAACCTTGTCTCTGCTATAGACTGTTCTCCACACAGCAGCCAGAGAGATACTTTAAAAATATAGATCAGATCATTTTATTATCTTGCTCAAAACCCTCCAGTGCTTCTCCATTTCACTCAAAATACAAGCCAGAGTTCTCACTGTAGCCCAGAAAGCCTTCACCTATCAGTCATCTCATTATCTCTCTGAAACCCAATCCCCCTCTTTCTCACTCCTTTTCAACTACACTGCTGTCGTGGCTCTTTGCTCATTCCATCATACCTCTGCCTCAGGGCCTTTGCACTTGCCATTCTTTTGCTTGGCTTTCCCAAGAAAGCCTCATGGCTCACTCTTGCATCATCTCCTTTGAATTTTGCTCCTTAGCACTTGTGGGCTTCTACTTATACTATCCAATTTACTTATCCACCTGGGTTATTGTCCATCTTCCCTATTACAATGTAAGCTCCGCCAGGACAGCTTTATTATTTGTTGTCGCTATACACTGCCGTATCCCCAGTACCTAAAACAGTGCATGGAGCCTAGTAGATAAATATGTAGTCAGCAAATATTTACTGATGCGTGAATGCTTGGGGCTCCTCTTGCTTCTAAGGACAATGAAGAGGCTTTTGCTTTCCAGGGTCTAGATTCTTAGGAGCAAAAAGCTGTATTGTCCAAGAAAGAGAGGTTGGGGAGTTGAAAGTGGAGGCCCAAATTAAATAATAGATTTAACTTAATATATGAAATTAAATAATAAGTTGGTGGCAGGTTAGCAATCAGTTGGCTCCCTTCAGAACAGAAACTGGAGGATGCAGAGGGGACGGCCAGTTCATAAGGGAGGGGAGAATGGTGCAGATATACAGAGAAATGGATGTCTTGAGAGATAATCGTGAGGTCTATGAATGAAGAGCGGTGATGGCTTGGAAGGCTGCCTCCATTCCCGAAGGCCTCCTTAGTTCCAATACAGCCATGCTGAGCCCTTTCCCTTGTGGTGCTTAAATGAATACAAGGTTACATTAAGTAAGGGCATGGCAGCGGGGAGCCTCTGAGCTTGTTTGGGGACCAGTGGGCTCCTGGCTGATGTAGATGGCAGCAGGAAAAGAAGCCGGGGCCTCCCCCGCATCCACCCACCCCCAATCCACCAGGCCTCACTGCCTACAAACCCAGGACAAACCAAGGCAAAGTTCTCTTTTCAGATTCACCCCAAAGATTTGCTGGTGCAAAGGCAGCTGGTTGCCATCCACAGCTGCCTGCTAGCCGGGGCTCCCCACCCACCACTTCCTCCTGGGTAGAATAATATAGGCCACTTTGGTCAGGATGGTTCTAGCAGAAACATCGGCTCATCACAGTGCCCTTTCCCTTGCTTCCCACCTGCCAGGAAGTTAGAGGAAGGAGGCTGGGACTCGCGGGGGAGGGGAGGTAACAAAGGCCCAGAGGGCTCCAGAGTGGGTGGGGCTGGGAGGCCACCCCCCTATTCCATGGCTCTTATGATCTCATGGCTAGGGGCACCAGGGCATTCTAAAGTTCTAGAAACTCTACTTGGGATTTTCTGAGGGAGGGCTGAGCTGAATGCACCACAGGTAGGGATTTTCTGCAAGATGGCTCTCTTGAGTGTTCACGGGCAGGCCATGGAGCCCCATTGTCACTGGTGACCTCACTCTGGGGGCTTCACTTTCCAGCCTCTGGGCACATGGTTGATGGTGTCCGAAAGAGCCTATTGTTCAGGGCCAGAAGCCTGGGAGCTAGTTCTAAGCAGTACTGCCTTGCTCTGTGGTGCCACTGCCCTCTTCACCCTCTGGGCCTTGGTTCCCTCCTCCCTCCACAGCTCAGGCTTCTGGGGGACTGTGAGTTCCAGTAGAATCCTATGAATGTGAATACTCCTGCCGTTGTGCCTCATTATCCCCAGGGGCTAGTTCAAGATCTCCAGCTTCCTGCAGATCCTCTGCTAGTTCAGAAAATCTTCAGAGATATTTCCCTTGTGCTCCACTCCCTTGTATGTGAGCTGCTCTAGGCTTCACATGTTGGCTGTAGTTCTATAACCAAAACCGTAGATAAAATAATACTTGGCTATTCGCCCCAAGACCTTAAAACACCAGAGCTGCGGTGAAGTCAGGAAGAGCCTCCCTTCTGACCTGTGGACAACCAGAGTGTCACTCCAGGGTTAAGGTCATTCTAGTCTGAGCCTCCCCAACCTCAGGACACTTCTATCAAGGCTCCCTCTCGAATAGGTCTTCTGCTGGGTTACCCTTCTAGTTCTCCAGACATGCCCCATTGTTCTTGAGCTTCCAAAATGACCAAACTTCACATTTGGCCTACAGTGGGGATATTGGTAACCCCAGCCTATCTTATTTGCTGCATCAAGGAAAGTGAACTCCCTGCCATCACTCTACTTCTGTGGGGAAAAAAGGAAAACCTTCCCTGTCTTCTGAGTGTTTAGGGAGCCCCGGCTAGCAGGCAGCTGTGGATGGCAACCAGCTGCCTTTGCACCAGCAAATCTTTGGGGTGATTCTGAAAAGAGAACTTTGCCTTGGTTTGTCCTGGGTTTATAGGCAGTGAGGCCTGGTGGATTGGGGGTGGGTGGATGCGGGGGAGGCCCTGGCTTCTTTTCCTGCTGCCATCTACATCAGCCAGGAGCCCACTGGTCCCCAAACAAGCTCAGAGACTTGTCATGGCGGAACGTGTTTGTACTATATAATGAGGTGGAGTGTTTAGGGGGGGAAGCAACCACTCGGTTGATTATCTAAGAGATTAGGAAGGCCTCCTCCCTGGTCTCGCCACCTATCAGAATCTTCTCAACCCTTTCTTCCACTGCTCCTACAGCTGAATGTTCCTGAAGCTTCTTCAAGGCGGTGGATGACTCCCTCTTAATTTGGGGGGTCTTGGCCAACTGTCACGTCGTGGCAAGTCACAGGAACCCATCGGAGCTGACGGAAAGCCAACAAATATATTTGTCTAAAGGGTATCACAAAGCCCTTAGAAAAACCCAAATACCACCAGGTCTTCCAGGTGGCTGGAAGAGGACCCCCTTCTCCACCTCTTCAACAAAGGCTGAAAAAGGTTGTCCTTCGGTGCCAACCTCAGCCCAACTTTCCACATACTCTAAATTTCTCAGCAAAGAGAACTTGGCCGAGCTAGGGTGAAATGTTCACCCTACGGGAACCAGCTACTGCGAAGGAAACAGGGTCCTAAACACAAACCAGCATCTGGCCACCTCACCCCCAACCTTTGAAGTTCTTCGTTACCTGGGGTAAGCTCAAATCTTACTCCATAACTTTCTTTAGCTTCATGCCCTACTTTTCTCCCCTCAATCTTTCATCAGCCTGGAATGTGCATTCCCATCGCCGCTTATTGAAACCTTCCCAGCCCTGAGGTATCCTGCCAACTTCTTTGTGCCATCCTTTAGAATACCTTGGGTTAGAAGTGTCGTAATAGGGGGCCTGGGGGGCTCAGTCAGGTAAGTTCTGACTCTCGGTTTCAGTCCCGGTCATGATCTTGGAGTCATGATCTTGGGATGGTGATCTTGGGGTCGTGAGAAGGAGCCCTGTGTCAGGCTCCGCACTCAGCAGGGAGTCTGCTTGGGAATCTCTCTCTCCTCCTCCCTTTGTCCCTCCCTCCTTTCTTTCTCTCTCTCAAGTAAATAAATAACTAAGTAAGTAAAAATCTTTTGAAAAAAATAGTAACAAAATTTCAGATTTGAAAGGACTCTCAAATATCACCTAATTCAACTTTGCCTATGCACAAAAGTCCCTTATATCATACTTCCTAGTAAATCTTCAACCAGGTTCTCTTGCCAGCCCTCCAGAGACAGGATGCTCACGACTTCCCAAGGAGGTCCACTGCATCTCCTGCGGCTCTGCTCATAGGAAAATGCTTTCTTGTATTACATGTGAGCTTGCCTCTCTGTGACTTCCATGCTTCAGACCTGATTCTCTCCGGCTGAAATGCCCGGGACAAATCCCTTCTTTTTCCCATCTGGAAGCCTCTTCAGAAGTGTGGACACAACTTAGCAGTCTCTCTTCCAGGCTGAACAATTATATCTAATATTCCCCTTAAGACAAAGTCTCAAGTCCTCTGACCACCCCAGGAGGAATACCTGTTAAAGCGATCCTCCTAAAATCTGGTGCCTTGAAATAAATGCAATGAGGACATTCAAGGAAATACTTTTTTTTAAAAGATTTTATTTATTTATTTGACAGACAGAGACCACAACTAGGCAGAGAGGCAGGCAGACAGAGAGAGGGAAGTAGACTCCCCGCTGAGCAGAGAGCCCAATGTGGGGGTCGATCCCAGGACCCTGAGATCATGACCTGAGTTGAAGGCAGACGCTTAACCCACTGAGCCACCCAGGCGCCCCTCAAGGAAATACTTTAATTAAAAAAGGGAGGATGCCTGGGTGGCTCAGTGGGTTAAAGCCTCAGCCTTTGGCTCAGGTCATGATTCCCAGGGTCCTGGGATCGAGCCCCGCATTGGGATCTCTGCTCCACGGGGAGTCTCCTTCCCCCTCTCTCTCTGCCTGCCTCTCTGCCTACTTGTGATCTCTGTCTGTCAAATAAATGGCTAAAATCTTTAAAAAAAAATAAAAAAGGGAAAAATAGGGACATGTGGGTGGCTCAGTCGGTTAAGCATCTGCCTTCGGCTCAAGTTATTATCCCAGGGTCCTGGGATTGAGCCCTGCATAGGGCTCCCTGCTCAGTGGAGAGCCTGCTTCTCCCTCTCCCTCTCCTCTCAGCCTGCTACTCCCCCTGCTTGTTCTATCTCTCTGTGTGTCAAATAAATAAATAAAATCTTTTTTTAAAGGTTTTATTTATTTTGACACAGAGAGACACAGAGAGAGAGGGAAAACTAACAGGGGAGTGGGAGAAGCAGCTTCCCGCTGAGCAGGGAGCCCAACGCAGGGCTGGAACCCAGGACCCTGGGATCATGACCTGAGGCAAAGGCAGACGCCCAACAACTGAGCCACCCAGAGGCCCAAATAAAATCTTTTTAAAAATATAAAAGGAAAAAAATAAATTGAATATCTAACAATAATAAGAAGTTGGTTATACCAGTTAAGTAAACCCATTTTATGAAATACTACTCAGCCTTTAGCAAAATATGGTAGATTGACATATACTAGCACAGAAAGATTGTCATGTTGATGTAAGGAGAAGAAAAGCAAATTACTGGTGTATGTTACATCTTTTTTTTATTATTAAGATTTTATTTATTTATTTGAGAGAGAGAGCACAGAGGTGAGCTCCAAATATCAGGGCATCAATCTCTCACCTTATTCACATTCTTTCCATTTATTCATTCAACAAAGTTCTCTAAGGCCTTCTCTGCACCAGAGCCCATGCTGGGCATTGAGCTCCTGGAATCCAGTGAGGTGTGGTCCTAGGTATGAGGACCTCACAGATGTCAGAGAAAATCTAGTGTGATAATTGCTAAAACAAGGAAATTTCAGGGTTATAGGGTCACAGGGGAGGGATTTCCTGAAGTCTTGAAGATAATAGGGTTTGTTGGGCATGAAGCGTTGTTGGGTAATTAACAGTGACTGATGCAAAGGCCCTGAGGCAGAGAGAACTGTGCTGTGTTCTGTCCATCCCATACCCTACTCTACCCTAGTCCAAGTCGCCACCATCCTCTGCCACAGCATTCCCTTCCTGTCTGTTCTTGATATAGCAGCCAGAGTGATCTTTCAAAATCACAAATACAACCATGCCACCTCCTTGCTTAAAACCAATCCTGTGACTTCCCCTTTCTCTTAGGAAAAAAATTACAAAATTCCTTCACATGGCCCATTGGATCTTTTTAAAAAAATATTTTTCTTATTTATTTGAGAGAACGAATACATGCAAGAGAGAGAGAGAGAAAGGGTGTAGACAAGCAGGGGAGACAGAGGAGAAGAAGAAGCAGTCTCCCTGCTGGGCAGGGACCCCCAATGGGGGGCTCGATCCTAGGACTCTGGGATCATGACCTGAGCTGAAGGCAGGTGCTTTACTGACTGAGCCACCCAGGCATCCCAACCTTGGGGGATCAGACCTTCCATCTAATCCATCAGGAAATCTGTTGGTGGAGAATTCCCAAAATATGACCACTCATCATTATCTCCGATGTAACCAAGTCACCATCATCTCTCCCCTGGGTTTTTGCCAACTCAGTCCACTCTCACCCCAGCCAGAGTGACCATGTCACCCTTTGGTCTAAACCATCCCATGGCTCCCATCTTACCCAGAGCCAAAGCCAAAGGCCATACCATAGTCTAGGGGCCCTGCACATCCAGCCCTTCTTTGCCACTGTGACGTCACCACCTCCTCCTCTCTCCCTCACCCACTTGTCACCAGCCACACTGGCCTCCACCCAACACACGAGGCTTGTTCATCTTGGGGCCCTTGCCATGGGTGCTTTTCTGCCAAGAATGCTGTTTTGCCAGGTTATCCTACGAGTCCCTTCCTCAGCACCTTCCAAATCACCTTCTCACTCTTTATCTCCCTCTCCAAACCTTCCATTCTCTGAGTTCTGCCATCACTCTGAGTCTCTTTCTGTCCTGCGTCTCTCTTGTTATTATGGCAAGCAGTAACTTAGTATGGCTTCTCACATTTACCCCAAAGGCAAAGATGAAACTTCCTGCCCCATAAGGTGATGGAAGATGGTTAATAGTGTGAGGGGCCGTGAACATAGGTGTCAGTTCTGAAGTTTCCCAAGCCTATTGCTGGCAGCCCCACAGGACAAGCCCAGGGGAGGTGGGATTGGGAACTGAGGCTGTGCCTGGCTTGGGTCAGGCTCAGGGTTGGGGGCCGGTGATGGGAACACTGACCTGGATGTTGGGCCAGGGTGGTGGGGGCTGAGACCAATGGGGAATATTTTGACCTCTGGGGTTTTACTGCGGAGTAAAGTCAGATTACATCAGTCCTACAAAGACCTGTAAGGCGCTATGTCCTGTGCCATTTTCACCAATCTTGTGACGCACCTGTATGACCTCATTCCCTTCAGCTCTCTCCACTCAATGTGTACCAGTCATCCTGGCTGCCTTGTTGCTCCTAGAATGCCCCAGGTATATTCCTGCCTCAGGGCCTTTGCATTTGCCATTCTCTGCCTGAAACACTCTTTCCCAGATATCTGCATGCTATTCTTCCCTTTATTCAGATCTTTACTTCGAAGTCACATTCACATACCAGATTTCCTATCCTCCCTCTCTTCAGACTTCATTTTTCCCTCCTCAATATCTATTCCTAACAATTGATCTTACTTATTGCGATCTATTTCCATTAGTATGTCAGCTCCATGAGGACAGGGACTTCTGCCTGGAATTCACTGTTACAGCTTCAATATCTAGTGCACCAAAGTTTTCAATAAATGGGGGCACCTGGGTGGTTCAGTCCATAAAATGTCCAACTCCTGGTTTCAGCTCAGGTCATGATCTCAGGGTCATGTGATCAAACCCCACGTCAGGCTCCACATTCAGCACAGAGTGTGCTTCAGATTCTTTCTCCCTCCTCCTCTGCCCCTCCCTGCTTGTGCTCTCTGTCAAATACATAAAATGTTTTTTAAAAAAGTTTTCAATAAGTATTTATGAATGATCCCAGCAGGAGTGTTGATATCTTTTAATGACGGATTATTTTCATCCATTATGTTATTTCTTACTAGAAATACTAGGAAGGATCCCGTTTTTGTTTTAAAAAGTTAAGTCTAAGCAAGAAGACAGCACACAGCCCTACTTGACCTGGAGGGGTGACAGGGCGCCCCCTGGAGTTCAGTGTGAGGTAGTGGCTCCCCTCACACCTTGAAGGAGTATTGCGAGCACTTCTCTCTGAGGAGGAAGGATTTCGAGTTATTTAACTTTATTCCTTTTTACTAAGCTGCATTTTGTGATTTTTCTCCAATAACAGAATAATGATTGTGTAGTAAGTTTTTTGGCTTAGTCAATAGAGTATGCAACTCTTGATTTCAGGGTTGTAAGTTCGAGTCCCACCTTGAGTGCAGAGATTACTTAAAAATAAAGACTTTAGAAAAATTAAAAAAATAAAATAAAATGTTTTTTAAGTGCACTAAACCAAAAAAAAAAAAAAAGAAGAAGAAGAAGTCTACTAAACTCATTGAAGTATTTTCGGTATACTAGAAAAACACTGAGTGTATAGTTTACCACAATTTTAAAATTCTTTAAAGTGTGCTGAACCTGGGGCACCTGATTGGCTCAGTCAATAGAGCATACAGCTCCCTGACCTTGGTGTTGTGAGTTTGAGCTCCATGTTGGGTGTAGAGATGACTTAAAAATAAAATCTTAAAAAAATGAAAACATAAAGTGTACTGAACCTTAAAGTGTAGTGTTATAACTGGAAATTATCATAATGAGAAAAAAAACTAACTAGCATTAGCCCCATTGCTTTTGTTGTATGTGAAAACCAAACGAAAGGCTCCTTTTAAACCCTCTTATTCTTTAAAACCTCTCTCCTTTGTCTGCTTTCCCACCTCCAGGTTTGTACTCTTGCAATCTCTGACCCATAAGTTTTAACCCAAGCCATAAACGTGGTTCAATGGCTCTTTCAGTGAAAAACAAGAACAAGATAAAAGGAATGCTTTCACATGCTCATGATACAGTCACAAGGATCAACCTCGAGAGGCTTCATGTGAATCACTGGCACAATGGCACATGAACTTGTTCTGAGCCTAGTGGGTTGGTCCCTGACCAAGGCAGATTCCTAACTTTCTTGGCCTGAGTGAACATTGCTTCCCAATAGAAGCATTAGGGAACTACAGGGATGAAACCTTCCCTCCAGGGGCGCCTGGATGGCTCAGTTAGTTAAGCATCTGCCTGCAGCTCAGGTCATGATCCCAGGGTTCTGGGCTCGAGCCCTGAATCAGGCTCCTTGCTCTGCGGGGAGCCTGCTTCTCCCTCTGCCTGCTTGTGCAGGCAGAGCTCTAAGGAGCTCTGAGGCTCCCCCTGCTTGTGCTCACTCCCTCTCTGACAAATAAATAAAATCTTAAAAAGAAAATAAAAGACACCTTCCCTCCAAAGAGTCCTGGTTCCTTGAGGTGCACGAATGGGGGCTGTTAGTATTCTCAAGGTGGGGAGTGCACAGGACAAGGGATAGAGTACAAGCCTTCAGGTCAAACAGACCTAGGTTTGTATTTTCACTAGGTGATCCTGGGCAGGACTCCTGACCTATTAGAGACCTCAGTTTCCTCATCTCTAAAATGGAGCTAATAATGCCAGTTCCCTAGGGCTGCTATGAGCTTTAATGAGGAGATGAAGTGCAAGCTCATTATATGAGCTCAGCACATTGTGTTGCATGAAATGATGTATTTGTTCATCAAATGTCATTGTCATGTAAAGTGCCAAGGCAGCCAGGGTGGATGCAACAGGGCAGCCCCGGCCCCATGCAGCTTACAGACCAGTGGGGCAGACAGTCATGGCGTAATCACATGAATACAGAATTTCAGGGGCGCCTGGGTGGCCCAGTTGGTTAAGTGGCTGCCTTAGGTCATGATCTCAGGGTCCTGGGATCCAGCCCATCGGGCTCCCTGCTCAGTGGGGAGTCTGCTTCTCTCTCTCCCTCTGCCCCTCCCCCCTACTTCTGCTCTCTCTCTCTCTCAAATAAATAAATAAATCTTAAAAAAAAAAAAAGAGGGGCGCCTGGGTGGCTCAGTTGGTTAAGTATCTGCCTTCAGGCTCAGGTCATGATCTCGGGGTCCTAGGACTGAGCCAGGAATCAGGTTTCCTGCTAGCAGGGTGTCTGCTTCTCCCTCTCCCTCTGTAGCTCCCCCTGCTTGTGCTCTCTTGCTTGCTCTCTCTTCCTCTCTGTCAAATAAATAAATAAAATCTTGAAAAAAAAAAATTCCAAACTGTCATAAATGCCAAGAGGAGAAAGTCCAAAGAACAAAGAGAGCATATAAACAGGGGCACCTGATTTAATCACTTTTTAACCCGGGTGAGGTGACTACAGATGTAAGCAGAGCGTTTTCATTTTTCCCTTAGTGATAAGAAGATCCGTCACAGGTACAATATACTGAACATTTTATTTTTTTTTAAGATTTCATTTATTTGACAGAGATAGAGAGATCACAAGTAGGCAGAGACGCAGGCAGAGAGAGAGGGGAAGCAGGCTCCCCGCCAAGCCTAGAGCCCGATGTGGGGCTCCATCCCAGGACCCTGAGATCATGACCTGAGCCAAAGGCAGAGGCTTTAACCCACTGAGCCACCCAGGCGCCCCCTATACTGAACATTTTACAAAGAAGGTTTCATAGTGGAGATTTTCATATGATCCTCATACCAGATCTTAAGCAGAGATGACCCTCATTTTACAGAAGGGGAAACTAAGATGTACAAAGATTGTATCTCTTTTTCAAGGGCAGGCAGCTCACTGACAGCTAATCCAACGTTCAGAAAAAATCCAGCAGTCTCTTGCTTCCATATATCTGGTTTTTTCATTAATTCGTTTTCCCTTTAGTATTTTTAATTCTGAAATATAGCACCTTTTCCTTTTTTCTTTTTAATGTTGACATGCAGTTTACAAAAAGAGCATGGGAAAAATAGATGTGCATGGTGTAAAGAACATCATATAACTACACCCCAGACCAAGAACAGAAAACAGAACCCTAGGCCCCCTTCCCCAGAGATAATCCCTATGCTAAATTTGCTTAATCATCCACTCTCTTACTCTTTTTTTTTTTAATTTTTAATTTTTAAAACATATAATGTAGTATTAGCCCCAGGGGTACAGGTCTGTGAATCGCCAGGTTTACACACTTCACAGCACTCACCATAGCACATACCCTCCCCAGTGTCCATAACCCAGCCATGATATCTCTACCCCTCCACCCCCCAGCAACCCTCAGTTTGTTTTGTGAGATTAAGAGTCTCTTATGGTTTGTCTCCCTCCCGATCCCAACTCTCTTACTCTTAAAAACTTTTTTTTTTAAATCATTTTGCATCTCTTATCAATATATTATTGCTTTGCCTGGTGTTAAACTTTGTATAAATGGCATCTTAGTTTATGGATTCTTCTGCAACAGGCTTCTTGCTCCCAACATTTTATCTTTGAGATTATCCATATTGACGATGTCTAGACCTATCATTCATTTTAACAGATAAACAATATCCCGTTGGGTAGTTATACGACGATTTATGTTTATGTTTATGTTTATTATGCATTCCCTGTTAACAGACACACGGAAGACCAGTGTTCTGGTCTTCCAGTCTTCTTTTTCTTTAGGAAGAC
Organism: Lontra canadensis; assembly: GCF_010015895.1. Classification (NCBI taxonomy): domain Eukaryota; kingdom Metazoa; phylum Chordata; class Mammalia; order Carnivora; family Mustelidae; genus Lontra; species Lontra canadensis. The sequence goes on from NW_022631126.1 coordinate 1,172,034, forward strand.
AAAGGGACTTGTTTTTATTAAAAAAAAAAATCCAAGATGATGTAAGTTTTGTGAATTTAAATTCCAGCCCCTACTACATCCACATTAACAGTGGTGTACAATACTAGGTTCTGTCATTTATGTTAAGCTTACCAACGGCCAGGAACCATGTTAGGAGCTTCACACATATTTTAAAAATTTAATTCTCATAAACACTCCATCTGGTGTCTATCATTATCTTCAGGTGAAAGGACTATTTTATAGGTAGTAAAAGTGGGGTTCCTAGAGGTTAGACAATTTGCCCAAGGTCATTAGGAGAGCCAAGACTGCAACTCAGTCTAATTTTAATGTTTGAGTTTCTTCCACTTTACTCCATGCCTTCACACTGTACTGGAGAATAATAAAAGCTAAATGTAATGACTTACAAGAAGAGCTATAAGTATCTCCTATGTTTTTACATTTTTAATTGTGGTAAAATATAACATAAAATTTACCATCTTATCTCTTTTAAGTGTATAGTTCAGTAGTGTTCATTCTTCACATTGTTGTGTAATCAATCTCCAGAGCTCCTACATTCTTGCACGTGTCTCCTGGGGCACCTTTGCAGGAGTTTCTCTAGGGCATGTTTTATGGCTAGAACTGACGGGGAGTGGGTTTGTACATGTCTGATTTAAGCAGTTAAAGCCAAACTCTTTTACAAAATGGTTGTACCAATTTATAGTCTCATAGGCAGGTTGTTGTTGTTGTTGTTGTTGTTGTTTTAAGTATGTAATACACTTCAATATTAAAAAAAAACAACTTTAAGGGATGTCTGGGTGGCTAAATTGGTTAAGCATCTGTCTTTGGCTCAGAGCATAATCCCTTGCTCAGCAGGGAGCCTGCATCTCCCTCTGCCTGCTGCTCCCCCTGCTTGTGCTCACTCGCGCTCTCTCTGACAAATACATAAGTAAAATCTTTTTTAAAAAATTCAAAAAAAATGTAAGGTCCAAATGTTAAAGGAACAAGAAGATAATTCAGTGAAGAATCTCCCATGCAAAACCACCTCATTCCTTCCCCGAGGCAATCAATTCACCAGTTTCTGGTGATTCTCCTCCCAGAAATATGCCATTGCATACATTTCCCCCTTTTCAACAAATAATAGTATCCTATAAATACTGCTCAGAAGTTTGCTTGTTTCTCTTAACAAACATCATAGATGATATAACCTGGTGGTCTTTGGAACAGGTTTGCTTGGATTCATATCCAGCTCCATTCTAAACTGGCTATGACCTTGAGGGGGTCATTTAATCTCTCTGTGCATTATATTCCTTATCTGTAAAACGTGGAAAGAATCCTAACTCAAAGGTTTTTGTAATAACTAAGTTAATATACTAAAGCATTTAGAAAGATACCTCTTAGAATTGTAACTATTATCAATATAATTACATCAATGTTTTCTCATTCTGTTTTAGAGTTGCTTGGGTAGTCTATTATATAAATGTACCACGATTTATTTTAATCACAATTGATAAACATTTAAATTCTTTCCAGTATGTTAATATTACAAGCAGCACAGAAATAACAAAACAAAATAAAAGAACTCTATCATTTCCCACTCACAGCTCCTGAGTACATCTGTAGGATAAAGTCCTAGAATTGGAACTGCTGAGTCAAAGGTATTATGTAAAATTGTGTTAATAGATATTGGCAAATTGCTCTTAATGGATACATTACAGATTATCATATATACTAACTTAAAGATCTATAGAAACTTTAGAACAGAACAAGATAAGCCACTTTGTTGTCCAGAAGTCAACTGATGCCAGAGAGGGAAAGTGACTCACAGTTAGTGGTGGACTTAAGAGTCTTTTTTTTTTTTAATTTTATTTATTTATTTGACAGAGAGAGAGAGATCACAAGTAGGCAGAGAGGCAGGGGGAAGCAGGCTCCCTGCTGAGCAGAGAGCCTGATGTGGGGCTCCATCCCAGGACACTGAGATCATGACCTGAGCTGAAGGCAGTGGCTTAACCCACTGAGCTACCTAGGTGCCCCTGGACTCAAGAGTCTTAGAAGACTTTAAGATCTTATTCTTTAAGTGTAATTTCGACCCCCCAATGCGGGGCTGGAACTCAGACCCCGAGATCAAGAGTCACATGTTCCGACTGAACGGGCCAGGCGCCCCTGAATCTCAAAATTCTTTGAAGCCCATTTTTACATTTCATTATTTTGTTGCTAGTGTTTGCTTGCTTAATGGTAGTAACTTCCTATCTAATTTCTCATTATTCTTTCCGAATTTTTCCCTGGGCTGTTTTCCTATCCTGGACTGGTCACGAGCGCTGTCAAATGACCCTCGGACCATTCCGACCTGCGTGAGATCTGCCAAGTGACCGATCTTCCCCATCTTCGAAAATGCTGCCCTTGGTAAACTGTCTCTAGGGGAGCAAAGTTCCGTCAGCCACTGCCAGGAGAGCGTTTAAATTACAACTGGGGGAGCGAACCGCAGCGCCGGCGGGTAATGTCACCGAGACCGATTTCGCAAGCGGCTGGTTGATTTGTAATTTATCTGCTAGACGGAAGGAAGCACGCCTCTCGGGAGCGGAGTGGTCATTGGATGGCACGGCTGTCAATCACTAGGACTATAAGTACGGGAGCCGGCGGCCCCTCCCTCAGGAAGGCAAGGAGCGCGCGGCGCGGCGCGGTGTGGATGCGGTGGCGCGAGTCGTGCCGGGGGTACTCTCTGCGGTAATATCTGTTAGTCGGTGGTAGCTGGAGTAGAAAATAGAAGGGAGGTCTCCTCTCCTCTTTTCCCTCCCTGACCAGCAGGCGCAATGGCGGAAGCCGCGGTGACGGGCGCCGGCGGAGAGGTGGTGGTGGCGGCGGCCGCGGAAGGCTCGGGCCCCGCGGGCTTGTCCCTGGGCCGGGGCTTCTCGAGCTACCGGCCCTTCGAGCCCCAGGCGCTGGGCCTCAGCCCGAGCTGGCGGCTGACGGGCTTCTCTGGCATGAAGGGCTGAGGGTGCAAGGTCCCCCAGGAGACACTGCTCAAACTCCTGGCGGGACTGACGCGGCCCGACGTGCGGCCCGCGCTGGGCCTGGGCCTGGTGGGAGGCCATGAAGAGCCGGCCCAGGAAGGCGGCCTGGCGGCGGGGGCCGAGCCCAACCCCACCTTTCCAGCCCTGGGCATTGGGATGGACTCGTGCGTCATACCGCTGAGGCACGGGGGCCTGTCGCTGGTGCAGACCACGGACTTCTTTTACCCCTTGGTGGAAGATCCCTACATGATGGGCCGCATAGCGTGTGCCAACGTGCTGAGTGACCTCTACGCCATGGGCATCACCGAATGTGACAACATGTTGATGTTACTCAGCGTCAGCCAGAGTATGACCGAGGAGGAACGAGAAAAGATAACACCACTCATGATCAAAGGCTTTCGCGATGCTGCTGAGGAAGGAGGGACTGCAGTGACTGGTGGACAAACGGTGGTAAACCCTTGGATTATCGTCGGTGGGGTTGCCACTGTGGTATGTCAGCCCAATGAATTCATCATGCCCGACAGTGCAGTTGTGGGGGATGTGCTCGTGTTAACCAAACCCTTAGGAACCCAAGTTGCTGTCAATGCCCACCAATGGCTAGATAATCCTGAGAGATGGAATAAAATAAATATGGTGGTCTCCAGAGAAGAGGTAGAGCTGGCTTATCAGGAAGCCATGTTCAATATGGCGACCTTGAACAGAACTGCTGCTGGCTTAATGCACACGTTTAATGCACACGCAGCCACAGATATCACAGGCTTTGGCATTCTAGGACACTCTCAGAACCTTGCAAAACAACAGAGAAATGAGGTGTCGTTTGTAATTCATAATCTGCCAATTATTGCCAAGATGGCTGCCATCAGCAAGGCCAGTGGGCGCTTTGGGCTCCTTCAAGGAACCTCAGCGGAAACCTCTGGGGGATTACTGATTTGTCTGCCAAGAGAACAGGCAGCTCGCTTTTGTTCTGAAATCAAATCTTCCAAGTATGGAGAGGGTCACCAAGCATGGATCGTCGGTATTGTGGAAAAGGGAAACCGGACAGCCCGGATCATTGACAAGCCCCGAGTTATTGAGGTCCTACCTCGTGGGGCCACTGCTACTGCTCTTGCTCCTGACAATTCCAGTGCCTCCTCTGAGCCTAGTTCATGAGATGGAATAGCAGAAGTTGTTTGGACCTTAGAGCCTTTGTACACAATCATGAACGATTCTCAGAACTTTATTTTAAGAAGAAATTTCCAAAGAAGGCCGCCTGCATAGTAGTTCCAGTGGCCCTTTCGAGGTGATTTGAATCAGCCCATCATAAGCTGCACATTCCAAGGCCAGAAGTAACATTTTGGACTTCAGGGGAAGGTTTGTTCATCTCATATGTGGAAGAAAAGCAGAAAAACCTCTGTTACTTCTTTCCAAAAGCAAGATAAAGCTATTCTGGTTTGAGGGATTTTTTTTCTTGGCACTGGGTTGATTCATGCCTGCACAGGGAGTGAGGTTATTTGTTAGAATTACATACACACCAAAAAAAAAAAAAAAAAAAAGGTAAATTGCAAAATGATTTAGATCAGAAGCAAATAAGTTTGGCCAATATTGTTGATAAATCTAAATTAAGAGAAATCTTACATTGCATTGTCAAATTCTTTATTAGATTTTTCTGAAGTACTGGCTCTTTCCTGCTCTGGACAAGAATTGAGCAGCTTGTCCAATGACTGGGAAAGGAGGACCTGCGACCATCTCATTTGGTCTCTGTTAATGACGTCTCTCTCTCTAAACCCCTTTAAGGACTGGGAGAGGCAGAACAAGCCCCAGAGCCCAAACCTTGGTGGTCATTAAGATGTTCGATCTTGTGTTGAAAATTCCTGGTGATTTAATCAATAAAGTAATTTCTAGCGAAATAAATAAAAAGGACTTTGTGGAAAAATTCTTGTGGCTAATGTTTGGATTCTTGGAATTCTGACTCTTTTACAGTCTTATAAAATAAACCAATTGATACATGTAGAGTCTGGCAAGTGGAGAGTGCAAATGTTTTCCCAGATTCTGGACAGAGGATTTAACACCTAGATTTAGGTTTGCACCCCTCTCCCTGTGTTGATAGCAAAGGACTCAAAACAGGCATAAAACCCAAGGGCTAGCGGATAGGAGAGGAAAATAAAGGGCCTAACACTTCTTGGAAGATTTAAACTAGGTGGAAGAAGGGTAACTGATTTAGCAGAATAGAGGAAGCCAAAGTAAATGCCTTCAGAGTTGGGGAATACTAACAGGAAGCAAGGAGATGTGCTTTGGAGGTACTAATGGGTCAAGGGTGGGGATAAAGACAGATACTGTTTGAAAGCTTCTATACAGGTTAATTATAATTATATCTTTGAAGTTCATAAACCTCTCCCCCATGTCACATAACCAGATGACTGCCTCTTACCTCTGTAGGTAAAGGGAGGTTTACTTTCTGAAAAATGAATTTTAAAAATACTACAAAGCTGGGGACACCACAGTAAAGGACAGGGGGCCTGACCAAAAATAAGAATAAAGGCTGAAAGAGACTGCCCCAGCCCACTTACCCCTCTTAAAAACAGTGTCTGGGAAGCTTATACTGCCTTTGCTTCTCTGGAGAAAAAGAATGTGCCCAGAAAAAAAGACCTATATAAACATTTGGTGAGCCCCCAGTGAAAATCCCTGTACCAGGAAACCTCCCAGTTGAGAAGTTTCACTCAGGCACATTCTTTTCAATGCCCCATTCTTTTTTTTTTTTTTTTTTAAGATACTTATTTCAAATCTTTTTTTTAAAATATTTTATTTATTTATTTGACAGAGATCACAAGTAGGCAAAGAGGCAAGCAGATAGAGAGAGGGGGAAGCAAGCTCCCTGCTGAGCAGAGAGCCCAACACAGGGCTTGATCCCAAGACCCTGGGATCATGACCTGAGCCAAAGTCAGAGGCTTTAACCCACTGAGCCACCCAGGCTCCCCTCCATGCCCCATTCTTAAATATAAGTGGTCAAGGATCACCAGACATTTGAGGTAAGCCTCTAACTTGAAAAGAAGTCAAAGAAAACAAAAAACTCAGTAAAGAGATAAAACAGGGAGTAGAAGAAGAAAAGAGGTAAAGAAGATAGTGTTCATAAAAAGATAATGAGAATGAAGCATTTAGAATATAAAATTTAGCTAAAGTTTTCAAAATTCAGTACAATACTTAGAAGATAAAGTTGAAGAAATTTATCAGAAAGTAGAACAACAACAAAAAGATGCACAATAGAAGGAAAAAAATGTATGGAAATTAGAGGAAAGCCCGGAGGCTCAACATCTAGGAGGAATTCCAAAGAGATAATAAAGGAAATGGAAAAAAATACATGAAATGATATAAGAAAATTTTCTAAAATTTAAAAAGTTGTAAATACCACATATCTCCTGACTTCCCAGCATAGTGAATGAAACATGACATATATTAATTTTTATTAAATTATAAAATACCAGTAATAAAGAGAAGTTATATATATATATTCCTTTGAACTGCCAACAACCCCATTTTGCAAATGAGGAAGCTGAGGTGCAAAGAGATTAAGAAATTTATCCAAAATTGCACAGGCCAACTGCTAGGCAGTGTGAGTCCAGAGTCCATTCTTCTTCTTCTTCTTTTTCTTCTTTTTTAAGATTTTATTTTTAAATAAACTCCATACCCAGTGTGGGACTCATATTCACAATGGCGAGATCAAGAGTTGCATGCTCCGTGGGCGCCTGGGTGGCTCAGTGGGTTAAGCCTCTGCCTTCAGTTTGAGTCATGATCTCAGGGTCCTGGGATTGAGCTCCGCATCGAGGTCTCTGCTCAGCGGAGAGCTCACTTCCTCCTCCCTCTCTGCCTGCCTTTCTGCCTACTTGTGATCTCTCTCTCTCTGTCAAATGAATAAATAAGATTTAAAAAAAAAAAATTGCATGCTCCACTGACTGAGCCAGCCAGATGCCCCCATTATGCTCTCCTCAAACCATCTAGGTGAGGAGAAGAGCACATAGAAAGGTCTGGCAATAAGAATGGTATCAGATTTCTCAACAGGGAAAAGGAAGCTAAAAGACAATGAGGTAATCCCTTCAAAATCCTGAGGGTAAATTATTTTCTCTGTATAATTCCATACCCAGCCACATCTTACAAATAAGCAGAATAAAGATATTTTTAGACATGCAAAGTGTAAGTGGTTTCATCCCACACACTCTTTCTCAAGAAACTACTAGACAATGTGCTCTAGGAAAATAAGGGGGCAAACTGGGAAAGAAGAAAATGAGGTTCAGGAAACTCAAGCCGGCACAGGAGAAGGTGAAGGGAGGTTTCAAGGTAACAGCTCTACAGCATGTCTAGAGAGCGAGCAGCCTGGAACAGGCACATCACTCAGGAAGAGGAGCCTGAAGGCTCCCAGGAAAGGAAAATGGGCCTGTTTGAGCACTGATACTTTTGATTTTGTGAAAAATTACATTGGAAGGTTAAGGGAAGATGTAAAAAGAATTAGTAACAATTAAATAGAAAACTAGCAAATGAAAAAAAATGAGGCAGTTATCAACTCCAACAAAAAATAAAACCTTGTGTGACAAATGAAATGTAATCATATATAGTATTCAGCAATGAATATTGACATAGTTGTAAATACTAACTACAACAATAAATCAATTTTTAAAATTCAATCAGCTTTTCTCCTACTCAAAGCTCTGAAATCACTTTCCATACAATCCCTGCTACGTATGTCCAACCTCATTTCATGGCACTCGCCTTCCCTCTCTCACTAAACTCTAGCCCATTAGCCTTCCTGTGGAGCTCCAAACAAATAGATATCCTTTGTACTCTGCAGTTCCCTTTATCTGGAGTCTCACCTCGGCTCTCTACCTGGCAGGCTCACCCTCAACCCTGTCTCAGCTCAAATTAAACCTCATAAAACCTTCTCTGACATCAGCCAACACCTACCAAATCTCCAACTCTTCACATCATTTATTGGCTTCACAGCTCTAACCCTAATCTGTAATTACCTTGAGAATGTGTTAGTTTACTTTCTAAGTGTCCCTTTCTGCTAGTATGTAAGCTCCAAGATGCCAGGGGATGTTCCCTACCCCCAGTACCTAGAACACTATCTGGTCCATAGTTAGTACTCAGGATATATTGAATAAATGAGTGAGAGAGTGAGTGAGTAGGATACACATTGGGGACCCTAGCACCCTCAATGTCCACACTTTCCTTGCTCTTGATGTCTTCTAGCAGTGGAGGCTGATATTACCAATCTCTCAAGGCTTTGGAGAAGAAATTTAGGCCTCAGTTCTGTTTGTCCATATACACAGCTCTCTAACTGGTTGGAGTGGACTGTACAAAAGGCGGGGGGCTGCCTGGGTGGCTCAGTGGGTTAAGCCTCTCCCTTCAGCTCAGGTCATGATCTCAGGGTCCTGGGATTGAGTCCTGCATCAGGCTGTCTGCTAGGCAGGGAGCCTGCTTCCTCCTCTCTCTCTCTCTCTCTCTCTCTCTCTCTGCTTGCCTCTCTGCCTGCTTGTGATCTCTCTCTATCAAATAAATAAAATCTTTAAAAAAAAAGGGGGGGGGATGAGGAAAGCATCCCTGGCCTGCATCCTCTTAGTTAACCTAGAAAGGGTTAGGGGTTGACAGCAAGATAGACATCCATCTTTTCCTTGGGGAGAAGCTGGGCAGCAAAACAGAGGCAGCAGGTGGTGGAGGGGACAGGACCTCAGGTAGAAATCAGAACAGAATCACAGAATCACAGATAGAAGTAAGGAAGGTGATGGAAGAAAAGAGAAAGAAAAGGAAAAGGAAGCCAAAGGCAGAAAAGAAAAAGGAGAGGACGTTGAAGATAAAGGAAGAGAAAGAAGATGAAGAGACAGGACAGAAGGACAGAAGAAAAGGCAGTAGCAAGGTCACCTAAGCACATACCCAAAATATTGAGCTGCCTCTTTTACACTCTTGTGGGGGTAGGGAGATTTCTTTCACTTGTTGAGGAGCACTGGGGGGTGCTGGTGAGCTTCAGCATTCACCTTTCTGGGTGATCTCAGATAAGTCTCTGGGCCTCAGTTTCTTCATCTGTAAAACAGGCACAGCCATACCCACCTACTGCAGAAAAGTCATGGAGGGGATCCCATGAGACACGCTGTTATAAATTAGTATTTATTAGATCTATTCAAGTATCAGGCCCTGGAGAAACAAAAGCCTGACACTGCTTCTGTTCCTCAGGAGACTCAGTCTAAAAGGAGACACCCATCATCCCAAAATCAAGACCAAGAATGGTAAGCGCCATATGGACTAGAGTGGATTAAGTACTATAGAAGGTCAAATATTTCCTTTTTGGAGGAAGTTTAGGAAAGCTGCCAAGAGGAGGTGGCTTCAAAGCAGGCCTCTGCAGAATGAGTAGAATTTGGGTTTGGATATGCAGAGAAGGAATGGGCATTCAATATATGAGCAAAATTAGGGAGGAGGAGAGTGGGGATCATCTGGCTGGATTTCAGCATGGGTTTAGGAAAATAAGACTGGATACATAGACTGGGGAAGGACTTCTCTCTTTCTCTCTTTTTCTTAAGTAAGCTCTACACACAAAGTGGTGCTTGAACTTATGACCCTGAGATCGGGAGTCACATGATCTACTGAGTGAGCCAGCCAGGTGCCCTAAGAAGGTCTCCTAAAGGTGTTAGGGACTCCCCAGACTGAATGGGCTAATCTAGAGATTTCTCAAAGCCTCTGTCATGACTCCCCCTGAAAAGCTTAGTAAGAACAAATATTTTTAATTATAGTGCATCATTTCTGCCATCCCCCAGTTCAAAACCAACAGGGTCAATGGCTCTACCTCCAATAAGAACAGCACTGTGATACAAACTAAATACACATTGTCCCAGCCCTCCCAGCACACACCTGAAGGGTCGTTGGAGAGCCCCATTACATAGATAGGGAAACTGTGACTCAGAGAAGAAACAATCTTCCCAAAGACATTTGTGCTTGCGTTCCCAATCACCTGATCCTTAGTTTGCCAGGTTCCCCTACCCCAACACCAACCACTCAGCTTATGGGTCTCTGCTACTTTGTTCTCCAATCACCGCAACCTCCCCCACTCTAGGGTTTCTCAAAAGCTGGGATCAGTTGCTCATGGTTGGCTCCAGTTGTGAAGGCAGCCAAACTCTTGCGTAGCAGAAGGACAGTGTGTACATGCTTATGTTTGCTTGTCCCAGCCTGCCCATCCTGTCATTAAACATTTATTAGGGAATAATAGTTGGAAAATAACTGGGAAAACACCTTTGGTCGAAAAGACTAGGGCACCCAGTCCCTAAAGGGATACGCTTGTAAAGGTTAATCACAAATGTGAACCAAAAGCCAAGACCAAGCACATTGAGGCCCTTACTAAAGCAGGGAGGTTGGGTTGCTAAAATGTGTCTGGGGAGAATGCAGAAAAGTGAACGGATGTGGGGATGAGGGTACAGAAAAAGTCTGCATGAAGGGTCAGATCATGGGGCCAATTGTAAGTTCGGGTCTTTTCCCTCTCCCACATGAGGGTCTTCCCCACCCCTCCAACAATGTGCTGTGTGTGCTGGAGCTGGGTTTGCTTGGTCTTCCAAGGACAATGCCATGGAGCAAAAAACTGGGATGTTCTGCGGGATGCTTGACAAAAGCTTAACAAACCGGTCAGGAGCTCCAAGGAGGAAGGCAGAGGCAGGCCCGCAGAGACTGTCTCCTCCTTCCTGTCAATCACCAAGGACCATCTGACCTGTGTTCTCTACAAGTCCTGGTTCCTGACTTCAAAAATCTGAGTTGCAGAGGACTCCTGAGAAAGCTGTGTTTTGCATTCCAGTAAAAGACCTTGGATTCTTGTCTGGAGAAGTTAGCAAACATCAGGGTAGGTGCTATGGAAGGTACTTTCAGTTCCCAGATTGAGAGGCAGCTCAATGTTCTGAACTTCAGACCTGTATGTACATCTGCCTCCAAGACATCACCTAGATGTTCTAGAGCCATCTCAGATTCAACAGACCCTGAACTGAATTCATTATCTTCCCTTCCACCCCAATTCTTGGGTCTTCTGCGTCTTCATTTCAGCAGATGACAAAATTATCCATCCATTTACTCAAGCCAGAAACCTAGGAGTTACCCAGGACTCCCTCTTTTCTCCCAACTCCCATATCCAACTTCCATGTTGCCTAATCCAGCAGCAACTTCTGTGCCCTCTTCTTATCCTGCAGCTCAGTAGCATCCAATGACATCAGATGTCCACTCATTTTGCAACACTTTCCTCTCAGCCTCTATGAAACCACCCTCTCAATTTTCGTGTCATCTCACCTGCCTCTTCTCTTTTGCTCAACTAATAAACATTAATCTAATCTTAGTCTTAGTCTAGTCTTAGACTTGTCTATCTAGATTCTTGTAGTAGTCATTCTTCTCCAAGTCCATGACTTTAAGTACTGTCTGATGACGGAAACTACCCATTGTGAATCTCTAGCTCTCATCTTTCCTCTAAACCTTCGTCTCATAAATCCACCTGCCAAATTGATATGTAGCTTCAATTAGCATTGTACTAAACCAAACTCCTGATGCCATGTGTGTTCAATACTGAACCTCACTTTCCTCATCCCGTATGTGTCACCCTCATTCACCATGCTGCTCAACACTCAAAACTTGTAAGCTAAAAAACAAATCAAGAAACAACTTGTAAGCCATACTCTATCCTTTCTCCCACACCTCTAATTCAAAATCAACAAAGCCTATAGATCTACCTCCAAAAATATCTCCCCAATATACCCACTTCTCTCCATCTTCATTCACCATCAGTCTGGCCCAGAGCCAACATCATCTTTCCCTTGGACAACTGCAGTAACTCCTTTCCTTGTTTCTACCCTAGCCCTCCTCCAATTCATTCTTAACACAGCAGCCAGAGGGCTCATAAACACAAAATATGATCATATAACTCCCCTGACAAAGCCCTTCAAAGGGTTTCCATAATACTTAAAATGCAAAATAAAATATGAAATAAAATCCATGGTTGATCAATCTGATCTTGACTCTTGTCAATTCCCTAATATCACATCCAACCACTCTCCCGCTTGCTCACTACATTCCTGACACACTGGAATTCTTTTTGTCTTTAGAACATGCCAAGACTTTCCTGCTTTAAGCACTGGTGCTCCCTCTACCTAGATCTCTATACTCCTTGATTTTTGCTCAGATTAAATGTCGCTTTCTCAAAGCCAAGTAACAGAAAACCCAACTAAAAGTGGTTTGACCAATAGATTTATTTTCTTACATAACCAAAGTCTTAAATTAGGACCTTTCTGGATAATAAGCATCCCAACGATGTTATCAAGGATCCAGGTCCTTTCTAACTTCCTATCAACCAATCCCAGTTTCTGGGCTAGCCCTCCCCACAAAGATTCCGTCACGTACTAATATCTAAAGGTAGAAACATCCTGTGCTTTTTTAACAAAAGAACTCAGAATCTTTCCCAGAAGTCTCCAACAGACTTCCCAACTTCTCATTGTCAAGAACTAGGCTATTTACTCACCCATAGACTGATCAGGCCAGGCAATGGGGCCACATGATCAATCAAGGAGAGGAGGGTGAACACCAGAATAAAATCACTCTTGTGCAAGAATGCAGGAGGGGAAAAGGCAGTTGAGCTGGTAACCAACAATGCTCGATCTTCCCTATACCATGCAATCTAATGTTGCCCCCACTTTTCAGTGTTTAAATAATATTTTCCCATAGTATTTATTATCATCTGAGGCATTATAATGTAGGGGTTAGTAACACAGACTCTGAAACCAAATTACCTAGAATGGAAACCTAGCTACTGCCTTATTAGCTGTTGAGTTAAATTACTCAATCTCTCCGTTTCCTTGCCTGTAAAATGAGGAAGACGACGATACTATCATCACTGTTGTAAGAATTAAATAGGTAAAATGCTTAGAATGGTCACCCTAGCTCCTAAACCCTGGAGACATTTTTGTATCCTTATAATAAATTTCCCTTTCTTGCTTGAACTCTCCATTTCTGGGGTTTCAGAGGGCCCCACTCTCTTCCCTGCTCCGTCAGTTCTCTTTGGCGCCATCTGGCGCCCACAAGAGAAGAGACGCGCCTGCGCCCTCTTCGCCCTGTGTCCATTGTCTCTACGTGGCCGAATCTGGTCTCTATACCTTTAAGATGCTCCGCCAAGACCGAGGAATCCAAGGCCGTGGGCGTAAAGGGAGGGCTGCAGTCAAGTCCACTTAATTAATAGGCCTTTCCTGCGGCTCCGCCCCGGAAGCAGTCGTAAACCCCTGTGATTGGCCAGGAGCCCTGGAGGCGGGGTTCGAGCTTGGCGCGGTGTTGTTCCGTGTGCATCCCTAGTGCTGCGTCGTGGGCGGTATGTCTCGGGCGAATGGGGACGCGCGTGGGGGCACGGAGGGAGACGGCACGGCTGCCACCGGCCCCTTCAGCTTCAGTCCGGAGCCCACGCTCGAGGACATGTAAGCCGTCCCTACCCAGCCTGGGGAGGTCGCCCCTTTTCTCCCGCCTATTGGGGAGGGTCTCTCCACGTGGTCTGGAAGAAGGCTAGAGGTTCTGCTGGGGTCCCGGCTCGGCCGGCTGATCCCTGGAGAGTCATGTAACCTCCTTATCTGCAAATTGGACATAGTGATGCACACCAGAGGCAGGGGAAATGGTGACGCCCGGTGAGTAATATTAGAACCAGCCCTGGGGAAATTGGGCTGCTGCTTCCGATGCTGTTTCTGCCCGGCCTCTGCCCTCCAGGAGTGGGTGATAGGAAGAGGGCAAATGTCAGTGCTGAACGGTGGGTGATACTATTTTTGCTGGAGGAAGTCAAGGAGGGCTTCTTAGGGGAAGTGTCCCTGGAGCTGCACTTTGTAAAATTCGATATGCAGGGAGAGGAATATTCCAGGTGGAGGAAACTGCAGAAGCAGCAGTAGAAGGTGCAATAATGGAAGAGAGGGTATTGTTAGTTTTCGGTAGAGTTGAGGGCCTGCGCAGTGCACACCCTCTTTATCGATGAGAAGTCCAGGTCCCAAAGAGAAGAATGATTGCTTGAGGCCATCCAAGGAATTTGTTGCAGAACCCCTGATACTTATGCCCCCATTACATATCACTGAGATGCCCGCCTGGGCTCTGTGTCTTCTCTTGGGTTCTCGAACCCAAGACCAGGACTTCCACTTCTTTCTTCTTTTCCAGCCGCCGCCTCCATGCTGAGTTTGCTGCTGAACGAGACTGGGGCCAGTTCCACCAGCCTCGGAACCTCCTACTGGCCTTGGTGGGGGAAGTGGGGGAGCTGGCAGAACTCTTGTGAGTAGATGAAGTCTTCTTGGAATAGTCTGTGTGTTATGTGGGAGGGGAATCTGATCATTACATATCCATGCTGGGCTCTGTACCTGGGGATAGGGAAGACTCATCTGCCCCTGCCCTCTTGGGGCATCCAGTCTTCTGGGAAAGAAAGGTGTGAAAACAGCAAGGCAGGTCCAGGTCATAAAGGATGGTGGCAGCCTCTGGGGTGGAAAGGAGGGTATTTTTTGGAAGACCTCCCAGTGCATGCCAGCCTTGAGAATCATTGGCAAAGGTGGTGAAGTGGGAAAGGGCAAGTTGAATTCAGGGAGATTCTGAAAGTCCTTTGGGGTAAGCTTTTCAAGGAAGGGCAAGGATATTGTATCTGTTTTGTTGCCTGCCATGTCCCACATGCCTGGGGTACCACAGTAGATATCTACAGAACGAGTGATGGGGCTGTGGAAGAGAGGGGAGCCAATACGAACTCAGAGGGACAGAGCTGAAGTTAGGAAGTGATGGAGTTTGGACAGAAGACCTGACCAGATTTGACAGGTAAAAAGATCCCTTTCTGCAGGGTGAATTGGGTCACCAAGAGAACTGGGGCAGGGGAAACCCATGAGGAGGCTGATACAGATCAGGCAAGAGGTGGTAAGGCAGGCCTAAACCAGGGCATTCGCTTTGGGGATGGAGACATGAGAGCACAGAGATATGTGTGAGGGCAAGCCATTCATTCGTTACAGATGAATGAGCATCAGTGATGTGCTAGGGCTTCTAGAATGAACCCCTGAACAAGATGGACATGGTTCCTGGGGCACCTGGCTGGCCCAGTCAGTGGAACATGCAACTCATGATCCCAGGGTTGTGGGTGTAGAGATGACTTAAAAATAAAATCTTCGGGGGGAAAAAAAAAGGCATGGTTCTTGCCTTCACAGTACAAGGAGACTAACAATAAATAAACTAATTTTTTTTTTTAAGATTTATTTATTAGAGAAAGCAAGCAAGGAGAGGGCGGCAGGGGGAGAGAATCTGTTTTTTACAAAGATTTTATTTATTTATTTGACAGACAGAGATCACAAGTAGGCAGAGAGGCAGGCAGGGGTGGGGGGGAGCAGATTCCCCGCTGAGCAAAGAGCCAGATGTGGGGCTTGATCCCAGGACTCTGGGATCATGACCCGAGCCAAAGGTAGAGGCTTTAACCCACTGAACCACCCAGGCGCCCCATAGGAGAGAGAATCTTAAGCAGGCTTCACAACCAATACAGAGCTTAACACAGGGCTTGATCTCCCAACCCTGAGATTGTGACCTGAGCTGAAATCAAGAGTCCACACTTAACTAAGCCACCCAGGCACCGCTCAACTAATTTTAAAAGGTCAGGAATTGTGATAAATTCTATGAGGAAAATAACACAAGGTGATGAGAAAGAAAGTAACAGGAGAAGGCTTTTCTGAGGAGGGGACATTTGTGCTGAGACCTGAAGAACGGGAAGGAACAGCCATGGGAAGGATCTGCGGGGAGCAGGGAGAAGAGCATTTAAAGCATAGGGAGCAGTTACGTGCAAAGGCCCTGTGACAGTCTGACCCGTTTGCCAGACAGAACAAGCCAGAGTGGTTTTCGGTGGGGAGAAGGGGGGAGGGGTGGATAATGACTTTGGAAGAGAGAGCTCGTGTGGACCTGTACAGCATGGTCGGGGGTTTGGATTTTATTCTAAGTACGGTTGGGGGAATTATAGCAGCAGAGGGACAAAATGTAATTTGTGGGTTTAAAAGGTGGTACTGGGCAAGAGTAGAAGGTGAGTTAGCCAGCTTTCCCAGTGGTCCAGTTCTGGGGCTTAGTCTGGAGTCACAGTGGCTAGGGCTGGGGAGAAGTAGAATTGGGTCTTAAAAAGTGAAATGTTCTCTTGGCCAGTCCTCGGCTCAGGTTGGGACACAGAGGTCTGGATGAATTACCTGCGGGGGTCTTCTTCCCACCCTGACTCTGCCTAGGGCCCAGGTGGGTTGAGTTGGAAGAACTTCCTAAGAGGTAGGAATGCATTGCTGCAAGGACTGGGGTGCTCCTAAGAGAGGCAGAGCCCATGATCTTAGCTAGCATCTGTGTTTGTGTCTATCTCTGTTTTCTGCCCCCAGTCAGTGGAAGCCCGATGAAGAGCCTGGCCCCCAAGCCTGGCCCCCCAGGGAACGGGCAGCCCTTCAGGAGGAGCTTAGTGATGTCCTCATCTACCTGGTAGCATTAGCAGCCCGCTGCCATGTGGATCTGCCCCGAGCGGTGCTCTCCAAGATGGACCTCAACCGCCGGCGCTACCCAGCACATCTGTCCCGCGGCTCTGCCCTCAAGTATACAGACTTGCCCCATGGGGCCACCTCTGAAGACCAAGCTGTGGGGCCTGCAGACCGTGACCGTGAGTCCACAGGCCAGGCCTCAACCTAGAAACATGGGCACAGGACTTTGTAACCCAGCATGGCATCTGAGAAGCAGAGTATGGCCTGGCCATGGAACTTTGTTCTAGTCCTTTCCTAATGGATCAGGGGCCTGCGGACTTCCTAAGGCCTGTGGCCCGAAAACCTCCAGAAGACAGCCTCCTGTTATTTTTTTCGCTCTCATTAAAAGTTTTGGTTAGCAACTTCAAGATTCTTCCTGGAGTGACTGGGGAGACTCTATCTCAGCAGGTACTAGAGAGGGGCACCAGGGATGCCTCTGAGCCCAGCTGCCATGTTTCTCTTGGGTACCTCCCACCTACAGGGCAGAGAGATCAGATTTCCAGCAAGATCCTGGTGTGGTGCCATGCAATTCCCTTACCCCTCTGGACCTCTACAGGGGATTAGAATCTGTATGTAGTGTTGGATAAGGGTCCAGATTCTGGAGCCAGGCTGTCTGGGTTCAAATGCTATACTTTGATAGTTACGAGCTGGATGATGTTCATCAAATTACTTCATCTTTCTGCGCCTTGGTTTCCTCATCTAAAATGAAAATAATGGTATCTACCTTATAGGGTTGTAGGGTCTAAGTTATTTTTAAATGTAGCGCTTAGGACAGTGCCTGGCACATAGGAGGGACTTTCTAAGTTTGTGGTTCTCTGTTTGCTTTTTCAACTCAAAACTTTCAGGGGCCCCGAGCAGGAAATGTCAACAGTTAAGAGGGGCCTGGGCCTAAAACCCATCCTTGCCTATCAGGACGCCAACGCTGTGAGAGCCTAATGCCCCTCTCCCTGGGCCTCATCACAAATTGGGGTCAAGTGTCTGATGTGGAGAACAGAGATCTCTCTCATCTTGGAGAGGGCCTCTTGCCTCCTCCCCTGTCCTTTCAAGGCCAATTTCCACTTGGACAAAGATAGTGTGGGGTGTGTATGATTTACCCCTTGTGAGACCTCAGGCATATCACTTCCCTTTTGAGGATACCCATGGCCTCCCCTCCACTGTGGAGTGATGCTGGGGGAAAAAACCCTCAAACTACTTTTGCCACCCCTATGAGTCTATTTCCACATCAGTAAAATGAGGCATTCCTCTTTACTGGTCTCATTGCTATTGCTAACGATCTCACTCCCTTTCAACCAGTGACCTCTTACTTCCCAGGTAAAACACAGTCCGGATTAGAACTGCTTCAGCTTTGTATTCCCAAACCCACCTTTCCTCTCCCTACTGGTCTCTTATCGTATATACTTTTCCATGAGTTATTTCCCCTCTCTTCTATATAACCAACTTCTCGTCCTTTCTACCAGGTTGGCCAACAGCATATATGTAAAGCAGACTTGAGTTTCCTCCCTCTTGAAAAACAAACCCAACACACCTCCAACCATTTCCCTCTTGCTTTTCACAGCCAAGCCTCTTAAAATGGGTTGTCTACACCCATCCACCGGGTTTCCTCATTCTCCTATTTATACTCTAGCCCACTCAAAGATGGCTTTCACCCCCTCCTCCTCCTCTCACCACTTTCCCTGAACTATAGATACAGCGTGTAACAGAACTGACCACTCCTTCAATAAAACACTTTCCTCCAGATTTCCCAGACAGGACACTTCCGTTTTCTTTCTACCTCTGGCTGTTCTGTCAGACTCCTTGGGTACCCTCCTCCAGAGGCGGTATTGTGCACTCCAGACCTGATATCCCCAAGCCATTATTTCCAGTCACCTGACTCCCTTGCATTTACCTTACACTCAGCGTGCCCAGATTGGGGTGTAACAGTGGCCACCACTTCCATTCCTATCCTCTCTCTCCTAGACTTTTCATTACTGCTCACCAAACAATGCAGCGGCTGTTTGACCAGAATGTGCTCTATTTGTGGAGCCTTCCAGACCTGAAGTTATGAGGGCGCCCCACGCATAAAGTCGGGGAACCCCTTTGGGCCTATAGCCCCACTTAACTCCATAAGTCACTTAAGCCTGGGTAAAACGCCAGCTTTCCTCCTCCCTCGCCCCCCACCTCACTCACAGGCACGGTGGGGCAAGGATATAATACTTTATTCACTAACAAGGGTTAAGGGTTGTAGTGAGCGGGGAGTGGGCACTATTTCCAGGGGTCCCAGTGAGGGGATTCTCCCTGCCGCCCAGTTGCCAGGCAGCCAGGCCTGCCATCCCACCCTTTCCCAGCCCCTGGGTGGTGAGCTGGGGACGTCCTGCTTAATGCAGCCCCAGGTAGGGGTCCCCGCGTGTCCGCCCCCTCCCCCAAGCCGGATGCTCACAGCCCTGCGGCGACAAGAACGGCGGCTCAGCTGCCCTCGCACTCTGGGCAGCGCTCGGTGGCCGTGGCGGCCGTGGCGCCAGGGGGAAGCTTGAAGTCCCGGCCGCAGCGGGCGCAGATATAGAGACGGCGCCGCATGTGCGCGCGACGGTGGCGGATGAAGTGCGAACTGAGACGGAAGCGGCGGCCGCACTCCGCACACGGGTAGGGCCGCTCGCCCGTATGCGTGCGCGCATGCTCCGCCAGGTTGGAGCGGTGGCCGAAGCGGCGGCCGCACACGGCGCAGCGGTGCGGTTTCTCGCCCGTGTGCACGCGGCGGTGCTTGGCCAGCGCGGAACTCTGCGCGAAGCGCGTGCCGCAGTCGGCGCATGCGTACGGCCTCTCGCCCGTGTGCGTGCGTCGGTGGCGCGCCAGGCACGAGCTGCCGCCGAAGGCGCGTCCGCAGTCCGGGCACGCGTACGGCTTCTCGCCCGTGTGCACGCGCAGGTGCTGTGCGTAGTTGGAGCTCTGCGCGAAGCGGCGGCCGCAGTGCGCGCATGCGTACGGCTTCTCGCCCGTGTGGCGCCGCCGGTGCTGCCGCAGGTTCGAGGCAGCCGAAAAGCGCTTGTCGCACTCGGGGCACTCGTAGGGCCGCTCGCCCGTGTGCGTGCGGCCGTGTTTGGTCAGCGCCGACTTCTGCGAGAAGCGCCGGCCGCACTCGGTGCACGCGAAAGGCCGCTCGCCCGTGTGCGTGCGTGCGTGCTTGGCCAGCGTGGAGCGGCGCGCGAAGGCGCGGCCGCAGTCCGGGCACGCGTGTGGGCGCGCCGGGTCGGCCGACGGCGCGGGCGCCTCGCTCGTCCGGACCTGCGGGGAGAGGGGGAGGGGGGACACGTCAGCCCCGACTGCCGGGCTCCGGGCGCGGGAACCGGAGGCCAAGGTGTCCGCGAGCTGCAGCCTCTCAGTTCCCGTTCGTAAAATAGAAAAAGCGGCGGCGCCCGCCTCAGGGCGGTTGTGCACTTTAAATCAGACAGTTCGTTAACACACGTACACAAGGCCTGTCATTCTAGCAATTCGTTACTAATCGACATATTTATTGACCGCGTACAATGTGCCGGGCTCTGTTTAGGCAATGGGGATTCAACATCAAATTTAAAAAATCTGCTTCAGGAAAAATAGAGTGCTGGTATTGGGGCAGGGAGGAGGGTGCTGCACATTTAAATAGGATTGTTAAGAAACTTTACAGAGGGACCAGCAAGGCCCCCCGGGGAGTCTGCCTGTTGAGTTCCAGGAATGGCTTGAAAAAGTGCCTAAGGCAGAATGCTTGAGGGGGAGAATGATGGAAGAGGTGGTCTTGGAGAGGATCTCTTAGCTTAGGGCCAAGTAATATGAATGAGATGGGGAGCCAATAGAGATGTCAGGTGGTTTGGAACAGGGATCTGAACACACCAAACTCATTTTAAAAGTCACCCTCAGGTTGCTGGAGTTGAGAACAGAAAACAGGGGAGAGGGCAGAAGCAGGAGCCCAGTGAGGAGGCTACCTGTACCGCAGCCATCTCTGAAGAGAAGACAGTGGCTCAGACCGAGGTGACAGGTGGAAAGTGAAGGTAGGTGATCTGCTTCGGGATATATTTCGCAGTTTGAGACAACAGATTGGATAATAGATTGGGTAGGTGGTGTAATGAAAGGAGTCGAAATGACTCCCAAGGTTTTTGAGTTTGGCCACTGCAAAGGTAAAATGGCCATCCTCAGAGATGAGAGCAGTGGGAGAAGCAAGGTGGTAGATGAAATTTACTTCAGAGCATATCTGCAGTTCTGGACACATCTGGAGCTGAAAGAGGCCTGTGCTTAGGGATGTTAACTGAGAAGCTGTCAACCTATCAATGGTCTTTAAAGCTGAGTCTGGATGAGGTCACCCCAGGAATGGGCAGAGAGAATCTCGGGGAGCAAGATGGGCAGCCAGCAGTCAGTGAGGCAGGAGAGCCAGGAGGGCCTAGTGTCTTAGAAGTCAGGCCGGGACAGAGTCCAGGCTCTTTAATAAACTTTTCAGAACAAGCACCTATCATTTTTTAAGTGGTGAAGAAAGCAAGGCCTGAAATGGAAAATTTTGAAAATGAGCCAGTTTCATGAGGTCTGAGCCTTTAGAGATAAAATAAAAAAAAGAAAAAGAAATGCTTTGTAAGAGGCAGGGGAAGAGAAAACATTTTGTACCAACAGCAGAGTGAAGAGGAATATTGGGGGCACGTTGCTCCCTTCTCAGAAAAGAGAATGCTCATCCCAGCAAAAGTGATATACTGAACACCTACCGTGAACCAGACAGGCACATTAATTCAAAACCAAATGAAGGGGCACCTGGGTGGCTCAGTGGGTTAAAGCCTCTGCCTTCAGCTCAGGTCATGGTCCCAGGGTCCTGGGATCGAGCCCTGCATTGGGCTCTCTGCTCAGCAAGGAGCCTGCTTCCCCCTCTCTCTCTGCCTGCCTCTCTGCCTACTTGTGATCTCTGTCAAATAAATAAATAAAATCTTTAAAAAAAAAAAAAGAAAGAAAGAAAAGAAATGCCTGGCACAGATTAAGGACAAGAAAGTGTTCGCTTCTCCCCATATTCAGTCTCCACAAAGCAGTTAGTATTGTTCTCATTTTATAGATAAGGAAACTGTTAAGAGAGGATGAGTGACAAGGAACAATAAGGCTCTTTTCTTTCAGAAGTTGCAAGGAGAGCAACTTCAAGCCTTTCAAGATCCTTTGTAAAAAAGGAGCTTTTCTGTAACCAACTCAGAAAATGGAAAATAAGGCAGTTTGGGAAATTAGTGACCAGCCATGGGAACTTTCGTTTAAACAGTATACATAATGATAACAGTGATAACATTACCTCGAAAGGCTTTGACAATGCTATTTTATGTACATTATTGTATTAGAGCTTCCTGTCACCCCCTTGAATAGGGTGTTATCTTTTGATAGTTG
The DNA here is from genome assembly GCF_010015895.1 of Lontra canadensis. NCBI lineage: Eukaryota > Metazoa > Chordata > Mammalia > Carnivora > Mustelidae > Lontra > Lontra canadensis. The sequence continues at coordinate 1,193,875 of NW_022631126.1, forward strand.
AGAAAACAAAGGCTCATTGAGTTAGATTCAAAAGCCAGGGGGAGTTGTGCCTGACTCTAGAGCAATCACCCTTACCCGGTAGGCTACACTACTTCCCCACTTAGAACAGCCGAGATGAGACAGAAGCTGGACTCCCAAGTCCCTGGTGCTTTCCAAGAGGGATTCAAGGTTAAAATACAACTTGATACTTTAAATCAAGAAACTCCCCACAGCAGGTTTGGCACAGTCTGAATTCACGGTCATACTTTCCAATCTTGCCCTGGTTTTGACATCTGTTGGCTTTATTTCAACATGTCAGCCACTGTGGCGAGGATTTTTCTTATTATATTTACATTTTTCTGGCCCATTTTCTTTGGCACCCTTCTGTAAGATGACTTTGACGAGTCTGCGGGCTTCCTTATGCTGGGTTCACTGCCTTATGAGAAAGGAATTCTTCACATGAGTAGCCTTTGTATCTCTAGCTTCAAGAAGAGGGACCTTGGATGCCTCCAGGGAGATTTTTTTTTTTTTTTTTTAAGTAATCTCTACACTCAACGTGGGGCTCTAATGCATGACCCTCAAACACGTGAGATCAAGAGTCACATGCTCTACCAACTGAGCCAGCCAGGAACCCTCCAGGAAGAATCTTGGTGAGACAGGCAGGGTCGAGCTCATTAAGACTCCGGGCAAGTCACTCCCTTCCCCTGCCTCAGTGTCCCAAGGAAGGCGAGATAGGCTAGGGGATAAAAATTTCCCAACTTGAAGCATGCAAACCTCAAGAGGCAAGAGGACTCTAGGTGTTACGTAGGGAAACTATCTTCTTATAATCATGTGTCTATTTTCATGGACATTAGAAAAACAATAGATCACATGAAATCCACAATTCCATCCATGTTATTGTGTAGACGAAGGTTTATTTAACAAAACGATGAGAATCTATCTGATGAAAAGCATTAAATAAAGGAGCACAACAGGTGGGCAATGTACACGTCATTGAAGCTTGGCAAATACCTGGCTAGGGGAATCATTAAAGGCCCTTCTGTGTCTTAAATTCTACAGCTAGTAGACTTCAACATTAGGATGGTATTTGCACTATAATGAGAGGTGCTATGAGTATATAATCAATATTCTATCATAATGGGAAAATCCAAGTATTTGAAGTTTGTGATTTTGTCTTCCTGCTTATGTTTTTGTTTGTTTGCTTAGGGTTTGTTTGTTTGTTTAAATCAGGGCAAACATGTCTGTTTCGCCCTAGCCATTACTTTCCTAAATTAAGAACAACAGCTGCCATCACTGATGATTCACTACATGCTACGAACTGTGCTAAGGGCTTTTCATCCATGTTCTCGTTTTAAACTCTCACAACCCTTTGGGTTAGGTACCTATCTGCTCCATTTTTGAACAAGGAAATAAGACCCACCAATAAAGCGATTACCCAAGGCCCTACCACTCATCAATGGCAGAGCCAGGGTTGGCACTGAGAGTCTGTCCTTGTCCAAAATACCTATTCTCTTAGCCATGATGCAATTCTCTCTGACAAGTTGGAGATCACCTACACAGCTTGTCTCCCTGCCCTAGGCTCTTTTAGCAGTCAGGATCTCATCTCCCCTTCTTGGTACAAAGCATAAAATAATGACCCTATTCTCTTGCTCCTAGCTACAGGAATTGTGGTCCACAGGTCAGCAACATCAGCATCACCTAGGAACTTGCTAGAAATGCAGAATCTCAAGGCCGACCCCAAACCTGTAGAATCAAAACCTTCATTTTTAACAAAATCACCAGGTAATTTGTATGCATGTTAAAAGTGAAGAAACCTGATCTAGAAGAGACAAGGGCTACTGCTGGAGAAAGCAGGTGGAAAGGGGGAAGAGGGCTTTACAGGCTGAAAGACCACATGGGCAAAGTCTTAGAGATGAGAAAGGGTCAGGTATGTTTGAAGTCAGGGCATGGCATGGGGACTGAGTGATTAGAGAAAGCCAGGATGGGGGGTCAGAGGGTGAGGAGCTTTGAATGCCAGGCTTAGGAGCTGAGACTTTAGCCTGAAGGAAACCGGAAACCACTCAAGGGTTTAAGCAAAAAGAGGCAGGATTGGATGTGCTTAGGGCCCTCTGAGAAAATCTCTTCTACTTATTAAAGATAGACTAGATTTTCATAGGCAGCGAGAGGGTTCTCCAGGCCCTGAATGTGGCATAATTAAGGTCTATTCTGGACAATGAGTGGCCATGGGACTGTGTGATAGCAAGAAGTCACAGAATGTCAGCCTTGGAAAGAGCTTTCGAGATCACCATTTTTGGAAACTGAGTCTCAGGGAGACCACACAGCAAGTTAATGAGCTATGCTGTGGGCACAGTACTAAATACTAGTTGGATGTCTGTGTGCCATCCTCAATTCCAGCCTCCTTCCCCAAACCCAGTAACCCAGATGATACTTCTCAGGCTGGTATTCGAGGACCTTAACTTTCATTACCCCTCTTCACAGAGGAGAAAGCTAAGGCCAAGCTGGTAAGTGACAGAATTAGGATTTGAACCAATGCTTTTCATCGCTACATGATACCCTTTGGAGTCCAGCCCTCCATACCTTTGATGACTAGACATGCCTACTCCCCACCTCCAGCCAGCCCAGTCGGGGTTCCCAAATATCCCCTTCTCTCCATCTTTTCTCCACTGCTATCACAACCTTAGAGCAGGCTGTCAGCGTTCCCTGGCCTGGTCTTCCCCATAGCAGCCAGTGATTCTTCTAAATAGAAAATCCAGTCATGTCCCTCCCCCAATTTGATGCTCTAAATTCCTATGCTGGCTTCCAACGCCATTTTACTCACTGTTTCCCCCCGACTTCTCTGGCCTCATCTCTGCTGAACCTCTGCGTTTGCTATTCCTCCTCCTGGAATGCCCTTTCTCCTTCTGCATTTGCCAGATCACCACAGTGTCTTCAAACACCAAGTCAAAAGTCACCTCCATGAAGCCTCCCCCATTGTCTGCCCCCAGTCCTCTGTCTAGGCCTTCAGTCTGGCTTCTCTGTTCACTCCCAACCCTGGGGTTCAGCCCAGAAGATTCTTTGATAAAAACAAGTTGAAAAATCTCCAGAAGGATGACCTCGTGCAAGGTCCTGAACTGCAAGGAGAAGAAGGACTATCAGCAGCAAATTTTTACATAGTGTTTATTATGCACCAGACACGGTTCTAACTCTTCTCAAGTACTAACTCATTTAGTCCTCACAACCTCAAGGAGTAGATGCTGTTATGATTTCCCTTTTACAAAGAGGAAACTGAGCCACAAAGAGGGGAAGAAACTTATCCAAGGCCATACAGCTGGGAGGTGATGGAGTTGGAAGTCTACCTAAGCTCTGGAATCTGGGTTCTTTTTTTTTTTTTAACATTTTATTTTTTTAAGTAATCTTCACACCCACCATGGGACTCAAACCCACAACCCCAAGATTAAAAGTCACATGTTCTACTGACTGAGCCGGCCACGTGCCCCTGGAGTCTGGGTTCTAGGCCAAAGGTGAGATCAGGGGATCCATAGAGCCAGAAGAGGCAGGATGCGCTAGGATGACAGGCCAAGGAGGCCTCAGGAAAACGGAATTCAACAGTTATTTTGACTGCAATTGGTTACCAAAGCAGCCAGCCCCCTTCCCCTAGGGCCCACCATACCCACTAGGGGGCAGCAGAACCGTCTTTCCCAGAGAACTGGCCCCTTGCAGGAAGAAATCGGAGGGAGCCTGGGCCCAGATACCCCGCCCAACAGGAGTCCTCCAGATGGACACAGGGCTCCTCTGGCAGGGGGGTAAGTCTTATAAGGTTCTGGGAGGTGAAAACATGCCTGGTAGCATTTAGGATCTCCCAAAGGGAAATCTAACTCATATTCAGATCTCCTTAAAACTCCTCTCTTTAAACCTTCAAAACCCTCAGGATAAAACCCAGAGGAAAAGTCCCACCCAGCCTGCCAACCGCCTTACTCTCATCCATGCTCCGCATGACTGAACCACCAGACTTCACTTCTCCCAGTGCCCCACCCACTTCCCTGAGCGATGACTAGGGCCATTCCTTCTAAATCTCAGATCCCCACTGGTCTCAGCTAAGCCGCCCCTTTACCGACTTTGAGACCTTGGGCCAGTCACCAAACAGTCCAGTTTCCAGGGCCTCAGTTTCCTCACCTGTAAAAGGGAACAAATACTACCTACGTTCCAGATTTGCAGTACTTAGAACAGTGTCTGGTGCATAGCAAATGCTACTGAGGGCCACTTGGTACTGTTGTTGTTGCCTACCTAACCACCACTCCCTCACCCCCAAGCGTGCAGTTCCCAGCTCTGGGCTTCCATGCCTCCTGTGCCTGCACCCATCACACGGGATTGTAGCTGCGTGGTTATTCATCAGTCCCATCCCGCTAGACATCAAGCCCCACGGGGAACCAAGGACAGCTAGCACAGTACCTGTGACATCTCTATGACGGCATTATGGACAGTAGGGGAGAAGGATGAGCCACCAACCCTGAGATTCTTCGTCTTAGACTCAGGAAAGTAGGGGCTGGATCGCTGGTTTCTCTGAGGAAGGCTGGGCCTGACCAGATTTAAGGGGGACCAAGCCCCCAGGGGTGGGACACGTACCTCCTTGTTGTCCATGGGGATCTTGAGTTTCACCACCTCATACTTCTCCTCACCCTCATCTTCCTCACCCTTCACCAGCAGCACCATCTCCTCTTGCATTTCTTCCTCTTCCTCTTCCTCTGTCTGCTGTTCACCAGGCATCTTGGCGTCCTAGGGGTAAGCGCTGGGTCAAAAGCTCAGGACTTGCACCCCCCACCACCCTGCCCCCCGCCCCATGGCCCTGACCCCAGCAAGGCGGTGGAGCCTTGGCTTTGCCCGCCCTGCACTGCCCTCTTCCCTCCACCCCAGGACCAGCTCCGAAGACACTCGTTCTCCCCACTCATCCCGGCATTCAAGGCCCTGAATAGTTCGAATCTCCAGCCCCAGCAAGTCGCCACCCTCCCCGCGCTGAGTCACTCCCCGGCGCCCCCGCCAGCGGTCCAGAGCTCCAGGGCACGGGCTGGGGGCGGGATCGGGGCGGAGACCCTGGGGGGGTGCGCACTCACCAGCAGCAGATTCCGTGCTCGCACAGCCCGTGGCCAGGGCGCCGGGCGGTTGGGCACTCTGCGAGGCCGCGGCTCCGGGGGCGGGGCGGGGCGGGGCCTCGGGAACGGCCGCTCATTGGTCATATCTCCTAACCCCGCCCCCAAGGGGGAGGGGCCCAGAGGACCCAGGCGTCCGGCCAGAACTGCCCCAAGAGGGTGGCGAGCCCGGATCTGGCGCCCCTCGCTGTACCCCAACTCCCAGGAACCCCCGGGCCGCCCCATCCCGGCGTCCAAGGTCCTCACAGACCAGATGTAACCTACCTTCAAGGCTCGTCTCCTGTGGCCGCGTCGGAGGTCTCCGCTGCGGCCAGGCGCTTCTGCTCCGCCCAAAATAGGCCACGTGCGCTCCCGCCCCGGCCTGGGCCTCTCGCTGGCGCCCCGCCTGGAGGGCGGACCCTGTTGCCTGCTCACCTCTCCCCTTCCCTCTTTTTTCCTCTCCCATTTTTTCTCCTTTCCCGGCGTCGCCTTCCCAGTCTCCTTGCCTATGGGATGTTTTGCCCCTTTTGAATATGTACTTCCCAAATCAACAGCCACCCAAGCTACCGCAGCTACTTACTGGGTGGTGTGCCTACTACTCGCCAGCATTATGCTAAACGTTTTACACACCTGATCTTTGATCCTCGTAAGGGTGGGTCCATTTTACGGGTGAGCTAAATGAACTTGAGGGAGATAAAACGGAATTTGCTTAAGTTACACAATAAGGGTTGTCATAACATTCCTGACAACTGATAGGCTAAGTGGAAAATTAGTAGCCCAAATCCAGTAGCTCAGATCCAGTCCACAGAAGTATCTTGTTTGGCCTTCAGGTTATTTTTACTTTTAAAAATTCGTTTTAGGGGCGCCTAGGTGGCTCAGTGGGTTAAGCCTCTGCCTTTGGCTCAGGTCATGATCCCAAGGTTCCGGGATTGAGCCCGGGCTATCTGCTCAGCAGGGAGCCTGCTTCTCCCTCTCTCTGCCTGCCTCTCTGCCTACTTGTGATCTCTCTCTGTGTCAGATAAATAAATAAAATATTTTTTAAAAAGAGATCAGGAGGGATGCCTGGGTGGCTCAGTTGGTTAAGCGGCTGCCTTCGGCTCAGGTCATGATCCCTGCATCTTGGGATCTAGTCCCACATCGGGCTCCTTGCTAAGCAGGGAGCCTGCTTCTCCCTCTGCCTCTGCCTGCCACTCTGTCTGCCTGTGCACACGCTCCCTGACCAAAAAAAAAAAAAAAAAAAAAAAAAAATCAATCAATCAGGAGTTTTATAAATATCTTAAAAGTTTCGTTTTTAAAAAATAGTGGTCTTTTACACATTTTAATTTCCCACACTTAAAAATTGGGATATTTTGTATAAAGATCTGTATTTTCCAGTTCTCTTGAAAAAGGTACCCAATTCTCCCATTTCATGAATGGGGCACCTAAGATTCAGAAAGGAAAGAGGAAAACATTCAGTAAGTGCTTGCGATCCTTATGTCTATTTATAACAGCCCTGTGGAGATCAATAATATTGTCTCCCAGGGCCCCTGGGTGGCTCAGATGGTTACGCTTCTACCTTCCGCTCGGGTCGTGATCCCAGGGTTCTGAGATCGAGTCCTGTATCTGGCTCCCTGCTCAGTGGGGAACCTGCTTCTCCCTCTCCCTCTGCTGTTCCCCTTATTGTGCTCTCTCTGTCGTCAAGTAAAGAAATGGAATCTTTTTTTTTAAGATTTTATTTATTTATTTGACAGACAGAGATCACAAGCAGGCAGAGAGGCAGGCAGAGAGAAAGGAAGGCTCCCCGCTACGCAGAGAGCCCAATGCGGGGCTCGATCCCAGGACCCTGGGATCATGACCTGAGCTGAACGCAGAGGCTTTAACCCACTGAGCCACCCAGGCGCCCCTAAATGGAATCTTTAAAAAATAATAATAATATTGTCTCCCTCTGACAAATGAAACAAAGCTTAGAGAACTTAAGTAATTTGCTTGAAGTCACAAAGCTGGTAAGTAGCAGATTCCAAAGCTCATGATCTTTCTGTTGCACCAAATTATCTTTCCGACATGAAATTACATGAAGAAATTGGTGGCAGAGCCAGTTCTCAAACTGAGTCTCAGTCTTCAGAGGCCAGGGCATAATTTGGATGTTGGGATTACATCTGGTCAAACTTTTGCTCTTCCTCAGAGCAAGGAAAAAGGGACAGATGCCTGGATACTCACACTCAAGATCTCCGCTCTGGTTGTGTGGGCCCTGCTATGTGCCTGGTACCATCCTAGGTATTAGAGATGCCTAGATGGAGTAGTGAACAAAACAGACAAAAAGCTTGGCAGCTACAGCACTTTTAAGAGTGTAAAAATGTAAACAAGTAAATCAACAAGATAATTGCAGATAATGTAATTAATAGGGCAAGTGGATACGATAGAGTGGGTATGGTTGGGGGCTTTCTTATTTATTTATTTAGGAGAAGGAGAGAGAGAGAGTCAGGGGAAGAAGGGACAGAGGGAAAAGGAGAGAAGCTGAGGCAGACCCTTTGCTGAGCATGGAGCCCGATGCTGGGCTCAATCTCAAGACCATGAGATCATGATCTGAACTGAAATCAGGAGTCAGATGCTTAACCAACTGAGCCACCCAGGCACCCCTTGGGGGCTTCTTTCATGTGCGTAGGGAAGGCATCTCAGGAAATAATACTTGAGATGAATCTGGAATGATGAGAAAGGATTAGGCATTTGAAAATCTGGAGGAAAAGTGTTCTAGACAAAACTGCAAAGGCCATGGGGCACCTGCGTGGCTCAGTGGGTTAAGCCTCAGCCTTCCACTCAGGTCATGGTCTCAGAGTCCTGGGATCGAGCCCCACACTGGGCTCTCTGCTCAGTGGGGAGCCTGCTTCCTCCTCTCTCTCTGCCTGCCTCTCTGCCTACTTGTGATCTCTCTCTCTCTCTCTCTCTCTCTGCCAAATAAATAAATAAAGGCTTTAAAAATTAAAAAAAAAAACCTGCAAAGGCCTAAGGTGAGAATAAGCTTGGCATATTTGAGGAACAGAAAGAAGGTTTGTGCAGCTGGAGCCAAGTGAGTTAGCAAGGGGAAATGTAACATGAGAGATGGAGTAGATGTGGGAAGGGGCCAGGTTATGCCTGGAACCCCAGTTCTAGCAAAAGGCTTGCCCTGATTCAATCAGTGAGAAGACTCAGCCGGGAACAGTGAAAAGTCACCCCTGGAAGGGTGTCCTGCCAGAGGAGGGCTTTGGAATAGATGCTTGGAAAAGAAGAAAAGGACTTCTGTCCACTTGTTCTACAAACATGTACAAGTATATACCTGAACTCAGATTCAGTTCCTGTTCTTGAGAATCTCATAGTCTAGCAAAAAAGATTGTAATTAAAATATATATTTTATATGAATAAGTATAAATATATATGTATGAAAGATAAGCAGTAGGTCTATAAATGTTCTGGCAGATATTAAGATGAATGAATAACAATAACCCCTTGGGAAGGGAGTGGTTATCGGGAGCGGGCTTCTCTGAGGAGATAAATGTGAAGGACCTTCAAAGATGACATATTGACAAGGAGGTAGCAGCTTGTGGGACTGTAAACTCTTGTGAAGACCATATCATGTTCCAAGGACACTGCGCACCGAAGTATTTAGTGAGGCCTATTGTGTTCCAGGGTCCTGCTGGGACAGTTCACTGTTTGAGTTCAGATCCGTTTAGAACTTTGCTTCAGTTCTTGAATGCCCAAGGACTTGGGAGCAACCTCTTCTGTCTGCCTAGAAGACTCCAGCTCCTATACCATCCCTCACTCCTCCTTTCTTAGCTTACTCCAAGTCAATCTGTAGGGCTAAACATAGCTGCCACTTCTTTGGAAAGGCCCTGGAATCAGTTAGGACTCTCTTCTGTAGCTGTTCTTCCTGCATAGTCCTTTCTACACTTGTAATTATTTGGCCAACGTCTGTCTTCTGCATAGAAACTGAGGCCAGAGACTGTTACTCATCCTCGTAACCCCCACACCCAGCACACAGTTGGTAATCATCCTCAAGAAGTTCTCCATGTTTCAAGTGCTCAGAAGAAGTAGATTCTAACTCAGGCTGGAGGTTCAGGGAAGGCTTCGGGGAGAAAGCAATGCTTGAAGTGGTCTGACTTGGAGAGCTGAACAGGTCGGGGGTGGGGTGGCGGAGGGAATGAGCATTCCAAGTAAAGAAGCAATATTTAGGAAGCACAGGGCTGAAACCACACAAATGGAAGACCTTGAATGCCAACCTGGATGCCAAGGAGTTACATTTTCCAGAGGAGACATATGGAGCTACGGCAGGGTTTTTAATAGGGAGCGACACAAACAGATGTAATTTTACAAAGATCACTGCAGGAGACTGGTAGGGTGGGGAAACACGGAAACCAGCAGGGGCGATCTTCCAGACGCCCCCCAAAGGCCTCCGTTCAGGCCTATGGGTGCGTGTGCCCCTAAGGACCGAAGCCGCCAAGGACCCCAGGCCTGAACGCAGCATTTCGAGTGTGTAAAGCAACTTGGCAGGGGTGGGAAGCTCGAGAGGAAGGGCGCAGTAGGCGGCTTCCCTTGGTTTCTAGGGAAGCCGGGCCCGTTGTTAAGATCTCGCGAGAGCCTCTGTCCAGGAACCAATACCCCATGGAGACCGCCCAGACGCCCAACCCGCGAAGTTGCAGAGCGGTCCTGCACTTCATTTCTTAGATGGGTGAACTATCCTCGTCTTTTTTTTTGTCACTAGCCAATCAGGTCGGTTCCTCTTTGCTTTCTTTCCTACTGGCGCCCTCCTCGGAAAAAGCTAGGAATTGGGAGTCTTGCTCTTGATGACGCATGGGTCGCTGGGAAAATATGGTTGCTTTTTCCGGGGGATAAAGAGGCATCCCCTTTGCCCTCCCTTTGGGCTAAGCAGTCAAATGACCTGCTTCTCGCCCAAAAAAAAAAAAAAAAAAAAAAAAAAAAAGGGCCTCGGGGAGGCGGGGTTTCCCAGTAGGCAGAGCCTCAGTTTGGGGGACCTCCGTGCCTGAACTAGACAGACGGCCACATTTCTCTCTCCCCCACCTGTCGCCATAGCAACGGCGCTCCCCGATCTACTCTGTCTACCCCCACCCCACCCTCACCCCCGGGGCGCCGAGTGTTTTTCCTTTTAGGGGTCGCGCTCGACGTTGTGACGTAGGTGGCGCCTGTGGACAGCCAGAACTCAGGTCTGGGGCATCAGCTGACAGACCTGATGGCCGTTTTTTCCAACTAGCTGGAAAGCGGCTGACTATTCCAACTTCTTTATTTGACCGGCTCGAAGAGGGCAAGGGACCCTCACAAGTTAACCCCGAGTGGTGAGGCTTTGACACCTTCCCCTACCCCCTCCCCGTACACACACAAGCAGAGTCCAAGCTTCAGACAAGAAAGTTTATTGGCCAGGAGATACACAGAGATGTGGCTGTCCTGCCTTGGAGCTTCCCTGGCCTCTCCTCACTCCAGTCCCGCCCTCACCCAGCCACTTTGTCTCTGCTGCCATCCACCAGGACCTGGGCTTGGCATCGAGTGTATGACTGCTCCTCCTGCTGTTTCTGGTCTATTCCGCCAGCGTCCAGGTGTTAGGGCTGGTTGGGGTTCTCCAGGGCAGGAAGGTCTGGGCTGTCCAACAGCACCCTTCCTGGCTAAGACCATGTCTAGTGGCCTAAGACTGCATACTGCAATCCACATAGCAATACTTTTCCCATCAGAAGGTTCAAGATGCCCCCTGCCTCTCTACCACCCCCAAACTCCTGAAGTCTCACTGCTGTGGCTCAAAGTCAAAACCACCCTGTTCGGTGCTGGCCAGGGTGCTGGTCTCCTAGAGGCAAAGTTGGGTGGGATCAATTCTTAACAGGTTAAGAGGCAGCAGAATTTAGGGTTTTTTAGGGCCCTCAGGCTAAGGCCAGTTTATTCATTCAATAAGTATGGAGTGCCTACACTATTCAGAATATGAGGCAGTGTTCTAGAAGCTGGGGGTATAGACCATACCGTCAAGGTCCTGACTGAGCCCAGCCAGGACAGTTTCCTGAGCTTCAAGGTCATTGTCTCCAATCTCTATTTCTATCTATTCACTCCTTTCTCCCACTTCTTCCCCTCCTTCTCCCTCCCACCACCTCCCCGGCCCTTTAGTCTCTGCTTAAGCAGCAGACACCCTCCCTTTGGTCTCCTGGGCTTCCATCTTCACTGGACCCCATCATTCCAGTCCTGTTGGTGGCTCCTCCTTGAGGGGCCTTGCCCGACCATCCCCTGTCCCAAAGGGCCTCAGAACCAAGTGCCCACGCTGGTGCTTGATGCGGGCAGAACTGTCCCCAAAACCTTTGCCACACTCTGCGCACTTATATGGCTTCTCCCCAGTGTGTGTACGCCTGTGTTTGACCAGATCTGAGCTCCGGGGGAATTCTTTCCCACAGAAGCCACACACATGGGGCTGGCTGGGTCCGGAGGGCTGGGCTCGGGCTCGGGGTCGAGGGGCTGTGGGGGCCGGGCCAGGGGGGTTGTGTGGCCTCAGGAGAGTGGATGGTGGGTGTGGCCGAGCCCGTTCACCACGGTGGGTACGGAGGTGCTTGACTCGGGCTGAGCTGTCAGCAAAACCCTTGCCGCACTCGGGACAGAGGTAGGGTTTCTCCCCTGTGTGCACGCGATGGTGTTTCACTAGGTCCGAGCTTCGGCGGAAGCCCTTGCCACACTCAGGGCACTTGTGGGGCTTGTCCCCTGCCAGTGGTGGGGGGGGCTCCCCAGCTTGGGGGCCCCCGGGCTCTGGCTCCAAGCCAGGCAGGCCAAACGGCCCATCACCTGAATGTGAAGGGCTTCGAGGTGTCAGCGGGGGACTCGTGCCAAGGGGAGGTGGGGGTGGGCTTGAGCTGGGGGGTGGGCTGGGGATCAGGGGCGCCAGGGGGTAGCCTGGGAAGCTGAAGTCCTGGGGCTCCATGTGAGTGAGGCGGTGGCGGAGAAGGGTGGAACTGAGGCTGAAGGTGCGATCACATTCTGGGCAGGCGTGAGGCCTCTCCCCACTGTGGGTGCGGAGGTGTTTGACCCGGGCAGAGCTGTCAGCGAAGCCCTTGCCACACTCAGGGCACAGGTAGGGCTTCTCTCCTGTGTGCACCCGCAGGTGCTTCACCAGGTCTGAGCCCCGGGCAAACTCCTTTCCACACACATCACAGCCAAAGGGTTTGGGCCCCAAGTGACTGCGCTGGTGGCTCAGAAGGCTGCAGCTGAGCACAAATCTTTTGCCACAATCGGTGCAGATATACGGCTTGTCCTGGGCCCTGGGTCCCTGGGTGGCTGCTGTGGCTGCTCGAGAAGGCTGCCGTCTGGGCACCACGGGCCGGGGAGGCTGCTCCCCCCGGTGTGTCCGCTGGTGCTTTATGCGAGCAGAACTATCACCAAAGCCCTTGCCACAGATGCCACACTTGTAGGGCTTCTCACCCGTATGTGTCCGCTGGTGTTTCACCAGGTCAGAACTCTGCCGGAAGCTCTTGCCACACTCGCCGCAGATAGTGGGGCGTTCACCAGCCGGGATCCTGGACCGAGGAATCTTTGGGGGGCCTTGGGCTGGTGGTCGGGCTCTGTAGGACTTCTCACCACTATGAGTTCGCTGATGTTTTATACGGGCAGAGCTATCCCCAAAGCCCTTGCCACAGACCCCACACTTGTAAGGCTTCTCCCCTGTATGGGTCCGCTGGTGTTTCACCAGATCTGACATCTGCCGAAAACTCTTGCCACACTCACCACACACAGCAGCCCGATCACTAGCCTGGCCCCAACGTGGCTCTCCCAGGAGCCGGGGACCTCTGTCCCGAGCCTGAGGTTTTCCTGGTCCCTCTCTCTGGACCCACAAGTCATCCCAGGTCTGGATGCCTTCAGGTTTGAGAGAGGCATTTCCTACTTCATGACCTGGGGCCAAATCTTCCTCTTCCTTGAACCCCAAGTCATCCTCCTGTGGGGTATGTTCAAACTCATCCGGCTGAGAAATCTCCACATTCTCTCTCCCTATACCTGGGGAAAGAAAAGGGAGCAATAGACCCTGCCCTTTGGCTCAGCCCCTATCTTTGATAACAATTTCCCCAGCAAGGCTTCCTTGACAATCTGCAGTCACAAGGATGCTTTCCCTCTCTCTCCTCTGAACTTCTGAAACACTTATTATTGCTCCCTCTCATTAACAATGGTAATTTCCTTAACATGTGCCCTTAACGTGTACCAGTCACCGAACTAGGCATCACTGAATCCTTGCAAACAATGCTACGAGATAATACGGTTACTACTCTGTTTTTATAGACAGGAAGACTCAGAGAATTTAAGTTACTTGCTCAAGATTACAAAGGTTAGAAAGTAGCAAAGTCACATTTCTAACTCAGTTCTGTATAATTCCCAAGCCTGTATTAACCACGTTATACTGTCTCTATTTGGAAAACCTAGTATTTGCTATTTTTATTATATCTTCTTATATTAGCCCACCCTGTAATTTATTACTTCAATCATCTTGCGTGTACATGAGAGGACCCAGACATATGCCTGTCCCTCAAAATGCATAAGGCTGGTAGGAGAGAGACGATCAAGCACAAATAATTCTAATTGTGGGCTCAGAATAACTGCTGTCACAGGAGAGAGAGGAAATAAGGAGACAGGGCCACGCTTTCACAACAAAAGAAAAGAGTAAACCATGGAGAGGAATGAAAGATAAAGCTGAAAAGGGATGTTGGGACTAGATTAAGCATGTAAGGCCTAGATCGAACACTAGACTTTTGATTAGTAGGCAAAAGGGAGCTAGGGAAGGTTTTTGAGAAGGGAAACGATTAAATCTGGACTTGGATCAATGTGGCCGCTGAGTGCATCACTGAAGAGAACAGGGGTGTGGGGAGGCTGTTGCAATTGTCAGGATGAGATAAAACGAGGCCTGAAGTAGGGCAGAGGCAGTGAGGCTGGTGATGATTGTCGAGGAGCCGGGAGAGTCCTTGAGATGGAGCCCCTCACGGTCTGACGCACAGTAGGTGCTCAGAAACGTTGGCTCCTTAACCTCGGTTTTTGCTCCCCTCCCCCTCCCCCTAGAAGCACAGTTCAAGTCCGATTTTTCTGGGTCTAGGCCAAACACAGCCCAGCACCGGAGTCCCCACCCGGCCTTTACCTGCCGCTGGCGGCGCACCCGCCCCGGCCCTCACCTGTGCGGGCGCCTCTCAGCTGCTCCCTCTCCTCTGCGCCCTGGAGATCCGGGCCCCAGGGCTCCACCGCGCGCTCCATCGCCCGCACACCGCCCTGAGCAAGGGGACAGACACAATCCCACGGTCACACAGCCATGTGCGGCCCGCGGCGCCCTGCCGCTGCCCTCTGCCGGCCACCGCGAGCACCGGGCAGCGGCCGGGTCCGAGGTGCGGGGCGCGGTTCCCGGTGACCCCCGCCCGCGCCGCCGGCCGCCCCTGCACCTGCTGCTCCTTCCGGCCTGCAGCGCCCCCTTCTCCTCCTGGCCGCCTCCGGCTATGTCACCCCGGCACCCTCGCGGGCTCCTCGGCCGGGCTCCGCTGCCCGAGCCGCCGGCGGCCCCGGGATGCGGGCTCCGCGCCAAATGGGGAGGGGGCTCGGACCCAGGCGTCCCGGGGGCGGCCGCCGGGGGCGGGGACGGGAAGCGGAAGCGCTGGTCCTCACCGAGCCGCTCTAGGACCTGGGAGGAGCTGCGCGCCTGTGGGGGCCGCCCGCGTCCTCCGGAGCTCGGTGGCCCGCGGGAGGCCGCGAGCCGCGGACAGGGCTACTCTAAGCCGAGGACAGTGGCCCGAACTCGGTGGTATTAACTGTGTACCTCCTGGGCTGGAGCCGGGTGTTGAGGTCCGAAGACGCTTCCTAATTATCGCTGTGTCGGGCAACCGGCGCCGACCTCCGGGGCTTGCCGACTGCGCCAGCCACACCGGCCCGGAGAGACAAAGAGAGATCCGAAGACTGACCCAGGGAAAGGGGTGGGGGAGAGACCACGCCAAACAAAGGGCGGCGGAGGGCGGCGGAGACCCCAGACGGGGCGGGGGCGGGGCGCCGAGACACAGGAAACAAAGCGGGGCCGGTCCGAGAGGCCTAGGGCCGGGGGTGGAGTGGGGAGGGGGGCTGGGCTAGGGGAGACCGAGGCCCGAGCAGCAGCTAGAGGATAGAGGGAGACTCCAGAGAAATGATGGGGAGAGGGTGGCGGAGCGGAGACCCTGAGCCAGAGACTCATAAAGTCGTAACCTAAGAGCCCCGAGTCAGAGAGGACACAAAGGCAGAGAGAGAGAGAGAGACCAAGAGACTGCGACGGCCTAAAAATACAGGAGCAAGAGACTGGCCACCAGAGACAAAGAGATGTAGAAACATAAGAGATAGTTATGAAGCCCAGTCGGAGAAACTATAAGAAAAGGAAGGGAATCCGGAGAGAAGCATGCCAAGAGGCAGAGGAACAGACAGTGAAACAGGCAGAGACAAAGAGATAGAGACACAAAGAAAGAGCCCACGGGGAGACTAGGGGACAGGTCAACAGACCTACAAAGGCCAAACCCAGGGAGAACCTAAAAACATTAAACCCTGATTCCCAGCTTGGTGCAGCCACTGGCTCCTGGCTGCCATGGCTGGGTCTGTGTTCCCGGGTATCTGTGCTCTGAGCAAGCTTGCCTTTGGGGAAGAGGGGAGTGCCTGGAAGTGTCCCTTGATGATCTGATGATAGGGAGGGGTGACTGAGGTTTGTATATTAATTCACATTTAATTAGCACTTAATGCTAAGCCAAGAGTTTGGGATAAAGAGATGAAACACATAGAAGATTTGTCCTTGGGTGGTTCGATGTGGTAAGCACACCAATCATGAAAAAGAAAGAATTGTGAGGGGCGTCTGGGTGGCTCAGATGGTGAAGCGTCTGCCTTGGGCTCAGGTCATGATCTCCAGGTCCTGAGATCAAGCCTCCTGTTGGATTCCCAGCTCAGGGGGGAGTCTGCTTCTCCTTCTCCCTCTGCCTCTCCCCTGCTTGTGCTCTCTCTCTCTCTCCATCTGTGTCTACCTCTCTTAAATGAATAATTATAAAAAGAATTGTGAGGGCATGAGAGAGTTCCATGTACTGGTACAAGATAGTGTGGGAGAGCAGGAAGAATTCTAAGCTGTGGGAATGAGTCTGCATGGTTCTGGGTGCCTGGTGTGCATGGATGTTAGACACTGACAGAAACCAGGACCACAAATCAATCAGCACATACTTAGGGATCACCAACCAATATCTAGACACTGTCTAAGCGCTGAAAATACTAAGGAACTCAGGAAGCTCTTGGTCCAGTAGAATATGGAGATGTGCGGGTGATGAGCCAGATTCTCTACCAACCTGATAAGAAAAATATGATGGGAGTGGAGAGAGATCTGTCGAGTTGGTGGCTGTGGACTCTGTCTTTAAGGCCATTCCTGCAGTCTGATTCCTGACCTTGTCATTTACTACTGTTTGACCCTGGGGAGATTTCTTCTGTTTCCTAACCTGTAAAATGGGGATGATAATAGCTAACTTGAGTGGTTAGGAATTCACATGTGTTATATGTATAAAGTGCTTAGCCAAAAATAATAGCTTTTACTCTTTTGGCTGGAGCAACAAGAAAGAAACTGGCATTTTTGAGCTAAACCTTTCAGAACAGCTCGGATTTCTGCAAAGTCCAGAGCAGGTTGAAGCGGGGTTTGAATGAACTCCAGGCAGAGGGAATGAAATGAACACCTGCCTATACACTAATTGAAAACCTACTATGTGCTAGAAGTTTGAGATCCAAAGATGGTTAAAACCTCTTCTCCAAGAGGAAGACAGAATAGTTGTGTTTTAATGTGTCATGAGTTCACATAGTTGGAAAGCAGTGGAAACTGAAGATAGAACAGTACGTTTATTCATTTGTTCCACAAACATTTCCTGGAGCCCCAACAGGTGCCAGGCACTTGAGCTGGAAAACAGAGGTAAGAGGGTACCAGATGACAGAGAGCTAGCCCCTCTTGGAGGAACCTTCCCCTGAAGGGTGGCCAGCCCACACGCCATACTCATCACAGAGCTACCTTTGACTTTGGGAAGAGAAAGCGTGGAGTTATTGGGTCTGAACCTGAATTTGGGTCCAAAGGTGCAGAAGCCCCTCTAGAGATGCCTGCTGGGAATATAAGATTGGTGGCAAGATGAAAAAGAACTAATCCAGATGATTAAATGCGAAGATGTCTATCTACTATATATTACTCCACAGGACTCTCAAGGTAGGATTTTACTCTGAACAGGCCCCAAAACTTACTGCATGAATGAATGGACATAATTCGCTGGAGTAATAAGTGTGTAAATGGAATATTGTGCTACCTGTAATTCATGTTATCTCTACAAGCCAAGAGCCTTTTCTTTTTCTTTTTTTTTTTTTTAAGATTTTAAAAAATTTATTTATTTGACAGACAGAGATTGCAAGTAGGCAGACAGGCAGGCAGAGAGAGAGGAGGAAACAGGCTCCCTGCTGAGCAGAGAGCCCGACTCAGGGCTCAATCTCAGGACCCTAGGATCATGACCTGAGCCTAAGGCAGAGGCTTTAACCCAGTGAGCCACCCAGGCGCCCCCAAGAGCCTTTTCTGTAGGGCAATTTGTTAACAGGCACAAACGCCTCAAATATGTGACTTCCTTTGACTCAGTAATTCCCCTTACAGAAAGGCCTAAGGAAACAGCTGGACAAGTACACAATGATGGCTCCACAAACATGACCAACCCAGGCCAGCATTGTTCGTCAACTGAGAAAAAACGGAGACAATCCAAGTATCAACACCTATAGAAATGATAATGCAGGTGACCAACAGATACATGAAAAGATGCTCAACATCCCTGATCATCAGGGAAATGCAAATCTAAACTACAATGAGGGGCACCTGGGTGGCTCAGTGGGTTAAAGCCTCTGCCTTCAGCGCAGGTCATGATCTCAGGACCCTGGGATCTAGGGTCCATGATCCCAGGGCCCTGGGATCGAGCCCCAGGGCTTGATCAGGCTCTCTGCTCAGCAGGGAGCCTGCTTCCCCCTTTCTCTCTCTGCCTACTTGTGATCTCTGTCTGTCAAATAAATAAATAAATAAAATCTAAAAGAAGCAAACAAACTACAACGAGATTTCCCCTCACGCCTGTCAGAATGGCTGAATCAACTATACAAGAAACAGGTCTTGACGAGGATGTAGAGAAGAGGGAACCCTCATGCTCTGTTGGTGGGAAGGCAAACTGGTGCCACCACTGTGGAAATCAGTATGGAGGTTTCTCAAGAGGTTAAAAATAGAGCTACCCTACAACCCAGCAATCGCATTACCAGGTATTTACCCAAAGAATACAACAACATTAGTTCAAAGGGATACATGCACCCTGACTTTCATAGCAGTGTTATCTACAATAGCCAAATTATGGAAGCAGCCCTGTCCCAGCTGGATCCAGGTATCATAACCTGAGCCAAAGGCAGATACTTAACGACTGAGCCACCCAGGCGCCCCTGTAAATGAAATCTCTTTAAAAATAAATTAATAATGGGGCACCTGGGTGGTTCAGTTGGTTATGCTTTGGCTCGGGTGATGGTCCTGGGGTCCTGGAATGGAGCCCCGCATCGGGCTCCCTGCTCCCCGGGGAGTCTGCTTCTCCCTCTCCCACTCCCCCTGCTTGTGTTCCCTCTCTCGCTATGTCTCTCTGTCAAATAAATAAATAAGCTCTTTAAATAAAGAAAGGAAGAAAGAAAGAAAACCACAAGAGAAAATACCTTTATAGGGACATATTTATGGGGAAAAAAAATCTTCATATAAGTGCCCCCGCCTGCACAGTTTAAATCGGTGCTGGCCAAGGGTCCATCCTACTTGTGTCCCCCAGAGGGGAGGAGCTCCAAGTTTTAATTAAGACCTTAGGCCTGCTCAGCTTGATAAGAAATACAGGAGGAAGGGCTGCGGTAGAGTGAGGAGGGTTATAATTATCCCTTCCCTTGGCTTCTCCAAGTCCTCTGTTTATCTCCTTGTTGCATGACATTTTTAGCACCCGTGTTCTGTGGCACACTTACAGGTGGCTGTCTCCGTCTCCCCAGGGGCCAAAACCCTGAGTCCCTGTTTGGATCCTCAGCAAGGAGCAGTCACTAGGTTTGGGATGATGACACTGTCATAGCCCTCCGCTCAAGTCATGCTCGAAGTAACTAGCATTCTGTGGGAGCTCATCTCAGATGCTGGATACTGAACTAAGAGCTTTATGTTCATTAGACCATATAATCCCCATTGTGACCTAAGAGGTACAATTATTAATTTAACATTTAACAGATAAAGAATTGAAGTCACAGAGAAGTAAAGGATGCCCAAGATCACACAGCAAGTTCATACATCTCTTAATCCTCTGACGGTGGGGGTGGGGGCACGGGGGTACCAGTCATTAAGCATCTGCCTTTGACTCAGGTCATGATCCCAGGACTCGGATCTAGCCCAGCATTGGGCTCCCTGCTTCCCGGAGAGCCTGCTTTTCCCTTTCCCACTCCCCTGTTTGTGTTCCTTCTCTCGCTGTGTCTCTGTCTAATAAATAAATAAAATCTTAAAAAAAAAAATCCTCTGACCCTTGAACAACTTCTGAGTTTAATGTGGCAGGAGATTCCAATCCCCCATTTGATAGATAAGGAAAGTAAGACCCAGAGAGGTTCTGGACTTGATGTCCAAGGTCACACGAAGGGGACAGTGATAGAAATAAATTTGAGTAAGGACGGATACACACATGGCAACATGGATGGATCTTAAAAAATAGTGCAGAAGGGGGTGCCTGGCTAGCTCAATCAGAACAGCATGCAATCTTGATCTCGGGGTCATGGGTTCAAGCCCCACATTGGGTGTACAGATTACTTTTTAAAAAAACTTTAAAAAGTTTTAAAAAGATAGTGCTGAATGAAAAAGTTAACAAATATGTATTCATATATATATATGTGTGTGTGTATATATACACATATGTATGTATAAGACCATTTGTGTAAACATGTAATGTTACTACACATTTTTTTGAAATGTATACAAACCAAAAAACTATACATGAAGCACATTAGGGTGGTTGCCTTAGGGTGAGGGATAGGAACGAGCTACTATGTATACCTGTCTGCTCCAGCTGCCATAACAAAAAAGCACAGGCTGGAAGTCTTAAACAACAGACATTGACTTTTCTTATAGTTCTGGAGACTGGAAGTCTCAGCTCCCAGCGGCAGCAGGGCTGGTTTCTGGCCTCCTTGGGTGGCAAAGAGCCACCTTCTTAGAGTGGCTTTATGTGGTCATGTGACCTTTCCTCTGCACCTATGCAGAGATCACAGGTGTCTCTTATTATAAGGACACCAGACCTATGGGATCAGGGGTCCTTACAACTTCATTTAACCTCAATTACCTTCTTCTTTTTTTTTTTTTTTTAGATTTTATTTATTTATTTATTTGACAGAGAAAGCGAGAGAGGGAACACAAGCAGGGGGAGTGGGAGAGAGAGAAGCAGGCTTCCCGTTGAGCAGGGAGCCAGATGCAAGACTTGATCCCAGGACCCTGGGATCATGACCTGAGCTGAAGGTAGACGCTTAACAACTGACCCACCCAGGTGCCCCCTCAATTATCTTCTTAAAGGCCCTCTTTCCAAGTCACATTGAGGATTAGAGCTCCAGCACATGAATTTGGGACTGGGGAATGGGGGGAGACACATAATTGAGCCCACAACAGCAGGTAACAGGGAAATAATAAATAGAACCACAAGGAGTAGAGAAAGAAAATGAGGTTGGAGCAGTAGACACGATCAAGCTCAAGCCAGGCCTTCGAGGCCCTAGGAGGAGACTAGCTTTAGAGGGTCAGAGAGGTGACTCAGTTCATAAAGGCTAAAGCCTACAGTTCATAAAGGGCTCGTGTATACAGCTGATCAGACTCCAAAGCTCATGGCATTCAAAACTACTCAGGAGTCCTGAAAACCAGGTGGAAATGTGTGTATTTCATTTTACCAGGAGAAAAATGGAATTTAGAGAGGCAGTGACTCACCCAAGTTCCCATAATAAGTGGGAGAACTGAGGTTTGCAGAGCTTTCTGCCTCCAAAGCATGGCTCCTTTCACATGTTTTGCTAGCCTTAGGCCATGACCAACTTCATTCACTCATTACTTCATGCACACATTCATCTAGTATATTACTTCCCCACACCTGCTTTGTGGCAGGCCCAGGGCAAGACACTGAGGATGCAGAAATGAAGAGGAAATGGTCCATGACCTCAGAAAGCTCAACCAGTAGAAAAGATAGCCAGATAAACAAATGCAAGCATTGGGGAGAGGTCTGTGGAAGGTGTTAGAGAGTTTGGAGGAGGGAAAACGACTGTTCCTGGCATAACTGGGCAAGATTTCCTAGAGGAGCAAGCAGAGATCTTGGAATCAAACCCTTGAAAGATCTGGAAGAGCAGAAGGAAAAGCTCAATGTGGACAGAGTGAAGGATGTGGGCGCTCTCCAAGGAGGAGTGAGGGATGGTTGATGAGGTCAGATGTGGAAAGCTCTGGCTGCCAGGCCAGAACTCAGAGTTAATTCTGAAATTACTGGGAAGGCCCTGAAGGAGGTACATCAGGGGACTGCCTTGGCCAGGATTCTAATGGAAGGTCTCTCTGGCAGTGGTGTCCAAAGACTTGAAGTCCTTTTAAGAATCAGTTGCACAGGGGTGCCTGGGTGGCTCAGTGCATTAAACCTCTGCCTTCGGCTCAGGTCATGGTCTCAGAGTCCTGGGATTGAGCCCCATATTGGGCTCTCTGCTCAGCGGGGAGCCTGCTTCCCCCCACTCTCTGCCTGCCTCTCTGCCTACTTGTGATCTCTCTCTCTCTGTGTCAAATAAATAATTAAAAAACCTTAAAAAAAAAAAGAATCAGTTGCACAAAGGGGTGCCTGAGGGGCTCAGTGGTTAAGTGTCTGATCTTAAGGTCCTGGGATCAAGCCCCAAGGTGAGCTCCCTGCTTAGCTGGGGGTCTGCTTCTCTCTCTCCCTCTGCCCCTCTCCTTTCCCCTCCTCCCCTATTCATGTGTAGTGTGCTCTCTCTCTCTCACCCAAGTGAATAAATAAAATCTTAAAAAAAAAATCAATTGCATGAAAAAAAGAAAAAGAATCAGTTGCCCGAGCTAGTAAGGAAAATTGATGGCCCCCTCCATCTCTAATCCTATTATGACTTTTGGTCCACTTAGACCCTGGGAACTTTTTTCTTAACCATCCCAGTCAAAGCCTTCATCTCACTTGTTAGAGACACCAATCTGCTTCCTTCCTCTCTGCCTACACCCCTCCCTCCCACTAGGGTGATGGGGCTAGAGTAGGGGCTTGGAATAAGGGTGTGCAGAGAACTGAGGTGCCAAAGCTTCCCATGGGGGGATAGCCAAAGGGATCCAGGAAGTGAGAACTCCAGGTATTCTTGGTCTTGGCTTTCTCCACCCTTTCGAGCATCTCAGCTTCCTACACTGCCCGCCCCCTTATTTGCCACACTCAACTTCCTGCCCCACCAGAGGAAGTGGGGAGAGACAACAGGTGCAGCGACAGCTAGCAGGGTCATGGTGAGTCCTTCTGTCCCAGAATACAGGCATCTCTGCCCTCAGCCCCCAATCCCCAGAGTAGCCAGGCTCAGGTCAAGCCACAGTAGGCTGACTTCTCTCCCGCAAGGGCAGGTTATCCTGCGGGCCCTGCCTGCTGCTCCCAGCAGCCTCATACTGTCTGCCCTCCCACCAACAGGACAAGGAGTATGTGGGTTTCGCCGCCCTCCCCAACCAGCTGCACCGCAAGTCCGTCAAGAAGGGTTTTGACTTCACACTCATGGTAGCAGGTCTGATGGGTTTTGGACAGGGGACCAGTGGTGGGGGCTGGGAGTGGGCTTCCTCCAGAGACCCTGGCTGTCTCCTCCCCTGACCAGATGGGAGGGTCTGTCTTGTCTACAGGGGAGTCAGGCCTGGGAAAATCCACCCTCATCAACAGCCTGTTTCTCACCAATCTCTACGAGGACCGGCAACTGCCAGAGGCCAGTGGTAAGACCCTCCCATCCTCTCCAGAGACTCAGTCTCTCCCATCCCCAGGCTGTGCTCTTTCTTTTCATTTGGCTCTTCCCCTGACTTTCTGGGGACTTGGGCAGCTCGTTGCTTTTCTCTGAGACTCCTCTGAAAAATGGGTGGGACAACTGTAATTCTGAGAAGGGAAATCATTCCCGGCTCAGACCCTTACCCAGCTCCCTGGCCTCTCCCCGTCCCCACAGCTCGCTTGACACAAACGCTGACCATTGAGCGCCGGGGTGTGGAGATCGAGGAGGGGGGTATTAAGGTGAAGCTGACTGTGGTGGACACACCTGGCTTTGGGGACTCCGTGGATTGCTCAGACTGGTGAGAAGCAGGGGAAGGAGCGGGGACTAAGCTGCCTGATGTGGCTTCTCTGTGAAGATGAGGGCTCAGTTCCAGGGCTGGTCTGCTCTGCCCCTGCCCTCCCCAGAAGGTGGGGCCTGCTTCTGGGGGCCACGTGGCCCAGAGTGCCCATGCTTCCCTACATCTGACTACACCCTGCTGATCTCTCCTGATGTCTTTAGTTGGAGCCCAAGACACTAGTTCCCACCCCCGTAGTCCTGGCTGGCCTTGCCCCTTCCTTGCCCTGCAGCCACTCTTCTCTGACTGTACTCCCTCACTCCATACCCCAGCTGGCAGCCTGTGGTGCACTACATTGAGGAGCAATTCGAGCAGTATCTGAGGGATGAGAGCGGCCTGAACCGGAAGAACATTCAGGATTCCCGTGTTCACTGCTGCCTCTACTTCATCTCCCCCTTTGGCCGAGGGTCTGGGGGACACCCTGAGGGGTGGGGGTATTTGGGGAGGGGCAGGGAGGGTTTCTGTGGCCTAAGGCTGAGGCCTGACCAATCTCTCCATGCAGGCTCCGGCCCCTAGATGTGGCCTTCCTCCGGGCAGTGCATGAAAAGGTCAACATCATCCCAGTCATTGGCAAAGCAGATGCCCTGATGCCGAAGGAAACCCAGGCCCTCAAGCAGAAGGTATGTCTGGTAACCTCTGGTTGCTTTGGCCCATGTGAAGCCAGAAGTCATTATCACATCTGAGCTCAGCTTTGACTTCTTTGATCTTGGGATTGCCTTTGGGAAGCCTAACAGGTCAAGCTACACTGTGGGAGAAAGTTTCCAAGGAAGGCTGAAGGAGCCGTGTCCCTGGAGGCCCAGAATACAATCCCCAGACTGGATACTTGAGGGTGGCAGCAAAGACTTAATGACTCCTGACATCCCTCCAGCCCTGGGAGGATGACCCGCCTTGTGACTTCAGAGGCCCCTCCCACTCTTTCTGCTTAGGCCTCTCTCTCCAGGGCCTTTGGTGTCTCCCTCATCTTACAATCTTTCCAGGCCTCAGTCATCCCCGTTAGGGTGTCTTTGTCTCTTTTTCACCATCTATATCTCTCTCATTGTCTGAGATTTATTTTTAAGATTATTTCTTTATTTTTGATTTTTATTTATTTTTTTAAGTAGGCTCCACGCCGAGCGTGGAGCCCAACACGGAGCTTGAACTCACGACCCTGAGATGAAGGCGTGAGCTGAAAGCAAGCTGGATGCTTAACCCACTGAGCCAACCAAGCGCCCCAAGATTTTAAGTCATCTCTACACCCAATGTGGGGCTCAAACTCAGAACCCTGAGATCAAGAGTCACATGCTCTTACTGACTGAGCCTGCCAGGCGCCCCTCTGAGATTTTGGTCTGGGGCATCCTGTATGTTACTATCTCTTTCATGTCTTCCTCTCTGTCTCTGACCATCGGGAACCTGTGTCTCACTGGGTCCAGCCAAGCAATGTCTGCAGCTCACCGCCTCTGTTTCTCACTGTCTGTGCATGTCTGCTCCTAGATCCGGGACCAGCTGAAAGAGGAGAAGATCAACATCTACCAGTTCCCTGATTGTGACTCTGATGAGGATGAAGACTTCAAGAGGCAGGATGCAGAAATGAAGGTGCAGAGGCAAAGGAGGAAGGCGCAAAGAAGCGAGGGAAGTGGATGTGGAGGTGGAGGCTGACAATAAGGTTTCGGCGGGGTGTGGGGTGGGGGGGGGGCGTGTTCCAACGGTGATCCCTGACTCCTGCCTTCCAGGAAAGCATCCCTTTCGCAGTGGTTGGTTCCTGCGAGGTTGTGAGGAACGGGGGGACCCGTCCGGTGAGGGGACGCCGCTATTCCTGGGGCACCGTGGAGGGTGAGTAAGGTGGGCGCGGCTTCTGAGGCCAAGAGGGAGCCCAGAACGCCTCTGAGTCAACCGCACCCACCACATGAAGTTGGGAGCCCTAAGAGCCAAAAGAGGGGTCCTCGCACTTAAAACCCTCACCTAGAGCGGGGGCAGGACTCGGGGTAGACCCGACCCGGCCAGTAGGGCTGGACTCAAAGCTTCCTGACGCTCGCCGGTCCGTCCCGCAGTGGAGAACCCACATCACTGCGACTTCCTGAACCTGCGACGGATGCTGGTGCAGACCCACCTGCAGGACCTGAAGGAGGTGACCCACGATCTGCTCTACGAGGGCTACCGGGCCCGCTGCCTACAGAGCCTGGCCCGGCCTGGGGCTCGTGATCGGGCCAGTCGTAGGTGAGAGCCCGACCTGAGTCCCAAGGGCTCCCAAGTTCCGGCCCTCACAGTCCCGGACCCGGCCTTCACCACCCAGACCACTCTCCCGGAATCCTTCCCCGCCCACTTTGCTTACGCAATTGAAAAGACAGGGCCCTGCCTCCTAGACCCCAACCTCGCCCCCCACCCCGCCCCGCTTCTGCGACCCACAACGGAGTGTCCCGCCCTTGATTCCCTGTCCCTTTTCCCTCCGCCCCCTAGTAAGCTCTCCCGCCAGAGCGCCACAGAGATCCCGCTGCCCATGCTGCCTCTGGCAGACACCGAGAAGTTAATCCGCGAGAAAGACGAAGAGGTGAGCAAGGATCTCTCTCCCCCCACTTCCCCTAAGGCCCCAAGTCCTCTTCGAAGTCCCTCTCTGGCCTCCCCGACCCCACGCCTACAATCTTGCCCCCGTACAGCTGCGCCGCATGCAAGAGATGCTGGAGAAGATGCAGGCCCAGATGCAGCAGAGCCAGACTCAGGGAGAGCAGTCGGACGCTCTCTGAGGACCCTGCCCCGCCCTGCTTTACCTCGGCTCCGCCTTCAGTCGGTCTCCTGACCAATCCTGGAGCCCCAGCCCGAGAGGCCCGCCCCGGCAGGCGGCTCGCGGGCTAACAGATTTGCCCAGTCCTGAGTCTGTAGCCCCGCCTTTGTCCCCGCCCCAGCTTCCAGCCCCGCCCCTGGCCCCCAGCCCCGCCTCTGGCCCCCACCCTGCCGCTTTTCAATCAAGTTGTGACTTCAATAAAAGCAATTTCAGGGATGGGGTGGCTCAGTCTGTTCAAGTGTGGGACTCTTAATTTCGGCTCAGGTCATGATCTCAGGGTCTGGGATCTAGCGGCCCTGGGCTCCCTGTTCAGCGGGGACTCTGCTAGGTATTTTCTCTCTCTCCCCCTCCCTCTGCACCTCTCCTCCCGCCCCGCCTTGCTCGCGCGCTTTCTCTAATAAATAAATCGGTAAATCTTAAATAATAAAAAATAAAAGCAGTTTCCCTGAGGTCACGCGAGTCTTCCTTTCCCAGAGGGAATAAGTGGCGGAAGGGAACCGCCCCACCCAGACCTCTGGGCCACAAATCATTCATTTGTTGGGCGCTGGCTTCCTGCCAGGCGGTATTTCAGCCCCGCTGTCCCACCGGAGTCCCTCTCCCACAAACTCACTGAAGGCGCCACCGCTAAGAAACAGAGACCAGTTTAGTTTTATTAGAGTCGGGATGGGGGTGGCTGCAAGGCGTTGACCAGCTGAGGCCTAAGAGGGTCCCCTACTCCTGGTCCTTGGCGTCACCATGCGTGATGACGTAGCAGATGTTCTTGTAGTCTACGTTGCCTCCCACGTCGGGGGGGAAGGCTGCCCACATGTTCCTGATCTGGGGAAAGATGCAGGGGCGTCTCCTACGGGTTCTGTATGCTGCCCTCCCCCTTTCCTCTGCTTCTCCCGGGCCCCCTCCCCTGCTCACCTCTTCCTGGGAGAAGCGATCACACTGCGTGGTAAGCAATTCCTCCAGGCTGGAGAGAGGTGACATATGGGAAGTTGAGATTGGGCTTCATGGTTCCTTTCCACTCCCTCCCACCTCATCTGGTTGCCATTCCTAGTATCAGCTTGAAAACCGAAGTCACTCTAGATCCCTCACTGGTCTTCTAAAGAGTCTGGACTCCCAGTTTTTGCTCTTCCCCTCCTATATGTGCTGTGAAAATGTAATCCTATTGCCCATTTCCACAGTCCTAATTTTTCCCTTAGTCCCTCCATCATATCTAATATTTGGTAAGAATTTAAGGAGGCTTGGGCACCTGGGTTAAGTCTGCTAAGCAGCTGCCTTTGGCCCAGGTCATGATCTTGGGATCCTGGGATCCTGGGATGGAGCCCAGCTCAGCAGGGAGCATGCTTCTCCCTTTCTCTCTATCCCCACTGCCCCCATGCTCTCTCTCTCTCAAACAAATAACATCTAAAACAAAACAAAAAACACCTTAAAAAAAAAAAAAGAATTTAAGGAGGCTTTGTGTGCCAGAGAAGCTGGAGGGGTCACTTACAACTGCTTCTTGATGGTGCCTTTCCCCTCAGGGTCCAGGACCTTGAAGGCGCCAGTGATCACATCCTCAGGGTCGGCACCTGGAGGATCAGAAGGCACATGAAGCTCAAGAGTCGCTGAAGGGTCTGTCCCTGAAAGGTCTGGGGAGAGGCAGCTGGGGGCTCAGACCCCGGACACCTCATTCACCTTTGAGCTTCTCTCCAAACATGGTCAGGAAGACGGTGAAGTTGATGGGACCACTGGCTTCCTTCATCATGGCATCTAGCTCCTCATTCTTCACATTGAGGCGCCCTGGAGCAGGGTGGGGGAAGCTGGAGTGGGGTCCCATGGCCAGGGGTTGATCCTTCCCATAAATTCAGATCATCCCACCCATTTTTCGTCTGGGTGGACTGAGGCCCAGCGTGGAGCCGGCAGGGCTGAAACCCAAGGCTTCTGAATTCCTGGTACTCAGAAGCCTTGAATCTTTACAGGTGGGATAAGAGGCTCACCCATGGCTGCAAAGGTGTCCCGCAGATCTTCCTTGTCGATAATGCCATCCCGGTTCTGGTCGATTACCGTGAAGGCCTGTGGAAGGCAGGGGCAAGGAGAGGTTAGGTCCCCTGTGGCCAGGCTTCAGCATCTTTACCCCAGGCAGATCAGATTCTGGTCCCCAGCCAGCTGTTCCCTTGCATGCCAAATGGGGAGGGGAGCAAGGAGTTCTAAGCCCTTCCCCTCCCCCCAAACAGGTGCACATTCCAGGGAGGCAGTATTGGGGGGAGGGGCGGCAGGGGGTGCCTTTGGTCAGTCTTCAGTCTCCCTTCTCCCCTTACTCACCTCCTTGAACTCCTGGATCTGAGTCTGGTCAAACATGGAGAAGACATTGGAGCTTCCACCCTCTGCCACTGCCCTTCTCTTGGCCTTCTTGGGTGCCTGGGGTTGGGGTGGGGGTGAGGAATGGGCAAAGGGGTCCATGAGCTAATGCCTCCTCCTCTTTGGAGGCAATGGATTAGATTCAGGGTTCTTTGAGTTGAGTCATTTTTTAAAAGCAATGCTTCTGGTTTTAGGCTTTCCCCTCTTTATGACCTCTTTGCTGAGGGGACATGCTTTGGTGCAACCCCACATTCCTATCCTCCATCCTTCCCAACAAGTGGGACTCAACAAGTCCCCTTCTCAGTGCCCTGGGCTTGCCTCCTCTGAGTCCCGGACTCGCTGTGTGACCCTGATCTACTCACTCACCCTGTCTGAATCTCTGCTCTGTCATTTATAAAATGGGAGTTGGAATCCTTGCCTGACTGATCCCAGAGGGTTTTAGGAAGGGGGAGTGCAGGAAGCTATGGAGCATGCATTGAGAGGGATGGGCCTCCTGTGAGTGGAGAGTCTGGGCAGATGATCCTTGGCAGACTTAGGCAGATTTAGACCATGGTTCTGTATGCTCCTCATTAACAATGCCAAGAAAGAGAGGATTCATCTGTTTCCTCTTACTGGACTGGGAATTGGGTACTTTCTTTTAAAAAGTGAGGCTGCCTTGAGGTCAGAAGGATCTGGGTAGGGGCTGGGGGATTCTTACCATGTCTTCAGTCTCCTGGGGGCAAGGCTGTGGCTCTGGCTGGAAAGGAGCAGAGTCAGCCTGTGCCTGTCCCTCTGGGGTTATATAGTCCTGCCCCAGGGAGCCCTCAACATACCAGGGTAACCTTAGCCTTGTGGGTGCCCACCCCAGTTACCAAAATAGCCCAGCTCAGGGCCTCTCCTTTCTTGGAGGGCCAGCAGCAGCTGGAGCCCAGGAAGGGAGGAGGGAGTGGGTCTTGGATGCATGTCTCACTAGGACCTGGGCAGGAAAGGATGTTCTCTTTCCCAAAAGGGGGAACCAAAGGAACCAAAGTGAGGTACAGTACTGGGAGGAAGATCGACCAGGCCCCTGTGCCCCTGAGTGGGATGGGTCCATATTTATTTATCTATTTATCTATTTATCTATCTATCTATCTATTTATTTATTTATTTAAAAAACACTCCTTGTTTTGAAATTAACATTTTTCTGTTTCCATGTATTTGTATTTTTTTTTTAAGATTTTTATTTTTAGGTCATCTCTTCACCCAGTGTGGGGCTCAAACTTACAACCCAGAAATCAAGAATTGCATGCTCTAACCAAATGAGCCAGCCAGGCACCCTATCCAGATTGAAAACCAGTAAAATTACTGAGGACTTACAGTATGCCAGGCACTGGGCTGTGCTTCATGAGTGCCCCGTGGCAAGCACAGCTCCCACTCCCATTGTGGGAGTTCACAGTCAAGTGTATGTATGTGTGGGGGGTGCTGGTAGAATTGAAAGGGAGACAACTGTCTGGTGAAGCTGAAGAATCAAGAAGGTCTTCTATATCCCCTCTAGTGAAGGCAGGGAGGATGTTTCGAGAAAAGATGCCAAGTATGGAATGACCCGGGTGAAATGCTAGACTGCCTGGAGCAGAAAGCCTGCACTGTGATCTTGGGCTTTGTGCTTCAGCTCCCAGGGCCCTGTTTTCCCCATCCCACAGAACTTGTGGCTAGGAACACTATTTGGAAACAATTTCATGAAATATAGTCATTACAATTAATACTTGTGCTTTGCCTTGGTGCACTTACAGCCTAGCTGTGGAGACAAGATAAAGGGAGAAAGTGACATAATGGCCGATTAGGAGCGCAGAAGTACAGGGCCCCTGTGTGGGAGTATGGCAATGACTTTATGAAGGCCAGGAGAAGTGAGTCAGGTGAAAGTGGAAGGGCAGGCATACTAAGCGGAGAGCACAGATGGACAAAGCCCTGGAGGAGTGAAAAATCAGGTTGCCAGAATGGTGTTGGGACTGGAGCAGAGGGTGTAAACTGGAGACCGAGAGGGCTGAGGATTGAGACCTTGGGAACCTTGGAAAAGTTTGAAACAGGAGAACACAATCTAACATGCATCTATAATCATTTCTTTGGATCCTATTGTGAAATTTGGAACTCAGAGGAGGGGGAGGTCAAAGCACCAAGAGGGACACTAGTTGGTCACCTCCTCCCAGGTGGCTGGAATGGCCAGTGGCTCCTTTCTCCCTTCCGGGCAAGAACCACCTCGGCTGACTGTGTGACTGACCCTCTTCCACGGAAATAGTGGCTGAGGAAGCCCCAGGAGGCCAAGGTTGGCAAGTACACCCATCTCCTCCTTCTCTTGCTCCCTCTAGGACCTGATGTCCTGAGGAAGGTGCCGCCTCCCTTTGCCCTCCTCCAGGCTCATGCCAATGTCTCTAAGACATTTTCTTTTCTGGGCCCTGGGGCTCAGCCACCTGTTGTCTCTAAGAAAAGAGAAGGAGCCACCCTAAACTTAGCAGCTGCCCTTGGCCTCCTACACTGGCTCCTCCCTGCCTCAATCGACAGCTGTCTCACCTTATACGGTTACCATGGGGGTCTAGGCCCAGGGAGGAGCCCACTTAATCCTGGGTTCTGCGAGGGGAGATAAACTCCAAAGAGGGGAAAGGGGAAAGTGCTCAGGTAGCTTGGGTCAAATGGAAAGTGAGGAAATTGAGGAGAAGGAGATCAGGAGCTGTATATCTAACGCAGACACTGAATGGAAATACACAGGATCTGGGTCTGAGCTGGGATTGAGTAGCCTAAGAGAACTCAGAAACCAAGGAGGACCTGGGACATTGGGAGCTAGGCCTGACTGAAATTTCAGGAGGTGGACCGTTTATGGAAATTGGGGACCTCTAACCCTGAGGCTTAAAGAGATGGGGGTCAGAGAGAAGAGGGACTCCTAAAGTCAGGACTCTGTGTTTGTGATGTATGGTAGCCTGGGGGCTCATGAGATTGGGGTCTGCTTTCTCAGCAGAAAATGAGAGTATAGAGAGGTGTGGCAGTGATGGGAGAGGAGCTGATGGGTCCTAGATCCCCCAAAGAATAAGAACACAGATATAGGAGTTCATGGTTTGGGGTCTAGGATACCCACTACAATGCTGGGGGGTGGGGATTGAGAGGATGAGCCAAGGAATGAGAGCCTGGATTCTAGGGAGGAGCTGAGATAGATTGGGGGGGGGGGGGGGGGATTGCTGAGGAGAGGAACTTAGGGCTTGGGATTCCCATAGGAAATGGAGGATCCAGGGAGATGGGACGCTTAGAGGATTTGGGGGCTCTGGTTATAGTCGTCTGGGCTTTGAATGTTGAGGCTGGTTGCGGGCCTAGATGAAAATTAGAGACAAAGTGAAGGTTGAGAGTACTTGATCAGGCCACTGGATCTCTGATGGGATCTCACACACCACCAGAGTGAGGCAGCTCTGGATGGAGAATGGGAGCCCGGGGGCGCTTGGCTGGTTTAGTTGGTAGGGCTTGCGGCTCTCCACCTCAGGTTAAGTTCAAGCCCCACCTTGCTTTTGAGAGAGAAAGAGAATGGCAGCCCAAAAAGGACTCAAGCAAAGCAGCACGGCCCCCTTATTGGCTAAGGGCTGCTGTAATGTCCGTGGCCCCCGCCTGCTCTCGGCGCTGTCCCCAACTGTCACCTCCTCCTGCTCTTGTCTCCGGTTGTCACCGATATCCCTGGGCTGGCACCGCCTGCTGGCAGCTCCCCTACCCTTTGGATGCTGCCATTGGCTGAGACAGCCATCTATCTTCCCTCTGTGTTGCTTAAGTGAGGGAATACCCTCATTGGCTGACGATGCAAATTAATAGCAAGCCTGGCCCGTCCCCCCCCCCCCCCCCCCCCCCCCAGCTGTCATTCCTTCTTGACCTTCTTGGGAGACCTAAAGAATTCCACAGCTCTTCCTATTGACTGCGGTTGCTGTCTGTCACCGCCCAAAGAGACACTGCTGTCTGTCAACTTGCCCTCCTCCTACTCCCCCTTTTCATTGGCTCCCTTTTTACTGTTTCCAGTGGCCGGGCTCGCCTCTTCTCGCGCAGCACCCGCCTCCTTCCGCGGTCACTCACCCTCCAGCCATTTTTATTGGCCAGAACGTTCAGCTTCCCGCTTTTCTATTAGTTATATCTTTGGTTCCGCCTCCTCCTGCCTTCACTCGCCCTCTCATTGGTCATATAGCCCTCCCCCTTCTCCATTTCCTCTTTCCAAATTACCCAGCCCCTTCCCACCGCCAACCCCACCCACCCTTCCAACCATTGGCAGAAACCCAGTTCCCTCTCTCCTATTATTCGTCCAAACACTCTGACGAGGCGGGAGAAAAAAAGGAGCGCGATGGGACTGCCCGCGCGCAGGCGTGAAACGCTGAAACGCTGGCCGCTTAGCCGGCACTGGGGCATGTGCGCAGGCGCGAGGTCGGCCGCTCGCCTGAAGCAGAAGGGAGGGGGCGGCAGCGAGAGAGCGCAAGGGGTGAGAGGGCGCGAGCTGGACCCCCGCGCCTGGCGCCCCGGGACCCCTGCCACGCCTCCGCGCGCCAGGCGGCGGCCCGCGCGCCGCCCCCGTCCCCGTCCCCGACGCGCGCCGGGCCGCGCCCTTATCCTTCTCCCCTTCCTTGGCGGGCGGCGCGGAGCGGCCTGAGGGGCGGCGCCTTCTGCGGCCGCCCCGGCGAGGGGATGTGAGGGTAGGCCCGCGGCCATGGAGACGGGCCCGGCGCCCCTGGTGGCCCCGCCGCGCCGTCATGGCGCCCCCGCGGCCCCCTCGCCGCCGCCCCGCAGCTCCCGGGCCGGACCCATCGTGGTGGTGGCCCCGGGGCCGCCAGTGACCACGGCCACTTCGGCCCCGGTCACCCTGGTGCCCCCCGGGGAGGCGCGGCCCGCCTGGGCACCGGAGCCCCCTCAGACGTCGGCCCCGGCTCCGGCCCCGGCCTCGGCCTCGACCATCACGAGCAGCACAGTAGTGGTGCTGACGCTGGAGGCCTCACCCGAAGCCGCGAGGGCGCAGTTCTCCCCTGGCTCAGAACCCCCGGTGCCCACGGCGGTGGCAGGAACCGAGATGTCCATGGCTTTGGGCCCGGGGGCTGACTCTCCGAAGACGGAAGAGGCTAGACCCTCCCCCGTTCCTGGACCAGGTACCCCCACCGGGACCCCCACCAGGACCCCTTCCAGAACGGCTCCTGGGGCTCTGATCGCCAAACCCCCGCTTGCCCCCAAGCCGGGAACCACAGTTGCCTCAGGAGGGACTGCGCGGGTTGCAGCAGTGACAGCAGGACAGGTGACAAGTGGACATGGAGCTGCAGCAGCAACATCAGCATCAACTGCACAGGCTCCAGAGGACCCCTCAGGGCCTGGCCCGGGCCCTTCAGGGACGTGTGAGGCTCTGGTAGCTGTCGTGACGGTCACCCCCGCTCCGGAGCCTGCTGAAAACTCTCAGGACCTAGGCTCCACGTCCAGCCTGGGACCGGGCATCTCTGGGCCTCGAGGGCAGGCCCCGGACACTCTGAGCTACTTGGACTCTGTAAGCCTCATGTCTGGGACCTTGGAGTCCTTGGCAGATGATGTGAGCTCCATGGGCTCAGATTCGGAGATAAACGGGCTGGCCCTGCGCAAGACGGACAAATATGGCTTCCTTGGGGGCAGCCAGTATTCGGGCAGTCTGTGAGTACCCAGTGGGCATCCAGTGGGACTGCTTCAGGGAAGCAGAGGTTGGGGAGGAGGAAATGATACACCTTGCCCAGACTCTGTCAGCCCAGCCTCCTCTGAGGCTCCAGGGGAGTGGCTCCAGCAGAGGAGTGAGATAGTCCGTGTTCCCTCTCAAGCCTAGAGCATCCTGAGGTTTTGATGGCACTTGCATGTTAGAGTGTCAGACCAGGTGTCAGGAGTTCTGGGTTGGAGCTGTGCTTTTAGTGTGTCCTGTGCTCTTGAGCTGTTGTCTTCCCTATTTCTGTGCCTCGGTTTCCTTCTCTATAAAGTGAAAGGTTGAATGACACAATACCTAAGGTCGTCCCAGGTCCTTGATGCAAAATTCCAGCTATGGGCCAGATATTCTGGAGAGCTGGCTGGGCAGGGGTTGCGGTAGAGATCTTTGGTCCCTGAGGGGAAAGGAGGGATGCAGGCATCTCCCCTCCCCCATAGCCCTAGGTCTGGTGGGGCGGTATGATGGGGAAGTCGTGGATGGAGGGGAGACCCTGAAGGCAAGCCTCTTCTGCAGAACAGAGAAGGGCAGTCTTATGTTCTTACTTCAGGAAAGGGGTTGGGGGAGGCCTCTTCCCCATTTCCTCATCTCCCCAGCCCGGCTTACTCTTTCCTAGTTCCCTCCAGGGGCCTGAGTCACTCCTGATGTAGGAGTGCGATTGCCTCTGACTTCTTCCTTCCCTCTCTCTGGATCCTTCGCATTGTTCCTGTACCCCTTTCACCTGCTGGTCAGTTCAGCCTCCAGCATCAACTGAGCACCCAGGTGCCAGACCTGTGCTGGGTACTAGGGATAAAATAGTTGTTTCAAGGCACTCATCATCTAGAGGGAGAAGCAAATACTTAAAGAGTTGGTTTTAATATGTGTTAGGTTTAGCCTAGAGATCATCACAGGATTTTATGAGCATCTAGGGAAGGGATCCACTCAGAAGTCCGCTGAGGCTGGTCCGAATGCTGAAGAATGAATAGGATTTAGTTGTGTATGTGCGTGTTGGGGTGGGGGGCACCTGCCTGGGGTTGGGGGAAGCACTTGGGAGGATAATCTAAGCATGTTTTGTAATCCCCAAAATAGAAAATCTTTGAGCACGAACATTCATGGTCTTAGGAAGGCACCGAACTTTGACCTTGGTGTTTTCCCGTGCACAGAGGAGGCATTGTTGTACCCAATTTATAGGTGAAGAAACAGGATGGAAGTAGTTGAGTGAATGACCCCACTCACATCTGGATCTGTGTGATGGGCTTCTTGTCAGTACTATGCTGCCCTAGGGAACTTGGATTGAATTGGATTTTAGTGAGCCCCCCTTGTGTGCTAGGCACCGTGCTGGTTGCTATTTCTATGCTTTGTAATTTTGTCCCTCTAAAATCTATCATCAGGGCACCTGGGTGGCTCAGTCGGTTAAGTGTCTGCCTTCAGCTCGGGTCATGATCCCAGGGTCCTGGGATTGAGTCCCACATCAGGCTCCCTGCTCAGCCAGGAGCCTGCTTCTCCCTCTGCCTGCTGCTCCCCCTGCTTGTGCTCTCTCTCATGCTCTCTCTGTGTCAAATAAATAAAAATCTTTAAAAAAATAAAATAAAATCTATCATCTGTGCTGGAGGAATATACTTCTGAGGCAAGACTGACTGAGGCACATGTTACCCTAAAAATTGTAGTGGCTCCCCACTGGACACGGATAAAGTCCCAAGTGCTTTATTTTGCAGATAGGCTCCTTAGTATCTGGCTTTGCCAGCCTTTCTGGTCTTCTGTCTCACCACTCCTTACCACGTACTTAGTCCTGTGGTCCTGTTGAACAGATGGATTGTAGTCTTTCCCCCTTCCTACTCAGGCTTTCCCACCTGCCAGGAACGCCTTTCTCCCCCTTCTTGCCTTAGTATGTTCTGTTTCGTCCTTCATGGCTTATAACTCGATGTCTCCTCCTCCAGGAAGCCTTTTCTGATATCCATTGTTCCTACTCCAGTCGGTGTCTCTTCTGTGCAATTTTTATCATTGCCTTTCCCATACCACATTGTAATTATCTCCCTTGCAAGCTTGTGACCTTCTTGAGGGCAGGAAAGATATTATCTTATTCTTCTGATCCTTAGCAGAGTTTGGAACTGACTTTTGATGGAAATTAATGAGAGGTGTTTAAGGGGCTCCTAAGACAAAAGAAACTAATATTTAATGAGCCCTTCCATTTACCAGTCCTTTATATAGTTTCTCAATAATCCTCTCATAACTTTGTGATGTAGGTGGTGACATCCCTTTTTTATAGAAGAGGAAGAGACTCAGGTTATCACTTGCCAAGATTACCCAACTTCTAATGGACGGAACTGGGATTTGAGCTCAGGTCTGTCTGGAAACTCAAGCTCTTTCTTCCATTCCACTCACCTCCTGGTGCTGGCTCCTACAAGTAACTGTTTCAAGACTCATGGGGCATCTTGAGTGTGAGGCTGTGACAGAACAGTGGGCAAACTGTGGAGGGAAAACTTCATGTACTTGGGAATCGAGGGTGAGTTCAGGAAGGAGGAGGTAGAGGGGATTGTAGATGGCCAAGGAGATCTCAAGAGTCTGATAGGAGGAAACTCAGTTGCTTCTAAGGAGCAGAGAAATATATTCTGTATTTTATTTTGTGGATAATTATTGTTGTTACTGAACACTTGCTATTTGCTACCTCCTATGACCTCTCCATCTTACAAATGCCAAAATTGAGGCTCAGAATTCAGTGACTTGCCCAAGGCAAGTGTAATGAATGAGTAAGTGAATGAGTGTAAAGCTAGAACTTGGACCCAGGTCTCATGCAAAGTGTGGTTTTTAAATATTCTGTACCCTACCTCCCAAACTGGTATGTGCCATAAGCAGGATTTGAACACACCCAGCATGTATAGAGATCCACCATGAGAGCTCAACCTTTGTATAGAGATTCCTTCCAAAGAGAAGTCTTTTCGGTGTGGTGAGCAAGGCTCTTGGATGGCTAAGTGGCCAGATGTCCTGATGGCTTGGTAGCTCACAAAATGCTTTTGTATCCAGTCTCTCATTTGAAACTGGGGAGGTGGCCTGTTTCGGTTCTGCCAGCAGTCCATGTTTTACACTACTGCTTCTGACCCCTTCCATGCTCCCTTCATCCTGCAGAGAGAGCTCCATTCCTGTAGATGTGGCTCGGCAGCGGGAGCTCAAATGGCTGGAGATGTTCAGTAACTGGGATAAGTGGCTGTCACGGCGTTTCCAGAAGGTTTGGAAGGCTGAGTGGTGGGCAGGCCAATGGGGCAGGTTGGGGAGGGGGCAGGGAGGGCTCATGTGCTCCGGGGAAGCCATGTTGGTTCTTGCTCTCTAGACCACATTGGGAGCAGGTGGTACTTGGGCCTGGGGGGAGGAGCAGCTTTGATGATAGAAGGCCAGGCCAGGTCCAGTGGAGTCCAGCCAATGGGATGTGTGAGGGGTGTGCCAGGAAGCCTGAGGACTGCTGGGGAAAGCCTGGAGGCTCTGCCAGCCCCTGGAGCTGCTGCCCTGCCCGCCGTTCTGTCTTAGGTGAAGCTGCGCTGCCGGAAGGGGATCCCCTCTTCCCTCAGAGCCAAGGCCTGGCAGTACCTGTCCAATAGCAAGGAACTCCTGGAGCAGAACCCTGGCAAGTTTGAGGTGTGTCCAGGGTATGGGGATGTGACATGGTGTGAAGGGTATCATCAGTCCCCCCAGATCCTGAGATCGTCGCTGCTGTCCCACTGCAGGAGCTGGAACGGGCGCCTGGGGACCCTAAGTGGCTGGATGTGATTGAGAAGGACCTGCACCGCCAGTTCCCTTTCCATGAGATGTTTGCTGCTCGAGGGGGGCATGGGTAAGATGGCCTGACCATGTGGGTCAGTCAGCAAACACTGGTAGAGGGCTCCAGGTGGATGCAGGGCTGGGTTGAAAGCGGTTCTTGCTCTCCAGGGCTTGTAGGAGAGTGGTGCTTAATGGGCTGAGTGTCAAGCCATATTGAAGGAAATGTCTTGGGAGGAAGATTCTGACTTGGAATCTTGGGGGACTGCTGGAGGGGGGACAGGAGGGCACAACAACATACCGAAGAGGTTGCATTTGATCTGGGTTTTGAAGGATAGATGGAAGCAGAGCAGGGGGCAGGTTTTTCTTGGCTGGGGGTTTATGTAAGCTCTGTTTGGGATGTGCAATTGGGTAGAGCTGAGGCTGGAGAAGCAGTTTAGGGCCAGGTCACCAAAGGCCCTAAAAAACTTGCCAGGCACTTGTACTTTTGTTGTATATACTAGGCTTCCCTGAGATGTGTGTATATCAGTCATTAGTAATATGCAAGATGGTATTAAGTGGTTCTCAGGTGGACTTTCTTCTTTAGTTGGTTCATCTTTTCGGCAGATACTTAACTCCTGCTATCTGCCAGACCTGGTCTAGCCACAGATGACAGCAGTTAACAAGAGACAAAAACTCCTGCCCTTATGTGGCTTATTACATTTTAGTGGGGATAGACAATACATAAGGAAGCCAAAGAAAAAGTATGTTGCATGTGAAATGGTGGTAAGTATGAAAGAGGAGTTTAAAACAAGAAAGGGGAATAGAGAATGAGAATGGAGATGGAGTTACCAGTGATCGGATCTGTGTTTTAAAAGGATCATTCTGACTGCTGTGCTGAGAATAGACTATAACGAGAGAAGGACAGAAGCAGAGAGACCTGTTAGGAGGCCATTTCTGTAATCCAGGAGTGAGATCATGATAGATAGACCAGAATGGTAGCCGTGGAACTGTGAGGAGAAGTAGTTGGGTTCTGGGTATATTCTGAAGGTAGAGCCAGAAGGATT
Organism: Lontra canadensis; assembly: GCF_010015895.1. NCBI lineage: Eukaryota > Metazoa > Chordata > Mammalia > Carnivora > Mustelidae > Lontra > Lontra canadensis. The sequence goes on from NW_022631126.1 coordinate 1,232,822, forward strand.
TGCAGTGGATTGGATGCGGAGTTAAGAGGGAGCAAGCAAGAGCAGGAAGAGCAAGCGAGCGAGAGAGTACAATTAAGGCTGACTCTGAAGGTTTTGCGCCTGAGAAACAAGAAAAATGGAATTGTTATATATTGATGTGGATGGGAAAAATGGGAAAAGAAGTTTGAGGGGTACGTCAGGAGCTCAGTTATGGAATATGAGGCTTGAAATGCTGATTGGATGTCCAGATGGAGATGCCAAGTAAGTTGGATGGATGTCTGCTATATCCAAGTCTGGGACTTGGGGAGAAGTTTAAAGTGAAGGTAAGCTGGAGATTGAGAGTTGTCAGCTTCTAGATGGGACTAAATCTCACCCATAGGACTGGATGAGATCATCAGAGCAGCAAGTGTAAATATAAAAGGAAGCTCAAAGACTGAGCCCTGCAGCTCCAGCATTTTCTGGAATGGGAAAATGAGAACGAACCAACAAGGGAGACTAGAAACAGAAACTGGAGAGGTAGAAGGAAAACCAGGGCAGTGTGATTTCAGAAGCAAATTGAAGAGGGGTTTCAGGTCCAGCGGTTTGAAATCCTGCTGATGAGTCAAGTAAAATCAAGTCTGCAGATTGACCTCGGGTCATTGGTGACCTTGATAAGAGCCGTTTTGTGCGGGGCAGTGGGTTAAAGCCTGACTGGAGAATGGGAGGAGAGAGCTTGATGACAGCGAGTCTGTACCCCAAAGTTTTGCTGAGTAGGTAAGGAGTGAAATGACGTGGTGTTTGGAGGGGGCAGGGGGGTCCAAGAGACATTTTTTTTAAGCAAGAGGAAATAACAGATGTTGGTATGCCAATGGGAATGATCTAATAGGGAGAGAAAATCTGATGGTGCAGGAGAGGTGGGAGCTTGCTGGGGTGATGGCTCGTGTAGGTGAGAGCGGATGGGGTGCAGTGCCCAAGAGAAAAGGTTGTGTTTGGCCAGGATTACAAACATTTCACCCAGAGCCACAGGGGAGAAAACAGGGACACATGCAGATAGGTAGGTGAGTGATGCATGGGAGCTTGTGGGCATTTCGTGTTTATTTGAATAGGTATTAGATAAAATAACTAGTGCATCCAACCTCTCATTTCATGGACGCCATTGCAAAGCGGAGAAAAAATACTAAGTGAAAAATAGCGGGGAGATATGCAAACGAAGCACAAATGAAGATCACACTTCAGTGACTAAATGTTGGGATAGAAGAGGTCATTTTTATGTTTTTCTGGGTAAAAAATAAGGGTTTGTGCTACGGAATGGCTGCGGAGGCTGAAGGAACAGGCACGAATGAAATTCAAGAGGTAGTGCTGAGATTTGGTGATTAGCCACTGGAACTGATGAAGCCCTCTCTTTTCCAATGTGGGGCTGACAGAATGGGATTCCCAGATGCAGTGATGACGCACCTTCAAGAAAGAGGAGCGGGGTCTAGGGCAGAGACTTTATCCTTTTGGTTGCAGAGACAAGAGAAAAGGTCTGAGGCACAGCTGGCTTCCCAGGCCTTCACCAAGAACCAGGGCCCACTGGACACAGTGGTGGGGACCTGATTCAGTCCAGTGAGGCAGATGAGGCAGGCCTTGCCCTGGGAAAGCCCCTGCCCTGGGGTGCTAAAAGCATTCAGACAGTGTGACAGGAGGGCTGATGCTGCAGGCAGTGGAAGCTTCCTGAAGAAGGTGACCTTGAAGGTCTACAGGATGGCGGCAGATGAAGAAGGGAGAGAGAGCACAGCCTGTGCGGGGGAACGGGTAGGGAGCATGTGGGGTGTGAAGGCAGGGTGGGAGGCTGGAGCCTGGAATGCTTTGGTTATGGTCGGAGTCTTTGGCTTCATCTCGATGGGGAGCACTAGGAATGTCAGTGGAGACATGTGGTGGCAAAGCTCTGAGGTTAATCTGGAAGTGGGTCTAGGCAGGGTCTGGAATGGGGCTGGCTAGGGGGAGCAGGCTTAGTTTGGGGCAGAGAGCCCCCAACTCCTGTGATTGCCCTCATCGTCTTCCCCAATACCCACAGGCAGCAGGACCTGTACCGAATCCTGAAGGCCTACACGATCTACCGGCCCGATGAGGGCTACTGCCAGGCCCAGGCCCCTGTGGCTGCCGTGCTGCTCATGCATATGCCCGCGGAGGTCAGCATACCCTGGTCCTGGGAGGGGAGGGCCCGGGAGGACCTGGGCCTGCGGCGGCGATCGGGGAGCACTCTACTCGCTGTTTCTCAGGCCCCATCTCTCCCCCGCTTGCTCTTACCCTCTTCAGCAAGCTTTCTGGTGCCTGGTGCAGATCTGTGACAAGTACCTCCCCGGCTACTACAGCGCAGGGCTGGTGAGTGTGCGAAGGCTGGGGCGCCCCAGGCTGCAGGGAGGTCCTTGTCCTGCCCATTTGTCCCTCCACTCTGCGCCTCTCCCACTGAAGTGAGGATCCCCTCCCAGGGACAGGGCTACCCGGAGGGGGTCCCCGTAAACCCCCCTCATGGCTTCTCCCGCCGGCAGGAGGCCATTCAGCTGGATGGAGAGATCTTTTTCGCGCTGTTACGCCGGGCCTCCCCACTGGCACACCGGCACCTGCGGCGGCAGCGCATCGACCCTGTGCTCTACATGACTGAGTGGTTCATGTGCATCTTCGCCCGCACCCTGCCCTGGGCGTCCGTGCTGCGCGTTTGGGACATGTTCTTCTGTGAAGGTACTTCTGCACCCATTCAGCCCACGGCGGGGCCTGGGGTTTCCACAGTGGCTGCCAGAGAGGGGCGTGCTGCCGGGAGGTATGCGGGGGCCTTGGCTTCCCTGTATGCGGTGTGGGGGCCGGAGAAACTGGGGCCCGGTCTTGGCTCTGCCATCAGCCCGAAGCCTACTCCCTCCCGGGAACCTGAAACCCAAGGCATCTCCTTTGCCTCCGTGGGGCCTCCATTTCCTCATCTGTGAGGACGGCAGTAAGCTGGGCATAGGGCCTGCAGGTCCCTTCTAAATGGGACGGGCTGCGATTCCAGCCCTGATCCCTTGTGCTCTCTTTTTTCCACCCTCCCAGGTGTCAAGATCATCTTCCGGGTGGCCCTGGTGCTGCTGAGGCACACACTGGGCTCAGTGGAGAAGCTGCGCTCCTGCCAGGGCATGTACGAGACCATGGAGCAGCTGCGCAACCTGCCCCAGCAGTGCATGCAGGAGGACTTCCTGGTGCACGAGGTAGGCCACAGCAGCTCAAGGCTTCTGCCTGTCCCCGCCCTCCCCTTCCCCTTCCCCTGCATCCCGCTACCCAGTCCTTCTCGGTCTAGGTGACCACCCTCCCAGTGACGGAAGCACTGATTGAGCGAGAGAACACCGCCCAGCTCAAGAAGTGGCGGGAAACCCGGGGGGAGCTGCAGTATCGGCCCTCTCGGCGACTGCATGGCTCCCGGGCCATCCATGAGGAGCGGCGGCGACAGCAGCCACCCCTGGGCCCCTCTTCCAGCCTTCTTAGCCTCCCTGGCCTCAAGAGCCGAGGTTCCCGGGCAGCTGGGGGGGCCCCCTCTCCACCCCCTCCTGCCCGCCGGGCCAGTGCTGGGCCTGCCCCAGGGCCTGTGGTCACCGCTGAGGGACTGCATCCATCCCTTCCTTCGCCTACCGGCAACAGCACCCCACTGGGTCCCAGCAAGGAGACTCGAAAGCAGGAGAAGGAGCGGCAGAAACAGGAAAAGGAACGTGAGAAGGAGCGGCAGAAACAGGAGAAGGAACGGGAGAGGCAGGAGAAGGAGCGCCAGAAGTGGGAAAAAGAGCAGGAGAAGGAGCAACAGAAGCAGGAGAAGGAACGACAGAAGCAGGAAAAGAAGGCCCAAGGCAGGAAGCTCTCACTTCGTCGAAAGGCAGATGGGCCCCCGGCCCCCCAGGATGGTGGGGACAGGTCCTCGGCATCTGAGGCCCGGCAGGATGCTTACTTCTGACCTCGTCTTGGGGCTGGACTGCATGGCCTCCCTCTTCCTTAGTCAAGAGCAGGCCCGGCCTGGGGCAGCCATGAACAAGTCTGGAGCCCCTCACCTCCAGTTGGGCCCAGCTGGGGTCTCTGTCACTCCTGCCCCAATTCCCTCTGGGGTCCGTCCCAGGTGCAGTCCTGATTGGCCATTTGTCACCTCGGAGGTGACTTGGCAATGGGAATCAGCAGTTTTCAGATTCTTATACCAGTTGCTCCCCTTATCCGTGAGTGGAGCTGGGTTCCTTTTTCCCTTCTTCAGCTCTGCCGGTCTCCCCCTCTTCCTGCCTGGGGGCCAAGGCTCTCCTCGCTCTACTTCTGGACATCTCTGTTGTAATTATGTACAGAGGACCTGGTGGGTCCAGGGTGGGTGTGTTCGCTCTATCTTCTGTCCTTTAGTTCTTCCACAGTGTTCTTGCACTCATTTATTTAAAGGGACATGCGCTGGAACAGGAAATGTCCCCCCTCTCCCCACCTGCCATCCTCCTTGCTCTCTTTCCTCTTCACCCACCTTCCTGTGTATTCTCAGGCTTCTCCTGCTTTGTCTCCACCAGGATCCCCACCTTTCGCCTTGTTTCCCCTCCAGCCCCTATCTGGGGAAGGGGTCTTCCCTTGAACTCCAGGGGGTGGAACCCAATGTTTACATTCTCTTCTGTCTCTGCTCCCACCCTGTGCGGCGCTTTGAGGAATCAGAAAAGAACCTGCTGTTGTACCTGGGCTTGTCTCCTGCTTTGTTATTTGATGATGGGGGGCAGAGTAAGGACCGGACAGGGGGTGGGAAACAGTGGAGTAGGCCAGGATCTGGGTGTCTACTGAAGCAGTTGGCTGGTCTTGGTCCATCTTTCAGTCCCTCATCAACAGCTGTTGAGCTCCGGCTCCTCCTCTGCCTGGGATCTGTTGCTTCCATTGTCACTGGCCTGGGGCCTTCGATGTACCACCTGCAGCACCCGGATCTCCTTCCCAAAGTGCTCGTGCAACTCCTGGAAGCTGGAGGGGGTACTGACGGTGGCTAGGAAGCCACAGCCCTCTGGGGGTGAGCTGGGCTCTTGGCCAGCTGCCTGGCAGAGCTCCCGGTACTGGGCCTCCAGGGTAGGTAGGAGCACCACCAGCTGCCTGCAGCTCGCCCCAGCCAGCGCCCACAGCCAGGCTCCCAGCTCTTCCTGATTTTCTGCTGCCAGCTTGTAGGCCCGCCCACCTGTGCCCTCAACCCTGGGGGTCAGGATGGTAAAGGCATAGGGTTCTGTGGCCCCGAGGAGTGGCTCCACCTGGCAGTTTTCCAAAAGAATGAGGCCCAGGGGTGTGTGGTCCGCTTGGTTCTCCAGGTAGAAGAGGAGGTTTCCCCGGAGGATGAACCAGCGGCGTTGATAGCTGGTATTTCGGGCTCCCTTCTTTAGCAAGATGCCCTCCCGGTCTGGAGCCTGTGTTCTGCATCCACGGAAGAAACTGAGCACGGACTTCTGATGCAGTTTCATGGTAATCCAATCTGAGAGTAAACCCTGGGGGCAGCAGAGAAGAGAGGTGGTCCTAGCCCAATGAGATTTAAGACTCTGTCCTCAAGAGGTAGAGGTCTTGCCCCCACGGCACTGGGACCCACACCTCCCACCTCCAGCTCTGCCCCTTGGGCCAGTTTACAGACTGGGCAGGGGCCGCTGGCCTGGGCCCCTATCTACCTGCAGCTGTGGTTTGAGAGAGGCACTGTTGCCCTTTTCCAGGCCTACCTGAGATCAGGGCACAAGAGACTTCTGGCCTGAATACTGGGCACAGGTAATCACCGTCACCTTTCCGGTGACTTCCCACCGCGGAAGGCAGGAACTAGCCCAGGGGATAGGCGTGGGGTAAATGACTTCCCCTGGGTCCTAAAGAGAGCGGAGTTCCGTAAATGCCCCCAGAGCCATCCGGGGCCTCCTCAGGGAGAAGAGCAAGGCCGAACCTAGGAGTGGGAGTGGACAGAACTGGACCCTGAGAAGAAAGGCAGGATTCCCAAAGAGATGGTGAGGGGCGCAAAGCTCTTGGCCAACCCTGGGGAAGGGTGACTCAACCCTGGAAAGGGAAACAGGCCGAAACCCACTGTCCCATTTTGGTCCTCCAATCATGGTCCTGATCGCCCCTTTAAGCAGAGTGCGCCCCCACTTTCTCCCCAGAGCCTCTAACTGCTGTAGGAGGAAGTCGAAACCGCATCCGGCCATCCCTCTCGTCTGATCAGGGTCTAGGCGTTCATACGTTCCCCGTCCTCGCCATTGTCGCCCCATGCTGCTCACGTCACTCTGGGGAAGGCGGAGCGGTCTTCCCCGCTCAGGGCACACTTCTGCCCGTTTCTCCACGAGTCCTCTGCTCCGGGTGAAGCCACTTCCGGCTTCCTCGGGTGCCTTCGCAGTTCTCTTCCGGGTGATGGCGGCCGGTGCCCCGGACGTATCCCTGGTGAAAGCCTCTTTCTTTTCCTTTCCCTTCCGCCTCCCATGGATACTTAGGTGAGCGCGCGCCGGTGGGGCTCCTCGAATCCCCACAATTCTGCCGCCCCTTTGATTTTGTATGGTTAGCCCCGGGCAGTTGGGGGTTACCCCGCGGAGTTGGGAGTTCGGCGCGGGGCGGAGGGGGGCGGCCCGGATGCCAGGTCCTGGGTCCGCCCGGGCCCCGCGGGCTCTGAGGGAGCTGGAGGTGTAGGAGCGGGTGTCAGCCCGCGGAGCCCCGTCGCACTCAGGACTGCGAGGGTCAGGGATGGGGGGTGCAGGTGGGGGGGAGCCTCTCTCCTTTCGTCAAGGGCGGGGGTTGCCCGTGGGAAGCCCCTCCGCGCGTCCGCCTCTCTGGCCGGTCTCCAGCAACTCTTGGACTAAACCAAGTCCCGGGGGCCTCCGGGCTGCCAACTTCTCTTTCGGTCCCTGATTTTGGGCTCCCTCTTCTTCCAAGCTGGATCTAATGCGTACCAGGTGATAATTTGTTGTGCTGGGGGCCCTTCGGTGGTGAGCAGCCTCTCCCAGTTCCCTTAATCTGCACCCTTTCACCTCGGCTCAGCTTGGGGAAGGCCCCTCTGTGCAGTCATGCCAAAGAGGAAAGTGACCTTCCAAGGCGTCGGAGATGAGGATGATGACGATGAAATCAGTGTTCCCAAGAAGAAGGTGAGGGGGCCAGGCTCCTGCAACGTGGGGAGGAGTGAGGAGAGGGAAAAAGAAACTAGAAGCTAGAAGAGAGGAGGGGACAAAGAACACAGAGAAAAGGCTGGCTTTTCCATTGTTCTCTGGGAAATGGGTTTGGAGAATTTTCAGTTTGAGGCTTTGAAGAAAAACCCACCTAGACTATTTTGGGGAAAGCCAGTAACCTTCCTCTCTCGACTCGCTGGCCCCTCCTCACAGCTGGTGGATCCTGTGACTGGGGCAGGGGGTCCTGGGAGCCGCTTCAAAGACAAGCACTCTTTGGACAGCGATGAGGAGGATGATGACGATGAGGGGCCCAGCAAATATGACATCCTGGCTTCAGAGGATGTGGAGGGTGAGCTAAACCCACCAATTGATGCTGCCGGAGGAACAGATAGGGCTTCAGGGGGTGTGGGGCAGGGAAGGCTTTTTTGTCTTTTTGCTTGCTCAGTGTGGGACGCCTGTGTCTTCGGTGCAGGTCAGGAAGCAGCCACACTCCCCAGTGAGGGAGGTGTGCGGATCACACCCTTCAATCTGCAGGAAGAGATGGAGGAAGGCCACTTTGATGCCGATGGCAACTACTTCCTGAACCGGGATGCTCAGATCCGAGACAGCTGGCTGGACAACATTGACTGGGTGTGGCCCTGGGGTTGACATGGCTGGGGGTCTGGAGGCAGAAAGTGCTGGGCTTAGGCCCTGCTCACGGTTTGTTGGAGATAACACCCCCATCTCCTGTTTTCATATCCTAGGTGAAGATCAGGGAGCGGCCACCTGATCAGCGCCCGCCGTCAGACTCAGAGGAGGAAGACGGCCTGGGCCAGACACCAATGAGCGCCCAGGCTCTCCTGGAGGGCCTTCTGGAGCTGCTGTTGCCAAGAGAGACAGTGGCTGGAGCACTGAGGCGTCTGGGGGCCCGAGGAGCAGGAGGAGGCAAAGGGGGCAGCAAGGGGGCTGGGCGGCCTAGTTCCCCCCAGCGCTTGGATCGGCTCTCTGGGTTGGCTGACCAGATGGTGGCCCGGGGCAACCTTGGTGTATATCAGGAGACAAGGGAACGGTTAGCCATGCGGCTGAAGGGGTTGGGGTCCCGGACTCAGGGACCCCCTGAGCCCACACCCCCACCCTCTCTGGACATGTTTGCTGACGAAGTGGCAGAGGGGGAGCTAGAGACTCCAACTCCTACCCAGAAGGGAGGTAAGATTGGAAGGTGGAGGAGGGGTAATGGGGGCAGGGAGCAGGGCACCTGAGGCTCAGATGGCCCTGCCTGTTATTTTAGAAGCAGAGTTGCCAGGAGATGGTCTGGCGGACGTCATGTGGGAATATAAATGGGAGAACACGGGGGATGCTGAGCTGTACGGACCCTTCACCAGCACCCAGATGCAGGTAAGCCCCTTCCTACTTCCTTCTGCCGCTGCTCCCTCCCCCAGCCCCCGCCACCCGTATCAGGCCTTTCTCAGCTCTGCTCTCTTTTCCTGCAGACCTGGGTGAACGAAGGCTACTTCGCAGATGGTGTTTATTGCCGGAAGCTGGACCCTCCCGGTGGACAGTTCTACAACTCCAAACGCATTGACTTTGACCTCTATACCTGAGCTGGCCAAGGGCCCAGTTTGGTGTCCCCTTCTTTCCTGGACTCTCTGGAGGAGGCCCTAGCTGCCTCAGGCAGTGAGGATTTGGGGGCCACTTTTCAGTCAATTTTCCTTTTCCAATAAAAGCCTTTAGTCGTACATTAGGGCCTTGGCTGTGCTGATGACCAGAAGCCAAGGCCCTTCGCAGCCCCTTTGGACCCGCCTCATGACTGTTTCCTAAGTTCCTTCTTGGGAGTTTCTGGTCACTTGAACCACCTCACCTTTGTTTACCACTCCTGGGGCAGAGTGGACTCTGCTCACCATGGAAAAAATCCCTTTGTTCACATTCTGTTTTCCAGTATTTTCGGAACAGGCTTCCTCTTTTGCTGGTCTTCGGCCTTCGGCTTTTAGAACCCCAGAGTCTGTCTTTGCAGCCAGTATAAGGTAGAGCACCAGAAGTGAAGATTTTAGGCCTCCAAGGGCTAGGACATTTGTCGGGGGTGAGTAGGAAGCCTGGTACACACTGGCCCCCCAGGGGTCTCAAGCTCCTTAGGGGAAGGGCAAACTCAGGGCCACCTGGGCCAACACTTGATCGGACACAAAAAAGACCGGTGCCTCCCTGGAGCTCAGAGCAAAGCAGGGGGCTGGCCCAGACCCACTGGGCTTCTTTCCCAGACCTTTCGTGGCACTTTTGAGGCCCTGAAGCTTCCATTTCCTGGGGTCCCACAAGTGTGCCTGGTGTGGGGCTAGTGCCTTGAGGGAACTGAGCTAACTAGGGGGCTGATACCCTTCAGGAATTGAGATTCCAGGGCGTGGGGTCGGGAGGGAGACAAGCAGGTATAATTGGACCCAACACCCCAGCCTCTCACCAGTGCTGCCTTGTGCCTCTTCTCGCACCAGGTGAGGTTGAACCTTCCCTGTTCATTGGAGTCTTGGGAGAGCTGTAAGATTACTCCTAAGATTACATTCTAAATGAATCGGTCTAGGTAGTGGCTTGGTGGTCGGGGCCTTTGAAAGCTCCCAGGGGATTCCAGTGTGCAGACAGGTGGAGAAGCACCAGACACCCTTGCCTCGGTTCGCCTAGAACAAGGAAGGGGCAGCTTCCTGGATCCTTCGGTGGTGGCAGAGCTGAGCACGTGTGGCTAGGCCGCTGCTGGCATCTGGCGCAGGCTTGCTGAGCACCAGAGCCCCAGGTGGAAGGGGCCAGGCTGGGAAGCAGGAAGACGAGGACGGGCTGGGGATACTCGGGGCTCGAGTGAGGGCTCCAGCTTCTGTAATAACGGGGTCCACGCTAGTGCTGGCCCAGACTTGGTGTTCATTGACTCTAAGATGCCTTCGCCTGTAGTAAGTCTTTCTCTGTCTTTAAGAAAGAAACCCCTACCGGTTACTTTTACAAGATGTCATTGATTCAAAGGTGCGTCTTGATTTCAGAAACGTTCCGAAGTGAAAAGCAAAACACCGGTCTCCTTTATAGCCCCAGTGACTGACCTGCCGGAGGTGCTTAGTGTTTGGTGAAGAGATGAAGGCCAAGGGCACGGTGCTCTTGGACAGACCACTGGCACCTCAGGCTCCGCCTATCCAGAGCTCACTCTGTCTCCTCACAGTGTTCACTGTCGGTTTGAGGGGTTGGTTTTTGTTTTTTTGTTTTTATTTTGTTCTGTGTTTTTGTTTTTGTTTTTGTTTTTGAGAGAGCCAGCTGGGCCGGGAGGGGTAAAGTGGGGGAGAGAGAGAATCTAAAGCAGACTCCATGCCCAGTGCGGAACCTGATGCAGAGCCCGACATGGAACTTGACCTCAGCACCCTGAGCTCATGACCTGGGCGGGAATGAAGAGTCGGACGCCTAACCCACTGAGCCACCCAGGATGCCCCAACCTCCTGGATGATGCTGTGTGTGGGTCCCCCAAAGATGTCCATATCCTCAAGAGAATCTCAATATGGGACCTTCTGTGGCAAAAGAGACTTTGTAGGTGCTTAAATCAGTGACTGAGTTGGGGGACGGGTTACTCTGGATTATTGAGGTGGATGGGCCCAGTGTCATCACAAGGGTCCTACAAAGCAAAAGAGTTGGGAGGGTCGAAGAGGGAGGTGAAGGCGTTAAACAGAGCTGCTGGACTTGAAGATGGAACACTGGGCCATATGCCAAGGAATGTGTGTCCATGGAAGCTGGCAAAGGCATGAAAAGTCTCCCCAGATCCACCACAAAAGGCAGCCCTCCTGTGGGTCTGAACCCGGTGGAAACCACTGTGGACTTCTGACCTCTAGAATCCTAATAAAGTTTATCTTTCAAGCCACTGAATTTGTGCTTGTTACAGCCGTAGTCGGAAACTACATTCCCCATCTAGCTGAATGCCCCTCCCCTCCCACGAACATCCCTAAGTTCTCTCTCCCTGTGGCCTTGTCCCTGTTTCAAGCCCTTATCCACGCTTAACTCCCTTGCCCTTCTTTTTTTTAAGATTTTATTTATTTGACAGAGAGATCACAAGTAGGCAGAGAGGCAGGCAGAGAGAGAGGAGGAAGCAGGCTCCCTGCTGAGCAGAGAGCCCGATGCAGGGCTCGATCCCAGGACCCTGAAAGCATGACCTGAGCCGAAGGCAGAGGCTTTAACCCACTGAGCCACCCAGGTGCCCCTCCCTTGCCCTTCCTTAAACAGTGTGTACACGGCTGTGGGTAGATATGTACATATGTAATTTTTCTTAAGCCTTCTATACAACCCAGTGGTGTTGTAGATTTACAGAAAACGTGCAAAATAGTACAGTGAGCTCAACCGGTTTCCCTCATTAACCTCTTTCACTGGTACCTTTGTTGTAATGAACGAACATTATTACTTTGATCAAACACTTTGTTGAGATGTAACACACCCACTTGAAGTGTACAATTTTTTTTTTCAGTGTATCCTTAGGGTTGTAAGATCACTACAGTCCAAATTTAGAATATTTTTTGTCGACCCTCAAAGAAACCCCACCCATCAGCAGTCCCTCCCCCTTCCTCTCCACCTTCCTCATCCTCCAGCCACCCCCCTCCCCCCGCAACCACTAGTCTTCCTGTCTCTGTAGAGTTGCCTATTGTGGCCATTTCATACAAATGGACTCCTAAACATGTGGTCTCGTGCCTTCTGCGTCTACTTCTACTTGGCCAGTTTTCAAGATTCATTTGTATAACGCATAACAGTACTCTAGGCTTTTTTATTATTGAATACTATCCCACTGTATGGATGTATACTATATTACCATTAACTAAACCTCACACTTTCTTTGGATTTTACTCATTTTCCCCTAATGCCCCTTGTCTGTTTCAGAATCTCTTCTGGGATTCTCCCTCACATGCAATTGTCAGGTCTCCTTGAATTCTGGTCTGACAGTTTCTCAGACTTGTTTTTGCTGACTCGGACAGTTCTGAGAAGACTTGACTAGGTATTTTGTAAAATATTTCTCAAATGTAGGCTTTTTCTGTCTGGTATTTTCTCATGCTTAGATACGGGTTATGGGTTTTGGGAACGAAGACCATGGAGGTGAAGTCCCACCCCTTTTACTGAAAACTTATATTGGCTCCGTTTCCCTCAAGATAAATTTCAACAGCTTGAAGTTGACTGAGAAGGTCTCCAGGGCCCAGCTTGAGCCAGCCCTCCAGCTCCACGTCTGCCTTTGCTTTCCTTCTCCCTTCCCTTCCCTGACTCCAAGCTCCAGCCTCCTCCCGGAACAAGGCCATTTCATTTCTCCAGGCCTGTGCAGGGATGATTTCTCTCTCTCTCTTTTTTTTTTTTTTTTATTTGGGAAAGACCAATTAATATATGTGTTTTGTATCAGGTCCAAAGCCTCCTTTCCCTACAAGGCTTCCTAACCCACTCCCCATCCCCCAGGTTGGTCAGCGTTTCTTCTACTGGGCCCAATAGCGTAGATGCCTGACGCCATACCTGGAACAGTTTTTCCTGGCCTGTTTCCACCAGTTAGCTTGAGACTGGAGATCAGTCCTGATGAATGAATAGGGAACGAGCCAAGTCTTTCCTGGTCCTGTGTGGGACACTCCTCTCTTGAGCAAGACCAGAAACTTGGGGCTAATGGTGTTATTTGTTGTCCCCGAAGGGGTGAGCTATGACCTGGCAGCATACAGGTGTCTAGATCCAAGAGTCTCAGGGAACAAGGCCGAGGGGTCAGTAAGGTCATTCTTACTGGGGTGTCCCCGGGGCCATGGGCAAAATTTCCAGGGGGGCTCAAGTTCAAACCCACAGATGTCATCACTGTATTGATGACATGAGAACCTCTGAAATGCAGCCTTTTGTCTTTGGTAGACCATTTTCCAGAAGACTAGCAGGAGTGGGAGAAGGCAAGTCTGAGCTTAGGGTGTCATGGTCTGTCCTGGGCATCTGTGGGGTCTTGAGGGAGACAAAGACCACGGAGGATGGCAAAAAGGAGTTAAAATAAGCAAAGAGTCAGGCTCCACAAAGCCCATGGAGTTGGGCGGGTGCTCAATGCCTTTGATCCATCTGTCACCCCTTCCAGACCCACCTGGCTGTCTTGAAGCCTCCTCAGCAGGCAGGGTCATTGAATGCCAGGCTCCTGGGCAGTGGAAGGCCTGGGTCCAAGCAGCTGGCCTTCCGTTCTGCTCCCCCCAAGAACCAAGCTGATGTCCTGGAGATGCCTAGCCCCTCTAGACACTCAACCCCAGGGTGGATTTGGAAGCAAACGTTCTGCAAGAGGCCCAAGTGTGGATGTTTCTTCCAGTCAGTAGCCACTTCTGAACTGCACCTGAAGGTCAGGCCTGCTCTTGGTCCTTCTGGGCCATTCCCCAGGTTCAAGGGTATGCTTTTCCATGGGAGGTTCTGCGCCCCCCCCCATGGCTTTAACCCCCTCCAAGGGGCCGTCCCAGCACACATCTCCCTCTGGCCCAGTGGAGGCTGCTGCTACCCTGTCCCCACCAGGTCCCCTGTTCTCCAGGAGGCTGGCTTGGGTCTCCCCACCTGCGTAAACTCAGCATGCGACAAGCCCGTACAACCCACAGCAGACGCTTGTGTTGCCTGAGATTTGCTTGGGCAGTGTCTGGTTTTCCTGTCCTGATGCTATTGTTCTTGCTTTTGGTTTCCGATCTCCACCAACCATGGATCTCTGCCCTGCAGCCCCAGGGGTGGCAGCTCCAATGCCCTGTTTTGGACACATTTCTCTGTCTCAACCTCTTCGGCTTAAACACAATGTCGGCTTTTCCCAGGCTTGAAATTCGATCACTAAACCTATCTGTATTTGGAAGGGAAGAAATGGGCACCTGGCATTTCTTAAGTATCTAAATAAGTTAGAAGTATTAGGTTTAATTTTCTTGACTACCTACTACTTAGTTACAAGTTTCCTCCATTTTGCTGATAAGAAAAATGAGGCTCATAGAGGTGAAGTAAAGTGACTATCTAACGTCCACGCAGCGTGAAGGTGGTAAAGCCAGCATGTGAACCTGGGTCTGTGGGATCCTAAAGTCCAGCCAGAATATTTGGTGAAATGCCTGTTTCTTTTTTTCTTTTTTAAGGATTTTATTTTATTTTATTTTATTGAGAGAGAGAGAGCATGAGAGGGGAGAAGGTCAGAGGGAGAAGCAGGCTTCTTGCTGAGCAGGGAACCTGAGGCAGGGGCTGATCCTAGGACCCTGGGATCATGCCCTGAGCTGAAGGCAGAGGCTTAACTACTGAGCAACCCAAGCGCCCCTTTAAACTTGTTTTTAATCAATATCTTTTGAAGGGTCAAAGTTTTAAATTTTGATGAAGTTTAATTTTTTATTGTTCTCTCTTACAGTTTGTGGCTTTTTGTGTCCTATTCAAGAAATCTTCATCAGGGGCACCTGGGTGGCTTGGTGGGTTAAAGCCTCTGCCTTCAGTTCAGGTCATGATCCCAGAGCCCTGGGATCGAGCCCCACATCGGGCTCTCTGCTCCTCGGGGAGCCTGCTTCCTCCTCTCTCTCTGTTTTCCTCTCTCTCTGCCTGCTTCTCTGCCTACTTGTGATCTCTGTCTGTCAAATAAATAAAATCTTAAAAAAAAAAAGAAAGAAAGAAAGAAATCTTCATCAAACTCAGAATCCCCCAAATTTCCTGTATCTTCACTAAGTCTTATAGTTTCAGCTCTGACATCAGGTCTACGATCCATTCATTTTAACTTTTTAAAATTAATTTTTGAAGTTTTTATTTATTTATTTGACGGGGAGATCACAAGTAGGCAGAGGCAGGCAGAGAGAGAGGAAGGGAAGCAGGCTCCCTGCTGAGCAGAGAGCCCAATGTGGGGCTCCAGGCGGGGCTGGATCCCAGGACTCTGAGATCATGACCTGAGCTGAAGGCAGAGGCTTAACCCACTGAGCCACTCAGGCACCCCCATTCATGTTAACTTTTGTATACACTTTTTTTTTTTTTTTTTGCTTGTGGGTAGCCAGTTGTGTCTGTACTTTTTGTAGAAAAGATTATCCTTTCTGCTGTTGAAAAATTGCCTTGCCACCTTTGCAAAACATCAACTGACCACATATATGTTCATCTACTTCCGGATTACAGATTTTATCCCATTGACTGGAATTTTTTTTAAGATTTTATTTATTTATTTGAGAGAGAGAACACAAGCAAGGGTGAAGATGTAGAGAGAGAGAAGGAGAAGCAGATCCCTGCTGAGCAGGGAGCCCAATGTGGAGCTCGATCCCAGGAATCTCGGATCATAACCTAAGCTGAAGGCAGACTTTTGACTGAGCCACGTAGGTGCATGCTCTCTCTCCCTTTCTCTCTCTCTTTTCTAATGTAGGCTCCACACACAGGGCTTGAACTCACAATCCTGAGATCAAGACCTGAGCTGAGATCAAGAGTCAGATGTTCAACCGACTGAGATACCCATGCACCCCTATTCCATTGATTTCAATGGTGATCTCTATACTAATACCATACAGTCTTTTTTCCCCTTAATTAAAAAAAAAAATCTCTAAGCCCAACATGGGGCTCAAACTCATGGCCCTAAGATCAAGAATTGCATGTTCTACTGACTAAGCCAGCCAGGTGCCCTCCAATACTGTACTGTCTTGATAACTAGCTTTATAGTGAGTCCATCAAGTAGTGAACATCCTCTAACTTTTTTTTTTTTCCAATTGTTTTGGCTAGTCTAGGTCCTTTGGCATTTCTATGCAGATTTTAGAATCAGCTTGTCAATTTCTCAAAAAATGTTTTTGGAGGGGCGCCGGGGTGGCTCAGTGGGTTAAAGCCTCTGCCTTCGGCTCAGGTCATGATCTCAGGGTCTTGGGATCAAGCCCCGCATCAGACTCTCTGCTAGGCAGGGAGCCTACTCCCCGCCCCGCCCCCCGCCTGCCTCTCTGTCTACTTGTGATCTCTCTGTCAAATAAATAAAATAAATAAAATCTTTCGAAAAAACGTTTTTGGAGTTTGATGTGAATAATGTTAAATCTATGTAGAATTACTACATTTACCAATGGAACCATCTATACCTGAAATTTTCTTTGTAGGAATTTTTTCCCCTGAATATTTCCATTTATTATCTCCAGTATATGGGAAATGTGAAAGAATTCAATAGGTTTTATCAAGTTCACCAGCAAAGCAATGATGAGAAACTTGGGAGAGAATCCTTTCTGTTTCCAAATATTTTGAAAGTTGGCTCCTGTAAAACAACAACAACAACAACAACAACAAACATTGTATGATGAAAGAGTATTTCTGGGAATGAAAGAGAAAAATAGAAGCATAATTTTTGGAATGGGCACAGGCCTCTAGACAGGTTTCCTCTCAGTGCCTAGAGGTCTGTGCCTGTTCCAAAAATAATGCTTTTATTTTAGGCACAGAGCTCTAATTAATTTTATGGGAAGATTTAACTACAAATTCAATTTCATTAATTATATGTGGGGCTATTTAAATTTTCTATTTCTTCTTGAGTTAGCTTTGGCAGTTTGCTGTTTTTAAGGAATCTGTCCATTTCATCTATACGATTGAAATTTACTGGCACAAAGTTGTTCTTGGAGTTACTTTCTTAATTTCATTTTTGGTCTGTTGCCCTTTGAATATGTCATTCTACTGATTTCCATTGTTTCAGACAAGAAGTTCGTGTAGATCAGTATCGATGCTTCTTTGCACATATGAGTCATTTTCATTGCTGCTTTTATTGTTTTCTCTTTCAGTGGTTCGACTATGATGTGTCTGACTGTGAATCTCTTCATATTGTTCCTATGTGGCATTCATTGCACTTCTTGGATGTGTAGATTATTTTTTCATCAAATTTGGAAAGTTTTTGGTCATTGTTTCTCTCCCTTTTTTTTTTTTCCTTTTCCCTGATAAAGTACTCTGTGAGTTCTTGTGATGATGTATTCTGTGACAAAATGGTTAAGATTTTGGTTTCCTAGTCACAGAGTCCCAGGTTTCAATTCCAGCTCTACCACTTACGAGTTGTGTGAATCTGGACAAGTACCTTCGTGGCTTTGAGTCTTAATTTATGTTTACTGCTTTATTATAAAGGGTATTATAAAGAATACAGATAACAGGGATGCCTGGGTGGTTCAGTGGGTTAAGCCTCTGCCTTTGGCTCAGGTCATGATCTCGGGGTCCTGGGATCGAGCCCCACATCGGGCTCTCTGCTCAGCGGGGAGCCTGCTTCCCTCTCTCTCTCTCTGCCTGCTTCTCTGCTTACTTGTGATATCTCATTCTCTCTCTCTCTGTCAAATAAATAAATAAAATCTTTAGGAAAAAAAAAGAATACAGATAACCAGATGAGCAACCAGATGAAGAAGTACACAGGATGGGGTCTGGAAGGGTCCCAAGCTCAGGAGTTTCGGGTCCCATGAAAATGGGGTGTGCTATCCTCCCAGTATGCGGAACTCTAGTGGAACACAACTTGGAAGCTCTACAATTTTTTCCTCAAGTATCTTTTTCTGCTCTCTCTTTTCCTTTCCTACTGGGACTCCTAATATTCTTATGCTGGTATACCTGATGTCATTCCACAGATTTCTGAGTAAGGACTCACTTCTTCTTCCCTTTTCCCCTCTTCAGGTTAGATAGTTTCTATTGACCCATCATTGATGGTTCATTGATTTGGTCATCTGTCAGCTCAAATCTGTAGTTGAGCTCCTCTAGTGAAATTTTTTTAAGATTTTATTTTTTAAGTAATCTCTATACCCAACATGGGACTCAAACTTACAACCCCGAGATCAAGAGTCATTGTGCTCTACTCACTGAGCCAGTAAGGTGCTCCTCTACTGAATTTTAAATTTCAGTTATTATTGTCCTTTTCAACTCTGGAATTTATTTATTTTTTTATTGTTATTTTAACCATTTTTTTAAAAAAAGATTTTCTTTTTCAGTAACCTCTACATCCAACGTGGGGCTTTATCTTACAACCCTGAGATCAAGAGGTGCACACTCCAACGACTGAGTCAGACAGGCCCGCCTCCCTTGTAACCATTTTTTAAGTGTATAATTCAATAGCATTAAGTACATATACAATTCATTTCTCAACAAAAACTCCATTAAACAACATCCCATTCCTCCCTTCCCCCAGCTCCTGATCACTTCTGTTTTATTTCTGCCTCTGTGTATGAATTTGCATATTCTAGGTACCTCATATAAGTGGAGTCATACAATATTTTTCCTTTTGGGGGCACCTGGGTGGCTCAGTTGGTTAAGCAGCCCACTCATGATTTTGGATCAAGTCATAATCTTAGGGTCATGAGATCAAGCCCCATGTTGGGTTCCACGCTGGGCATGGAACCTGCTTAACATTCTCTTTCCCTCTGCTCCTCTCCTCCCTCCCTTAAAAAAAAAGCAAATAAAAACACCCAAACCCAGTATTTTTCCTTATGTATCCAGATTCTTTCAATTAGCATGTTTTGAAGGCTCATCCATAATGTAGCACACATCAGTACTTCATTCCTTTAAAAAAAAAATTCTGGGGCGTCTGGGGGCTCAGTCAGTTAAGCGGCCAACTCTTGATTTCAGCTCAGGTCATCGTCTCAGTTAGGGTTATGAGATCGAGCCCTGCTTTGGGCTCCCGGTACATTGAGTCTGCTTGTACCCCTCTCCCTCTGCTCCTCCCCCACTCTCAAAAAATTTTTTTCCTAGGCCCTTATCAAGATTATTTATTTTGTTGTCACACTTTCCTTTGAGTCTTTTTATTTTAGTTCTTTGAGCATATTTTATAATAGCTGTTCCAAAGTCTTTGTCTGCTAACTGCAACATCTGGGAACCGTCAGAGACAGATTACAGAGTACCTGCTTTTCCTGCGTTTGACTGGATTCTGATGCCCTCTACAGGTTGTTGTTGTCACTGGCTTTTGTTTGTTTCTTTGTTTAATAATTTGCCAGGGCCAAATCTGTGAATCTGCTTCCCCCAGGGTGGGTGGCCACTGCTGTCTCTGCCCCATTTAAAATAATTCTTGTTTTTATTCTCAAGCTTGGATTCCTAGGAATGCCCCTATGTCTGTGCAGTTTCATGATCAGCTAATTATTTTTTTAAGGTTTTATTTATTCATTTGACAGAAAGAGAGAACACAAGCAGGGGGAGCAGCAGAGCGAGAGGGAGAAACAGACTCCAGGCTGAGCGGGGAGCCCGATGGGGGGTTGATCCTACCACCCTGGGATCATGACTTGAGCCAAAGGCAGACACTTAACCCACTGAGCCACCCACCCTGAGCCAGTGAGAATTCTGTCCTCTGACAATGATCTCTATGTGGGTGGGAGAGTACATAGTTCAGGCCATTTTCAAGTTGACCCCAGCTCCCCCCCCCCCCCCCCCCCCACCCCCGGCGCGCACGCAGCCCCAGGGTTAGCCCTGCAAAAGCACACAGCCTCAGGAGGGAGCACGCTTGCCTCCACCACAACCCGAAGTCAGGCTAAGAGCGCTGTGAGCTGTCCCCACTCACTTGCCACTGAGATGGTCGCTTCCTCCGGCGACATCACGGGGCGTGGCCATCGTCCACGCCCAAATCAAAGAAACCCCCTGCAGCAGGGAAGCTTCCAGTCCTCAAAGCCCACCCCCGACCCCCAACCTTGGCAGAGCCTCTGCGCCTCCCACGCTGGAAAGCGAGACTCCCCCTGTTCTAACTCAAAGTTGAGTGGGTTTCAAGACGGTTCGCTTCTCAGATTGTGGTCGGCCTTTGGTGGATCTCAGAGCCCTGAACAGGCTGTTTGGTTTGCCTTGTGCAGCATTAGAGCTGCTTCTGGCGAGAGGATTTGCTGACCTCCTCACTCAACCATAGGTGGAAACGTCCTCCTTTAAATATTTTGAACTCTGTTCTGGGAAATAGTTCTGTTCCTCGTCCAAAAAGTTTGGAGGGTCTTAATGCCTTGGAAACAGTCTGATCCTTTCAAGGTTTGCCTTTACATGTTAGATGGGACCAGAATAGCTTCCGTCTGGGGTGAATTTGGCCTCATTGCTGCGGCAATGACCTTCTGAGTCCTCTACTAGACACCTGTGCGTTTGGTGATCTTTTTGCTCTGGCTGGTGGGACCATGAGCCCTTTCCACCCCATGCAGACCCTGGGGATTGTTTAACCCCCTTGGTGCTCACCCGAAGATGTGTGGCAACCTCTGCCTGGGCCTAGCGTTCTCTCTCTGTCCTGGGGATTCTCCCCGTGGAACTTGGTCTCCTCACCCCAGGGAGACTGCTGGAGCCTGTTTGAGTTCCCTCTTCCTAGGCTACAGCCCGGAAATTCTCTCCAGGCAGAAAGCCAAGGAAGATATACGGCTCTCCATCCTGCACTGCCTGTTGTCCAAGGACCAAAATTTCTTTTTCTTGTTTAAGATGTGAAAATGTTGGGGTTTGGGAGCAAATGGTCAAGAGAGAATTCTTAAGGTGTCTTTGGTGCAAAAAAGGTGGTTTTAAAGAAGATGTGGCCCATATATACTATGGAGTATTATGGCTCCATCAGAAAGGATGAACACCCAACTTTTGTAGCAACATGGACAGGACTGGAAGAGATTATGCTGAGTGAAATAAGTCAAGCAGAGAGAGTCAATTATCATATGGTTTCACTTACTTGTGGAGCATAAAGCAATAACAAAGGACATTGGGTGAAGGACAGCAGAAGTGAGTTGGGGGAAATTGGAGGAGGAAACGAACCATGAGAGACTGTGGACTCTGAGAAACAAACTGAGGGTTTTGGAGGGGAGGGAGTGGGGGAGGGGCAGAGGGAGTCTGCTTCCCCCCCAACCTCTGCCTGCCCCTCTGCGTACCTGTGACCTCTCTCTGTCAAATAAATAAATAAATAATAAAAAAAAAAAAAAAAGAAGAAGAAGAAGACAATGAGGGGTGCCTGGGTGGCTCAGTGGGTTAAAGTCTCTGCCTTCAGCTCAAGTCATGATCCCAGGGTCCTGGGATCGAGCCCCTCATCAGGCTCTCTGCTCCATGGGGAGCCTGCTTCCTCCTCTCTCTCTGCCTGCCCCTCTGCCTACTTGTGATCTCTCTTTGTCTAATAAGTAAATAAAATCTTTAAAAAAATCGACAATGAATCTTGGAACACTGAAAAAATAAAATAAAATTTAAAAAAATAAAAATTTTTTTAAAAGGTGGTTTTATTAAAGCATGGGGATAGGACCTGTGGGCCGAAAGAGCTCCACCAGGGTTGTGAGGAAGGACTGATTATAGACTTTCAGGTTGGGAGGGGGTTAGAAGTTGCTAAGGAATTTGGAAGCAAGGTTTCCAGGACCTTGAGGGGATAGCTGTTGTTAGAAAAAGGTCATTTATGACTGTCTAGTAAAATGTTAGTCATGAGACCCTTAAGATGTATACTGGTGGGTCATATGCTTGGAATAAGATTGCTACCATATATCTTGGGGAGTAGAGATAAAGGATATTTCCAAAGGAATTTTTTACATGTTAAAAGAGACTTACAGGATCCTGGCGGTCAGGCTAATGTTAAGCCAATGTTGCCTTTTGCCCTTAGCAAGGTATTAACATCAAGGACGTTGAGTTCCTAGAGGAAGTTCCCCCTGCCTGTCCCAGAGACTTGTCAATGGGCATTAGGTTGTAAGGAAATTGAATATTTTTCTTTTGCCTCTGTTCTCCACATCAGGTATATCTGGCCCCTGTTTCTTCATTCTGATCAGAAGCCCTGGTCAGGCTTTTTGGTTACACTATGCTGTGCCTCAATATTAGGGGTAGTAGAGAGACGGTAGCGGGTAGCCTCTGGTTTTCCACAAATGTACCCAGAGTTCTCCGTGGAAGTCAGCAGAGGGCGCTATTCTCTGTGTTCTTGAGCACCCGAGCCACGTGGGGCAGAGGCAGGCCAGGGAGAGCAGGGGGGAGGAAAGAGCCTGGCTTTTAATATCGCGGGCCGTGGGCTCCCTGTGATCCTACGGCTGCCAGCTGATCCAGGATCCAGGAGGAGGCTGGATACATGACATCAACCGGGAGCGCCCTGGAGAAGTCCAGACTTGCCAGTTTATTAAGCACTGTAACGTGCACTTAGACTCTAGGCTAACATTTATATACGTGATGTATTCGTGACGTACATATTAATTACCTGATGACAAAGGTGTTATGTGTTACACGGATGGGTGTGTATATACATGCTATACACGTTAGAACACGGGCTGATGGGTGCTATTATTATCCAGGTATAAACCTGTCACTACCTGGAAAATGGGGCTTTCTGGAGTTGGTTTTTGTTTTTTGGGGTTTTGGTGGGGGGGTTGGTTTTTGTTGTTGTTTTTTTTTTTAAGATTTTCTTTTTAAGGAATCTCTACACCCAACGTGGGGCTTGAACTTACAACCCTGAGATCAAGAGTCACACGTTCCACTGGCAAGGCCAGTCCGTGTCCAGAGGAGTTTCCTGAAGGATAGGCCAGAGTGACTGGCATACCCACCATACCAGAAGGATGTCTTGGGACAATGTGCTCTTAGTACATGTCCCTCATTTCCCGCATTCCCCCTCCCCCCACCTCTCCTCTGGAGACCATCAGTTTGTTCTCTGTATTTAAGAGTCTGGTTTTTTTTTTTTTTTTTTTAGATTTTATTTATTTATTTGTCAGAGACAGAGGGAGAGAGAGCGAGCGAGCACAGGCAGACAGAGGCAGAGGGAGAAGCAGGCTCCCCGCCGAGCAAGGAGCCCGATGTGGGACTCGATCCCAGGACGCTGGGATCATGACCTGAGCCGAAGGCAGCCGCTTAACCAACTGAGCCACCAGGGCGTCCCAAGAGTCTGTTTTTGTTTGTCTTTTTTTTTTCTTTGTTCATTTGTTTGGTTTCTTAAATTCTACATAGGAGTGAAATCGTATTTGTCTTTCTCTAACTGACTTATTTCACTTAGTGTAATATACTCTAGATCCATCCATGTGGTTGCAAATGGCAAGATATCATTCCTTTTGATGGCTGAGTAATATTCCATTGCCTATCTATACCATGTTTTCTTCATCATTCATCTATTGATGGACATTTGGGTTGATTCTATATCTTGGCTTATTGTAAATAATGCTACGATAAACATAGGGGTGCATGCATATTTTCAAATTAATGTTTTCATTTTCTTTGTGTAAATAACCAGGAGTGGAATTATTGGATCATATATAATTGTATTTTTAATTTTTTGAGGAATCCCAATACTATTTTCCAAACTAACTTCTTAAAGTAGTTGTTTTCAACAGCAAACTCCTCCTCTTAAAAGTCTCTTTTTATTTTATTTTATCTTTTTAAGATTTTATTTATTTATTTGACAGAGGGAGAGAGATCACAAGTAGACAGAGAGGCAGGTGGCGGGGTTGGGGGCGGGTGCGGTGGGCAGTGAAGCAGGCTCCCTGCTGAGCAGAGAGCCCAATGCGGGACTCTATCCCAGGACCCTGAGATCATGACCTGAGCTGAAGGCAGAGGCTTTAACCCACTGAGACACCCAGGCTCCCCAAGTCCTTTTATTTTATTTTATTTTAATTTTAAAGATTTTATTTATTTATGAGAGAGAGAGAGAGAGCGTGAGCACAGGCAGACAGAATGGCAGGCAGAGGCAGAGGGAGAAGCAGGCTCTCTGCAGAGCAAGGAGCCCGATGTGGGACTTGATCCCAGGACGCTGGGATCATGACCTGAGCCAAAGGCAGCTGCTTAACCAACTGAGCCACCCAGGCATCCCATATTTTAAAATTATGGTTTATTTTTCCATCAAGATAATACTGCACATAGTTTAAGAATTCAAATAGGGCGCCTGGGTGGCTCAGTTGGTTAGGCATCATCTGCCTTCGGCTTGGGTCATGGTCCCAGGGATCTGGGATCAAGCCCTGAGTCAGGCTCTCTGCTCAGCGGGGAGCCTGCTTCTCCCTCTGCCTCTGCCTGCCGCTCTGCCTACTTGTGCTCTCTCCCTCTCCCTCTGCCAAATAAATAAATAAAATCTTTTTAAGAAAAAAGAATTCAAATAGATTTCCAAGGCTTATATTGAAAAAGCAGGGCGCCTTGGTGGCTCATTGAGTTAAGCATCTGCCTTCGGCTCAGGTCATGATCTGAGAGTCCTGGGATCGAACCCCTTGGGGGCTCCCTGCTCAGCGGGGAGTCTGTTGCTTCCTCTGACCCTCCCCCTGCTTGTGCTCACTCTCTTTCTCTCTATCAAATAAATAATTAAAATCTTGAAAAAAGAAAGAAAAGAAAAGGCAATTCCCAGGCTCCTGGCTGGCTCCGTCAGTTAAGCATCTGACTCTTGGTTTTGGCTCAGGTTCTGATCTGAGTCTGATGATCGAGCCCTGCGTTGGACTCCGTGTTCAGTGCGGGGTCTGCTTCTCCTTCTCCCTCTGCTCCTTCCCATTGTTTGTGCTCTCTCCCTCTCTCTGCCAAATGAATAAATACAATCTTAAAAAAACACATACACACAAACCAATTCTAGAGACTTTACTATAGGGATTCCATGTAGAGGTGGGGATGGTTGAAAGAACCCACAAGGAATGTGGAGGCACTCAGGGGCCAGCAACAAGGGACAGGAGTGTCAGGGAAGGGGACGGAATGCTGTCACTGAAACTAGGGGAAAGCTGGAGATGCGGAGGAGGGCTAAAATCCTGATCACCAATTCCAGAGACAGAAAGTGTGTGTGTGTGTGTGTGTGTGTGTGTGTGTGTGTGTGTATGAGGTGGAGAACTCTGTGCCAGAAACGGGGACGGAGACCAAATATATAGTTCTTATGATAAGTCCCACTATCACAAGGGGCCACCTGACAGATGCTGGACAAGGGTGTAGAGATGAAGCCACTGCCAGAGGTGCGACCCACATTAGGAAGGGAGCAAGGAAGAAATGTCCTGACTGCCTTCGCTCTGCCTCTCTGCTCTCCAACCTGTCCTCCCTTTAGCCAAGCCCAAGGGGAAGCCAGAGTGCAAAGGAACCTTCAAGTCATGGAGCAGAGCAGAAGATGGATCTGGGGGTGGAAGGTAGATCACAACCAGCTCAGGGCAACAAGCCCCAAGGCTTCTACCCCTTACCAGCTGTGTGCCCTCTCTGAGCCCCTATGGTTCTCTCTGTAATTGAAGTAGTACCCATCTCACATGTCAGTGCTGGGCCTCTTCTCTTCACACTCACTCTTGAGGTGAACCTGTCTAGACTCATAGCTTTAAACACTATCCAGGGGCATGTGGGGGGCTTAGTCATTGGGCATCTGTCTTTGGCTCAGGTCATGATCCCAGGGTCTTGGGATCAAGCCCCACATCGGGCTCCCTGCTCATCGGGAAGTCTGCTTCTCCCTCTGCCTGCCATTCCCCCTGTTTGGGTGCTCTCTCTGTCTCTCTCTCTGTCAAATAAATACAAAAAATCTAACAACAACAACCAAAAAAACCTTACACCATCCAAATGTGGATGTCCCCCAAATTTATGTCTTCAGTGAAGACCTCCTCTGTGAGCTTCAGAACTGCTCACTTGATACCCCCACGTGGCTGTCTACTAGGGCTTCCCAGCTTTAAGCAGTCCGAAGATAAACTCTTTATCTTCCTTCCCAAACCCGCTCCACCCCAGCCTCCCCATATCAGAAAATGCAATTCCATCCCTACAGTCTGTCAGGCCAAAACCGTGGTGTTGTCTTTGATCTTCTCTCTTGCACACCCACATCCAATCTATTAAACAACCCTGTTTGTTCCACCTCAAAAGATGTTTCACAACTGCACACTTCTCTCCGTGTCTCCCATCATCCTGGTTCAGACCTGGTGGTCTCCGTCCTGGCCAGGTCCAGGAGTGTCCTTACTGGCCTCCCTGCTCCCACCATCCCCTCCATGTTCCCCACAGATTCCCTGCAGCAGCCAGAAGGGGCCATTTCAAAGACAGAGTCCATCAACAGCAGTCCTTTGACCCAGAGCAGAAGTCCTTAAGATCCCCTCACAGGACATGGCTGTTTCCTCTCTGACCTCCCCTCCCACCCTCTACCTGTGGTGAGCTCTGCTCAAGCCACTGGCCTCCTTGAGGTTCTCAGAGAACACCAAGAGTGACCCACTTTTAACAAGGGCCTTGGGGCACTTGGGTGGCTCAGTCAGTTAAGCGTCCGACTCTTGATTTTGGTCATGCTCTCAGGGTCCTGGGATGGAGCCCCTCTGGTTCTGTGCAAGTGGCGAGTCTCCTTGAGATTGTCTCCCTCCCTATCCCTCTGCCCCTCCCCCTCCCCCTCTAAAATAAATGAATAAGCTTTTATTTATTTTTTATTTTTTTTAAGATTTTATTTATTTATGACAGAGACAGTGAGAGACGGAACACAAGCACAGGAGAGCTGGAGAGGGAGAAGTAGGCTCTCCGCTGAGCAGGGAGCCTGATGTAGGACTCGATCCCAGGATGCGGGGACCATGACCTGAACCAAAGGCAGAGCCACCCAGGCGTCCCTAAATAAACCTTTGTGTGTGGGGGGAAGAACCTTAGAAGAAATACATAAAAAGTAAAGAAGGCCTTTGATTTGGTTTTTCTCCTGTCCTGGAATTCCCTTCCCCAGGAATCATAACGGTGGGCTGCCTCACTTCCTGCAGGTCCCCGCTCAGACGTCACCTTCTCAGAGAGGCCTTCCTGGAGGAGGGGGCAATTCCTGTCACCCCCATCCTGCTTGATGACCCTCCACGATACTTAACATTTTGTACTTTTCTGGAGTCTGTCTCACCTCAGGAGAAGGTAACCTTCAAGAAGATGGGTGACTGGTGCTTGATTCGGTTCATTATTATAGCGTATGCCTGACACGTGGTTAGTGTGCAACAAATATTTGTGGAAAAAAAGAACAGATTATGTGACTTTTCCTTTCCTTCTTTCCTTCTAATAGCCACTCTAACTGTCGTAAGGACTGATTTCATAGATCTCATTGTGGTTTTGATTTGCATTTCCTGACGATTTGTGATGTTGAGCACTTTTTCATGAATCTGTCGCCCATCTGTATGTCTTTTTCAGAAAAATGTGTATTCAGATCTTCCACCCATTTTATTTTTAGTAGTTTCCACACCCAACATGGAGCTCAAACTCACCACCCTGAGATCACAAGTTGCACGCTCTACTGACTGAGCCAGCCAGGCGCCCCTCCTGTGCCCTTTAAAAAAAAAAAAAAGATTTTATTTATTTACTTGAGAGAGAGAGTGACTAAAGAACATGGTGACATCACCATCCATTTTAAAGGGCAAGAAGGAGAGCCTGGGTGGCTCAGTCAGTTAAGCATCCAACTCTTGATTTCAGCTCAGGTCATGATCTCAGGGTTGTGAGGTGGAGCCCTGGGTGGGGCTATATGCTCAGTGTGGAGCCTGCTTGGGATTCTCTCTCTCTCTCTCACTCTGCCCCTCCCCACATCTCCAAGAAAGTGGGGGCGGGCAGGAAAACTGAGGCCCAGAAATGAAATGTGCCCAGGAGCTCACAGTTAATGACTGGCAAAGTCACCTTCAAGCCCGTTTGTCTGTCTCCAAGCCCCAGACCCTCTCTCATGACTGACACATTGTCCACCTGCCATTACAGCCAGGACATCAACTGGCATGAGGTACGGTCTCTCATGAAAACTAATTTTAGAAGTGAGTTCTGGACTCCTCAGAGGAACTAACTACCACGTTTCTCCTTTTTGACTAAGGGATCTCTTCATGTAAATTGTCCCTTCCGGGGTTAGCCCCAGGAAGCTCCAAGTCAAATGTGAAGTTGGTCCCTCTATTAGCCCTTTATTAGGCTCGGATTTTTTTCTCTTATTTTTATTTTAACTCATCATCTATGTTCTTTTTTTTTTAATAGAGACAAAATTGACATACAACATTATATCAGTTTGAGGTATATAGCATAATGTATTTGTATCAATATAGTGTATTAATATTTGCAGATCACCACAATAGTCTACTGAAAATATATTGTGACACAGTTATTTTTTTTTCTTGTGATGAGAACTAGTATCTACTCTCCAACCAACTTTCAAATAAACAGCACAGCATAATGAATTATAGTCATCAAACTCTATATTACATCCCAGGGCTTACTTATTTCACACATGGAAGGTTGTACCTTTGACCCCTTTCCCCCATTTTGCCCAACTCCCTCCTCTCCTCCCCTCTGACCTGCACCTATCTATTCTCTGTATCAGTGAATTCATTTTTTGGTTTTGTCTTGTTTTAGAGTCCAAAACAAGAGTGAGTGAGACCAAGACAGTATTTGTCTTTCTTGGACTTATTTCACTTAGCATAATGCCCTCAAGGTCCATCCATGTTGTCACAGACGGCAAGATTTCATTCTTTTTGATGGCTGAATAATATTCCAGTGTGTGTGTGTGTGTGTGTGTGTGTGTGTGTGTGTCTGAGTGTGTATGTGTATTTTCCATTCACCCACTGATGGACACTTAGCCTGCTTCCATGCCTTGCCTATTATAAACAGTTCTGCAATAAACATGGAAGTGTGGATATCTTTTCAAATTAATGTCTTCATTTTCCTCAGATAAATACCAGAAGTAGAGCTGCTAAATCATGATATTTCTATTTTTAAGCTTTTGAGAAATCTCTGTACAGTTTTCCATAGTGGCGTCACCAATTTACATTCCCACCAATGGCACACAGCATTTTCTATTCTCCACATCCTTACCAACACTTTTTCTTTCCTTCTTTCTCTCTCCTTCCCTCCCTTTCTTTCTTTCTTTCCCTTCCTTTCTTTCTTCTTCTTCTCCTCCTCCTCCCTCTCCCTCTCCTTCTCTTCTTTCTTTCTTTTTTGCCTTCCTTCTGTCCTTCCTTCTTTCCTTCTTTCTTTCTTCCTCCTTTCTCTTTCTCCTTCTTTCTTCCTTTCTTTTTTACGATAGCCACTCTAACAGGTGTAAGGTCATATTTCATAGATCTCATTGTGGTTTTGATTTGCATTTCCCTGATGATTCGTGATGTTGAGCACCTTTTCATGAATCTGTTGACCATCTGTATGTCTTTTTCAGGAAAATGTTTATTCAAATCCTCTGCCCATTTTTTTTAAGTAGGCTCCACACCCAACGTGGGGCTCAAACTCACCACCCTGAGATCAAGAGTTGCACGCTCTACTGACTGAGTCAGCCAGGTGCCCTCCTGTGCCCATTTAAAAAAAAATGATTTTATTTATTTACTTGAGAGAGAAAGAGAGTGAGAGATAGAGCATGAGCAGTGGGGAGAGGAAGAAGCAGGTTCCCCGCTAGCAGAGAGCCCAATGCAGAGCTCAATCCCAGGACCCCGGGATCATGACCCAAACCAAAGGCAGATGCTTAACTCACCAAGCCACCCATGCACCGCCCCTCCTCTGCCCATCTTTAATCAAATTGTTTTTGTTTTGTTTTTGCTATTGAGTTGTATGAGTTATTTATATATTTGGGGTATTAATCCCTTATCAGATATGTGATTTGCAAAAATTTTATCCCACTGGGTAGGTTGCTTTTTCATTTTGCCAGTGGTTCCTTTGTCATTCAGAAGCTTTTAGGTTCTGCTTTTTGACATCATCCCACTTGTTTATTTTTGTTCTTGTAGTAAAATCCAAAAAAAATCTTCACCAAGATCCATATCAAGTTTACCCTCTATGTTTTCTTCTAAGAGCTTTATGATTTCAGGTCTTATGTCCAAATGTTTCATCCATTTTGAGTTGATTTTTGTGTATGGTGTAAGATCAGGGTCTGTTTTCTTTCTTTTTAATTGCTGCCCAGTTCCCCCTATACCACTTATTGAAGAGACTAACCTTTCTTCATTTGTATAGTCTGGATTCTTCGTCATGAGTTAACTGACCATATATGTGTAGGTTTACTTCTAGGCTCTCTATTCTGTTCAGTTGGTTTGTGTGTCTGTTTTTATACTAATATGCTAATATCATACTTGATTACTGCAGTTTTACAATATAGTTTGAGATAGGAATCATGATGGGATGATGCCTCCAACTTTGTTCTTTCTCAAGGTTGCTTTGGCTCTTTGGGGTCTTTTGTGGTTCCATACGAATTTTAGAATTGTTTGTCCTATTTCTGTGAAAAGGCCATTGGAATTTTTCTATGTGATTAAATTGATTATTGAGTCTGTAGATTATGTTGGTTGGTATGGACATTTTAACAATATTAATTCTTCCAATTCATGAGCATGGACTTTTTTTTCCCCATTTATTTGTGTCCTCTTCGATTTCTCTCATCATTGTCTTATAGTTTTCAGTGTAGAGGTCTTTTATCTACTGGTTAAATTAATTCCTATGCATTTTACTCTTTCTGATGCAATTATAAAGTGTTCTCTTAATTTCTCATTCTGATAATTCACTGTTAGTGTATAGTAAACGCAATTGACAGGGCACCTGGATGGCTCAGTGGGTTAAAGCCTCTGCCTTCAGCTCAGGTCATGATCCCGGGGTCCTGGGATTGAGCCCCGCATCAGACTCTCTGCTCGGTGGGGAGCCTGCTCCCCCCAACTCCACCTGCCTCTCTGCCTACTTGTGATCTCTCTCTGTCAAATAAATAAATAAATAAATAAATAAATAAATAAATAAATCTTAAAAAAAAAGAAAGAAACACAATTGACTTTTGTTTATTGATTTTGTATCCTGCAAATTTACTGAATTCATTTATTAGTTCTAACAGTTTTTTGGTGGTCTTAGTATTTTCTATATATAATATCATGACATCTGCTAATAGAAAGTTTTATCTCTTCCTTTCTGATTTAAATGCCTTTTTAATTTTTTACCTATTTTATTTTTATTTAAATCTTTTTTTTTGGCCTAATTGCTCCATCTAGAATTTCCAATAGTATGTTAAATAAAAGTGGTGAAAATGGACATTCTTATCTTGTTCATGACCTTAGAGGAAAAGCTTTCAGCTTTTTACCATTGAGTATGATGTTAGCTGTGGGCTTGCCATATATGGCCTTTATGATGTTGAGATACTATGTTCTATGTTCACTTTGTTGAGAGTTTTTTTTAGTCATAAATGTTGAATTTTGTCAAATGCATTTTCTGCATTTATTGAAATGATCATATAATTTTTACCCTTCATTTTGTTAATGTGGTATCATATTGATTGATTCGCGGATGTTGAATCATCCTTGCATCTCTGGAATAAACCCCACTTAATGATGGCATATGAACCTTTTAATGTATTGTTGAATTCAGTTTGCTAATATTTTGTTGTGAATTTTTTTGTCTGTGTTCATCAAGGATATTGGTCTATAATTTTCTTTTCTTGTAGTTTC
Source organism: Lontra canadensis (assembly GCF_010015895.1). Classification (NCBI taxonomy): domain Eukaryota; kingdom Metazoa; phylum Chordata; class Mammalia; order Carnivora; family Mustelidae; genus Lontra; species Lontra canadensis. The sequence goes on from NW_022631126.1 coordinate 1,263,993, forward strand.
TTTGTCTGATTTTGGTATCATGGTAACTTTCGCTCTTAAAATGAGTTCAGATGTATTCCCTCCTCTTCTATTTTTGGAAGAGTTTGAGAACAATTTGTATTAATTCTTCTTTAAATGTTTGGTAGAATTCATGAGTGAAAGCATCTGGTCCAGGACTTTTGTTTGTTGGGAGATTTTTGGTCACTGATTCAATCTCCTTCCAGTGAGCAATCTGTCAGATATTTTATTGCTTCACAGTTCAGTCTTGGTGGGTTGTAGGTTTCTAGGAATTTATCCCTTTCTTCTAGGTTGTCCAATTTGTTGGCATGTAATTGTTCATTGTAGTCTCTCAAGATCCTTTGTATTTCTGTATTATCAGTTGTAATGTCTCTTTTTTCATTTCTGATTTCATCCTGTGTTTTTTGGACTCAGGTGCCTTCTATGCCTTCGGAAAGAGGGAAGTCATAATTGGCATCTTTGGGAATTGTGAAGTGTCTGGGCATGAGTCTTCTTTTATTGGGCAAATGTTTCAATCTCCATCAAAAAGAACAAGTTGTGGGGTGCCTGGGTGGTTCAGTGGGTTAAAGCCTCTGCCTTCAGCTCGGGTCATGATCCCCGGGTCCTGGGATCAAGCCCAGCATCGGGCTTTCTGCTTGGCAGAGAGCCTGCTTCTGCCTCTTTCTTTCTGCCTGCCTCTCTGCCTACTTGTGATCTCTGTCTGTCAAATAAATAAATAAATAAAATCTTAAAAAAAAAAAAAGAACAAATTGCATCAAAAATTTTAAAATATATAAGAAGGAGCAACTGGATGGCTCAGTCAGTTATGCGTCCAACTCTTGATTTCGGCTCAGGTCATGATCTCCAGGTCATGAGATTGAGGCCATGTTGGGTTCCGCACTGGGTGTGGAACCTCCTTAAAGATTCTCTCTTTCCCTCTCCCTTTGCCCCTCAGCATGCCCTTTCTCTGTCTCTCAAATAAATAAATAAATAAATAAATAAATAAATAAATAAACGACTTTCTACCAATTCTTCTAAATAAATAAATAAATAAAATACATAGAAATAAATTTAGACAAGGAGTCTTTTATTAGGATCTGTTCGATAGTGCATGTTTTTCAGCTGAGTGAGTGTCTGATGTTATTTCTCTAATAATTAACCCTCTTCCTTTTTTTTTTTTTTTTTTTTTGTGGTCTCCTCCTGGTATGGTTAGCTCAAGCCTCTTGAATTGACTTTCTGTCTCTCTGTGGTGAGCACTACTCATTTTCTACCAAAATCCAATCATCCCCTCTCCCACTGCTAACGTGGCTGTACCTCATTTCTCAGCCTTCCTTGCAGTTAGGCGTGATCATCTGACTACGTTTTCAACAACAGAATGTTTTGAAATTGACGTTTAAGACTTTCAGGCAGGGCGCCTGGGTGGCTCAGTGGTTTAAAACCTCTACCTTCGGCTCAGGTCATGATCTCAGGGTCCTGGGATCGAGTCCCGCATCGGGCTCTCTGCTCAGCAGGGAGCCTGCTTCCTCCTCTCTCTGCCTGCCTCTCTGCCTACTTGTGATCTGTCTCTGTCAAAGAAATAAATAAAATTAAAAAAAAAAAAAGACTTTCAGGCAAACAGGGGCACCTAGCTGGCTTAGTAGAGCATGTGACTCTTGATCTCAGGGTCATGAGTTCAAGCCCCATGTTGGGTGTAGAGATTACCTAAATAAATAAATCTTTAAAAAGAAAGACTTCTAGGCATACATCTAAGAAGGTGGGCAAGGCATGTCTCCTCCATACTCTCTTTTCTTCCTGCCAGTTAAAACTCGAGACCGTAGATTTATCTAAGCACCAGTGGATGGTACAAAAGTGAGGAGGAAGTGGTCTGGTCCCTGAGTGATGTGAGGTCCAGAGCTGCCTCACCAGCACCACCACTTAACTTGGACTTGTTTACATTAAAGACAAATAATCTACTTTGTTCTTTTGGCCACCTCTTTTTTTATAACACATAGCTTTGTCTAGAATAATTTGGTCTTATATATTGTCTTTTATATTTTCTCCCCCACTTTCCACTTTTGGAGGGTTCTATTTTGGGGGATGGTTTCTTGATTTTATATTCTAATACTTTTATTAATTCAGTATCACAGTTTTAATTTCTAAGAATTCTATCTTGCATGCTATTTCCTTTTAATAGCATCCTGTTCATATTTTTTTTTTAAAGATTTTATTTATTTATTTATTTGACAGAGATCACAAGCAGGCAGAGAGGCAGGCAGAGAGAGAGGCCGAGAGAGGCAGAGAGAGAGGCAGAGAGAGAGGAGGAAGCAGGCTCCCCGCCGAGCAGAGAGCCCGATGCGGGGCTCGATCCCAGGACTTCGAGATCATGACCTGAGCCGAAGGCAGCGGCTTAACCCACTGAGCCACCCAGGCGCCCCATCCTGTTCATATTTTAAGGAAGCAATATCTTCTCAGTTTCTCCAAGAATATCAGACCGACCTTCCTTCCTTCCTTCCTTCCTTCCTTCTTTCCTTCTGTTTTCTTTATATAACTTCTACTGTTTCCTCAAGGATTATTTTTCAGTTTGTTATATACATGTAATAAATCTTTACTACATTCTTTTTTTTTTTTTAAGTAGGTTCCACACCCAATGTGGAGCCCAATGTGGGGCTTAAACTCACAATGACTGTGGATCAAGACTTGAGCCGAGATCAAGAGTGAGACACCCAGCCAAATGAGCCCCCCATGTGCCTCAATGCTCTTAACTATGAATAACTGGAGATCCAGCTTCGAGGAAGACCACAGAAGGGGACAGGTGGTATTCAGGGCCTGCTGATCTAGCTTTTACAATGCCTCAGGGATCCCATGCTCTTTGTCTCCCTGCTCTGCCACTCACATCACCATCTAAGGGCTGGTTCTTTCCAGAGTTGTTGGGTGTGTCTTTAATCATCTCTAGTGGAAGAGGGAAATCAGTGGCCCTTGTTTTCTTTTACAAGCAAAGAACTGGGGTGCCTGGGTGGCTCAGTCTGTTAAACATTTTCCTTTGGCTCAGGTCATGATCCCAGGGTCCCGGGATGGAGCCCTGCATCGGGCTCCCTGCTCAGTTCGGAGTCTGCTTCTCCTTCTCCCACTCCCCCATTCATGCTCTCTCTCTCTCTCTCTCTCAAATAAACAAATAAAATCTTTAAAAAATAAAAATAATAAAAGTAAAGAACTTTCCAAGAAGCCTCCCTTCCTTCATTTCACTGGCTATAACTGGGTCACATTTCCCTTTCTAATCATGGGCAAGGGCTAAAAGGTAGTTCCTTTAAATTAATCAAATTCTTTCTTTCTTTCTTTCTTTCTTTCTTTCTCTTTCTTTCTTTCTTTTTCCTTCCTTCCTTCTTTCTTCCTCTCTCTCTCTCTCTCTCTGTTAGGAATCTCTATACCCAACATGAAGAACAAACCTACAACCCCAATATCAAGAGTGACACACTCCACTGACTGAGCCAGCTAGGTGCCCCTAACCAGGCTTTCCCTGGGGCTGAAGGAGGGCTCACTATTCTCGATATGCATGGAGGGTAGATTTCTGAACAAACTGCGGTTCTTTAGCTGGGAGGAAGACAGAATGGTTGATGGGATAGTTTCATTTTGGTGCTTTCTTTCCACTTTGCCAGGCTTCTTTGAATGTCTGGTATTTCTTCAAAGTCCTTTCATCCTTCAGAGTGAGCCACTAAAACACTAATTGGGGCTTTCAGTAATGGAGTAGGGCATTCTAACTTAGAAATTGGATTTTCAAGCCCCCCTCCCCACCCTTTTTATTTTTTTTTTAAGATTTTATTTATTTACTTGACAGAGAGAGAGATCACCAGGAGGCAGAGAGGCAGGCAGAGAGAGAGGGAAGCAGGCTCCCTGCTAAGCAGAGAGTCCGATGGGGGGGGCGGGGCGGGGGCTCGATCCCAGCACCCTGGGATCATGACCTGAGCCGAAGGCAGAGGCTTTAACCCACTGAGCCACCCAGGTGCCCCCCACCCTTTTTGTTTTTGAGAAAAACTCTTGGATTAGCACCAAACTATTCCTCAGTAAAATCAAGTGTTCAGATCCTACTAGAAAATAAATAATTTTTAACTTAGAATTCTATATCAGGCAAGTGTAGGAATAAAATAAAGACATATTTAGGGGAAAGATTAATCAAAAAGTTTACCTTCTTCTTAGGAAGGTCTCTTCATTAAGAAATGATTTGAGGATGTGCTCTAGCAAAAATGAGAGGGTGCCTGGATGCAACTTTTGATCTCTGTGATCAAAAGTGAATTAAATCCCCACTTGGCTGTGGAGCTTACTTAAAATAAATGAACAAATATAATAAAAATTAAAATGGGAGGTTAAGCCTTTGAAAGAAGAGGATGTTAGGCACAGGAAATGGGGGATCCCATCTGGGAGAGAAATAACCACTGGTTCTAGGATAAAGCTGTGTAGCAACAGGAAGAGGCAGGGGGTAGGTAGGCCTCCTCTTGGAGCAAGGTATTGTGAAGAGCAATTAGAAACTCCAGAAAAAGGCTCCTGGATGGCTCAGTAGGTTAAGCCTCTGCCTTCGGTTCAGGTCATGATCTCAGGGTCCTGGGATCGAGCCCCGAATCCTCTCTGCTCAGAGGGGAGCCTGCTTCCTCCTCTCTCTCTGCCTGCCTCTCTGCCTACTTGTGATCTCTCTCTGTGTGTCAAATAAATAAATACAAAATCTTTAAAAAAAGAAGAAGAAGAAACTCTAGGAAAAATGGAAAGAGGTATAATTCAGGATAATCATAGTAAAGTATTGGCTGTGCACAGAAAAAATTATATAACTTTTTTTAATAAGAGATTTTATTTATTTATCTTTAAAATTTTATTTATTTATTTATTTATTTGAGAGAGAGAAAACATAAGCAAGGGGAAGGGCAAAGGGAGGAGAGAAGCAGACTCCCCAGACTGATACAGGACTCAATCCCAGGACCCTGGGACCATGACCCGAGCCAAAGGCAGATGCTTAACCGACTGAGCCACTCAGATGCTTCCCAAATTATATAACCTTTAAAAGGAAAGACAAGGGCGCCTGGGTGGCTCAGTGGGTTAAGCCGCTGCCTTCCGCTCGGGTCATGATCTCAGGGTCCTGGGATCGAGTCCCGCATCGGGCTCTCTGCTCAGCAGGAAGCCTGCTTCTCCCTCTCTCTCTCTGCCTGCCTCTCTGTCTACTTGTGATCTCTCTCTGTCAAATCAATAAATAAAATCTTTAAATAAATAAATAAGTAAATAAATAAATAAAAGGAAAGACAATTAATGGTTTTTTATTGTTAGACTGAAATTTTGGACCAGCCAGGGAGATGCAGCAAATATGTTACTGGGTTGCAAATAGGTTACTGGGTTGTATCCAGTCAGGTAACCATTGGCCACACGCGGTTTTCAAGTACTTGAAATGTAGCAGGTTACTTGCAACAGAGGAACTGAATTTTAAAATGTTATTTAATTTTCACTGATCTAAATTAAAATAACCCCATGTGGCTAGTCACTGCCGTTTTAGGTAGGACAGCTCTAGACAATAACAGAAGAGAACGCAAGTACAGTCTACCCAGAGCCCTATAAAAGCAAACGTACACATAACAGATCTTGGATGGAAGAGAGCTAAGGGAAGGGAAGCTGCAAAGTGACAATGGCAGCTTCATTACAGCCCACGTGTACAGTGCTGGCACTGTTCCGACCACCACCCACATCCTAGCTCATTCAGCCCTCAGGACAGGGCTGCCTGGCAGATACTGCCCCGGTCAACCTCTTCTCATGAATGAGCAATGGCAGACACAGGAAGGCCACATTGATGCCCAGGATCACACATTCTCAGCTGGTGCCTGAGCTTGGGTCTGGCTCAGAAACTCTGGCCCCAGAGTCCACTTCCTTAACCACTGTACCGTGGAGCTTAACCAGATGGCCATAGCCAGCACTACTATCTGAAATAACACAACACAACTGTGGAGCTTAACCAGATGGCCATAGCCAGCACTACTATCTGAAATAACACAACTAAGAAGGTGGGCAAGGCATGTCTCCTCCATACTCTCTTTTCTTCCTGACAGTTAAAACTCAAGATAGTAGATTTATCTATGGGTGGCTCGGTCATTAAGTGTCTGCCTTCGTCTCAGGATATGATCCCTGGGTCTTGGGATCGAGCCCCGCATCAGGCTCTCTGTTTAGTGAGAAGCCTCCTTCTCTCTCTCCCACTCCCCCTGCTTGTGTTCCCTCTTGCTGCCTCTCTCTGTCAAATAAATAAATAAAATATTTAAAAATAATAAAATAAAATAAAATAACGCAACTTCAGTTACAGATGCAAAGGGCCTGAAAAAAGGATGTAGCTGACCTGAGAAGTGGGACAGGGCCAGTGGGTCAAATGTTCAGCCACTGAGCTGGAAGCTAGTAGATTATGGCAGGCAGAATGGGGGTATGGTAAGAACTAGCTGAATTAGCAGACTGTTTAGGGATATGGACCCATCGGAAGAACTGAGACTAGAATAAGTTAAAAACATTTTTTTTCCCAGACCGTGACTTGGGGAGGAGACTGGTCATTGGTGATAAATCCTCTGTATTTATAATATCATTACTTTGATTTAAAAATACCAAACAATTTTGTCCATTGAATAAATTAGTACATAGACATCTCTGTCCAGATGGAAATTCCCTGGAGAACAAGGGCTGCCTGCCTGTCCTGTCCCTGGACAGGGTTATGGATGCAAAGAAAGGGCCCCAGGGCCCCAAAGCAAGCCCCACATCCTGGCGCCCTGGACACCACCCCCCCCCACCCACCTGGAAGATCAGAATCGGACTTATCAATTCGGTTCTTATTACATCAGCTATTAGACACTAAGTTTTCACCAAGGGCCCCACACTAACTTAATTTAATCCTCCCCCAAATTTTGGAAAAATAACATTATTATCCCTATTTTACAGATGAGGAAACTGAGACAGAGGGATGAAATGACTGAGCCTAGGCCACACAGAGAGGAGGTGACACAGGTGCCCCGGTCCCCTCTCCTGTGGCTTTCCTGGCACCCCACTTCAGAGCAGGGGGGGACAGGCTGTCCTGCGCCAACTCCTATCTGCTGCGGTGTCTGGCAGGAAATGGCTCTTCAAGGACCTGCTGAAGGCCAGAGCTGCAAGTCCAGACCCTGGTGAGGAACGTGGGTGGAGGTGGGGTGGGGGCCAGATATCTTCATAGAACACAAGTGGTGCAGTGCTCCAAAGCTCTAAAGCCTTCGACCACCCGGGATGGCCTCCAGGAAGTCCGGGTGGGTGCTGGGCAGGGCCTTCAAACCACACCCCCCCAACCAGTCACCACCACCAGCTCTGGGTTCCGGGGCTCCCACCCCTCCACCCCTTCCTCGCCCCACTCCCTCTGGCCTGCTGAATGCCCTCTCCTTCTCTCAGCCAGGCAACTGCCCATCCCCCATCCCCAGCACCTGCTGTGTAGAAGCACTTTCCAGGGGCTGCTGGTAACAGCACAAGCTTGTCCTGCCACAAACCTTACGTCCTGGGGGCAGAAAGGCAGAAACAAGATAAGAAGATAGAAACAGCGGGGCACCTGGGTGGCTCAATGGGTTTCAAGCCCCTCATCGGGCTCTCTGCTCAGCAGGTAGCCTGCCTCACCCCCCCTGCCTGCCTCTCTGCCTACTGGTGTTCTCTGTCTGTCAAATAAATAAATAAAATCTTAAAAAAGAAAAAAAGGTAGATACAGCAAATGACAGGGTGTGAAGTGTGGCAGAGAGAAAGGAGAGGTGGAGGGAAGGGGAGTTGGTGGGGTGTAGAATTTTAAACAGGGTGAAGCCATCCAGAGAAGGTACCATTTGAGCCAAAACTTGTGAGGAAGGGAGCCGTCCAGCTACCTGGGTGAAGAGCCTTCCAAGTGGGGCCACTGCGGTCCCAAGACCCCAAGGCTGACATTCTTCAGAAGCAAGAATGGGCGGCAGGAGCAGAGGGAATCCTGGAGGGAGAGGGAAGGAGTGGTCTTGTTGACCATTCTGAGGACTGGAGTCTGGAGGGAGCCGTCTTAGGGTTTGGAGCAGCTATGAGATTGGCCCAGGGAGGCAGCAGTGAAGGTGAGCAAGAGTAGCCAGACTCTGGATCTTTCTATGCTGTTTTATTTTGAAAATGTTCAAACTCAGAAAGGTTGCAAGGATAAAACAATGAACACCCATCTACCTTCTGCATGGCTTTACTACCAGTTTATTTTATATTTTATTTTATTTTTTAAACATGTCCCCTGCTGTATGCCTAAGCAAATGACAGTTTGATGATGGAATTTTCAGTATGGCATTTGGGTACATCTTTAAAACTTTGTGGTTCTCAGAAGCCCCTTCTGGGTCTTCTTTGTTCTTGAATTCAGGCACCCGTGATGACCCCACCCAGCATTTTTGTTAAAGGCCCCTAATTAAAGCCTTTTTCTTGTCTTTCTTTCTTTCTTTCTTTCTTTCTTTCTTTCTTTCTTTCTTTCTTTCTTTCTTTCTTTTTAATGAGCAACTGAGAAGAGAATTAAGATCTGGAAGACATTCATTCTTGCTCTTATATCCAGAGTTGAGGACTTCTCAAATTTCAGGTCAGGCGCTAAAGAAATGAGGGAAATAATGGCTTAGGAAAATATTAAAATATATGAACATACTGGCACCTGGATGGCTCAGTCGATTAAAAGCCTGCCTTTGGCTCAGGTCATAATCCCAGGGTCCTGGGATGGAGCCCTGCATTGGACTCCCTCTCTCTCTGCCTGCTGCTCTGCCAGCTCGTGCTCTCTGTCAAATAAATAAATAAAGTCTTAAAAAAAACACACAATAAAATAAAAAGTAATAAAATTAAATTTAAAAAAAGATCTGGAAGAATGTCCCAGGGCTTTCTTTGTCCTTCCTGACACTGCCATTTTTGGAGAGTCCAGGCCAGTTATTTTTGTAAAATGACCCTCAATTTGGATCTGCATTGTTCCTGGGGCTATCACAGGAGTACGTTGTATCCTTCTGGGTGCTTCATGTCTAGAGTCTCCTGATGTTGGCCTGCCCCACTACTGGTGATGTTAAGTTTGATTGCTTGTTTGGGACGCCCAGCTGGCTCAGTCGGTAGAGCGTGCAACTCTCGATCTCAGGGCTGTGAGTTCAAGCCTGCTGTAGAGATTACTTAAACATAAACATGCACTGCTGTCTCAATTTTACTCAACAACTCTAACACTCATTCTTACTTGAGTCAATTATGTGGTGGCTCTAGATTTGTCCTTTTTATTTTTTTATTTTTTTTAAAGCTTCTGTTTATTTATTTGACAGATCAAAAGTAGGCAGACATGCAGTCAAGGAGAGAGGAGGAAGCAGGCTCCCTGCTGAGCAGAGAGCCCAATGCGATGCGGGACTTGATCCCAGGACCCTGGCCAAAGGCAGAGGCTTTAACCCACTGAGCCACCCAGGCGCCCCTAGTCCTTTTTAAAGTCCATGTTCCTTCCATTAATTGAGTTCATGTCTCTAAATGCAGTGTAGTAATTAAGTACCCGACCCTGGTACTACCTGGGTCATCTTTATCTTGGGCCTTGAATCCTTAGACCAACCTGTTTTTGTTTTTTTAATATTTTATTCACTTATTTGAGAGAGAGCACGAGCAGAGGGAGCAGTAGAAGGAGAGGGAGAAGCAGGCTCCTTGAGGAGTCAGGAGCCCGGCGCAGGGCTCAATCCCAGGATCCCGGGATCGTGACCTTAGCCAAGGCAGACACTTAACCAGCTGAGCCACCCAGGTGCCCTAACCTGGTTTTGAAGCTCATCTCTAGCACTTGCTGGTAGTCTGAGCCTTGAAAAGTCTCTGAGCTGTTATGTTTCTCTCTTTCTTCACCTGGGAGATGAGGGTAATGATATGTATCTTACAGAGAGGTTGTGAGGAGCGAAGTTTCTGTCAATGGGAAGTGCTTGGCACTGAGTCGGGCCTGTTCTGGGTCAGGCTACGTAATCTCTCTGTCTGTGACCCCCTCATTTGTAAAATGGGCTTGCAGTGAGGAGCAGCTAGAACCCTGACCAGAGGACCTTTGGTTCTGTCCCCGGCGAACAGCTGCTCCCAGAGTTTTCTCAGTATTGCTCTCCTGGGATGTCTTGAGGGCAGTGAACATGCCATGTTCGGATTCTCATCGTCTCTCCCTCCATCCCACTGTCTACAGCTTGTGGGGATAGGCCCTGTTTCTTGAGCGTTCAGGTTGGAGCCTGGATCCATCCTCCTTTCTGCTCTGCCCAGAACGGCCGCCCTACATGGAGCCCCACACAACTTTGTCAGCGGTAATCTGGTTGGAATGACATTTTGTCAAAAATACCTTTCGCTTTAGGGCGCCTGGGTGGCTCAGTTGGTTGTGTCACTGCCTTCGGCTCAGGTCGTGATCCCGGAATCCTGGGACCGAGTCCCACATCGGGCTCCCAGCTCTGTGGGGAGTCTGCTTCTCCCTTTGACCTCCCCTCTCATCTCTCTCTCACTCTTTCAAATAAATAAATGAAATCTTTTAAAAAAAAATTTTTAGAAGATTTTTATTTATTTATTTGACAGACAGAGATCACAAGTAGGCAGAGAGATAGGCAGAGAGAGAGCGGGGAAGCAGGCTCCCCACTGAGCAGAGAGCCCAATGCGGGGCTTGATCCCAGGACCCTGGGATCATGACCTGAGCCGAATGCAGAGGCTTTAACCCATTGAGCCACCCAGGCACCCCTAAAAATTTTTTTTTAAATGCCTTTTGCTACAGTAATTTTCTTATTTTTTTAATGATTTTTTAAAATGTCTTTTCCTCTGAGCTTTTTGGGTTTTTTTTTCCTTTTTTTCTTTTTCTTTTATTTTATTTGTTTATTTAATTAATCTCTATGCCCAATGCAGAGCTCGAACCCCCCACCCCGAGATCAAGAGCCCCATGCCCCTCTGTGAACCAGCCAGGCTCCCCACCCCCAACCTTAGTAATTTTTCGAAGATTGAGAAATTGGGAATCTTTGTGTAGTCTTACAAATATTTTTGTTGACTTTTTAGAATTTAAAAAAGAAATCTAACCTTCAATTACTTTCCAGCCAATTATTTGTACTTTTCTGTTCGCCACAGCAAGATGCTGAAATAACCTAAGTGTCTGACAATGGAATGGTTTCTTTCCTTCCTCTTTCCCTTTCTTTCTTCTTTTCTTCTTTCTTTTGTTCAGTAAGTACAGAACAGGATGTACCAAAGATTTAATATGACAGATGACAAGAGTATATGTTTGCGTAAACACAGACACAAAACACGACTTTGTAATGAAGGCTCCTCCTGCGGCAGAGTTTGGAGGTTTTCCTCTTATTCCATCCTCCACTGTCAGGAGAGGAAATCCCCCTGAGCATCCCTGCGCCCTCCTGAGAGCACACCTAGACCACCAGGTCCGGCCATTCTACCTCCCAGCAATTTCTCAGGGCTGTGTTTGTGGTGAGTAACTCTGAGGGATGAAGGCTAGCTTTCCACCTGCTCAAGTAGAGGCAAATGCCCCCAGCTCAGTGTTCCTCAGCTGCAGGGCAAGCTTCTCTGTGTCACCCTCTTGGGACTTGAGGGAAAGGAGAACTGATGCAAATATTTTGCTCCTGCTGTTTGCTCTGCAGTGAGTAATAGATTCCTCTGTCTCAGACACAGGGGTCTCATGTATCTGCGTCAGACTAACTCTTTAGCTTGAGAGAAGGGTATAACCCCGGGCCCTGAGAGGAGCCTGTTCAATCACTTATCACATACATATACTATTGCCTTTAGAATACGAAAATCAGTTTTGTTTTTTTAAAAAGAAAGGCAAAACAAAGCAAAACCAGACATACACAGAAAGTCAAATCTTGCACACCAGAAGAGAGTAGGGGTGCCTGGGTGGCTCAGTTGGTTAAAGGTCTACCTTCAGCTCAGGTCAAGATCCCAGGGTCCTGGAATAGAGTCCAGCATCGGGCTCCCTGCTCAGCGGGGAGATCCCTCTCCCTCTGTTTCTTCCCCTGCTTATGCTCACTCTCTCTCTTTAAAAAATAAATAAATAAATAAATAAATAAATAAATAGAATCTTTTAAAAAAATCATTTAAAAATCAGAAGAGAAAAGAAAAAAATTAAATTAAATTAAAAAGAGGGCTGCCTGGGTGGCACAGTTGGTTGAACATCAGATTTTTGACTTTGGCTCAGGTCATGATCTCAGGGTGGTAAGACCAAGCCCTGCATTGGGTTCTGCACTCAGCATGGAGTGTGCTTGGGATTCTCTCCCTCACCCTCTGTTCCTCCTCTCACATGCACATGTACATTCTCTCTCTCAAATAAATAAATAAGATATGTATATTTTTTAAATATTTTAATTATTTCTTTGAGAGAAAGAGCGAGAGAGAGAAAGAGGGATTGAGAAAACGAGTTGGGGGAGGGGCAGAGGGAGAAGCAGACATCCTGCAGAGCATGGAGCCCAACGTGGGACTTGATCCCAGAACCTTGGGATCACCTGAGCTGAAGTCAGACACTTAATCAGCTGAGCCACCCAGCCACCCATAAATAAAATATTTTTAAAAAATAAAAAGAAAGAAAAAAGAAATAAATATATATACACATACATACCCAAAAAAAGGAGGAGGAGAAAAAAACTTAATGCAAATTCAGAAAACAGCAGCCATCCAAAGAAGAAAATAAAGAAGCCTATTCACACTTGTCTAAAGAAACTAGATTAATGCCCCAATAGATATTTTTCCAGACTGTTTTCCATATAGAGTCCTATATCTTTATTAGTCTTCTGTAAAAATAAAATTGTAACCTAATGAGAGCTTAGTAACCACCTTGGTCTAGTTAAGCACCCCACAGACTGGGGGTCACGGTGGTGAAACGCTCCCCCAGCTTCTTGAGCCCACCAGGGATTGCCAGTCTACGAAGACTTTCGCTGTCCCCCAGCTAGAGTCAGGGCCTCTTTTTGCCCTGGTACTTCCTGGGAACTCTTGGGGCAGGAAACGGTGCTACCCTGGCTTTGGGCCTAATAGCTTGGGGACCACAGATGCAAAGGAAACCACCTTCCCCTCCCATCTCCTCCTCCGCACCCCGTTGTTGTCAAGCATGCCTCCGTATCACCTCAGCTCTGACCCTCATCCCTATCCCGCTTCACTCCTGGCCATCCCAATTCCCGGCCAAGTACCCGTTCCAGATCCACCCGCCACAAACCCCTCTTGCCTCGGCTGAGACCCCAGAGCACCCTTCCCCCACACCGTCTCAGACCTAGAAAGAGCAAGTGATGGAGCCATCATCACGGCAGCTGTGGGAGCACTGTGGGTGGGGCAGGATGCTGGGGTGGGGTGGGTGGAGCCAGGGCTACTTCCTTTCCCCCTGGGGCCCATCTGCCCAGTCCTGCTCCCGCTTCAGGAGGAGTTGGAGCTGGCCTGGCCCCAACCTTATGCCCTCACCGAGTGAGCTGGTAAGGGGTACAACCTGGGGACCAGGGGCCTTTGCGGACCTGGGAATATGCTTCGGCTTGGAAAGACCCTTGTAGATGATGGGAAGAGAGGACCAGGAGCTATCGGGGCCAAATAGGGTCGGGGAAGGGGCGGGAGGGGTGGCCATTGCTGGAGCACAAGCAGCCCAGGCCTGAGGGGGCCTGTGGGTCTGAGGGGATGGCAGATCTGCCAGCGTCTGTCCCCTTGTTCTTTCTGATAATAGTAAAAGCAAGGGTGGAAAAAGCCGTTAAACCACAAGTTAGGCCTGGCAGTCAGCAGGGAAGTGGGCAGAAGGGGAGGGCCTGGCCAGGTTCTCCCCCTCAGCTCTTTCTATGTGTGTATTTCTCCAGCTTACCCACCGTCAGTCCCCCCTCCTGCCCATGCCTGCTGCCATGAGGGTGACCCTGTTTCTCCTCCTCCTTGGGGGCATCTGGACTCAAGAGGTGATTCCAGATCCTCAGGACATCACAGCCACTTCAGAGAAGCCTGTACCGGGAGGGTCCTCTGTTTCTCTGGCCTCAACTTTCTCTGAGGCCGAGAACCTCGACTTAGCAACCCCCAACCCTGTGACAACAAAGGTCCCTGAGGAGGGCAACAGCACCATGCACCAGGTCTCCCCACCTTCCTCAGACCTCCGTACAACCAATGAGATGTCCTTTCCTGAGGCTTCCACTGCTGCCACCAGTGACCCCACCTCGGAGTCAACAAGCCTGGAAATTAATGCGACCGGTAACCCTGCTGAAACACCAAGAAACTCTCTGGCACTCCACGTTGTGACTGATGGAACCGTGACACCTGGCTCTCTGGAGACCTCTGACAGAGCTGGTGGACCCCCTGTCACCATGGCAACTGGCACTCTGGAGACCTCTGACGGAGCCGGTGGACCCCCTGTCACCATGGCAACCGGCACTCTGGAGACCTTTGATGTAACCAGTGGACCCCCTGTCACCATGGCAACCAGCTCTCTGGAGACCTTTGATGTAACCGGTGGACCCCCTGTCACCATGGCAACCGGCTCTCTGGAGACCCCTGACGGAGCCAGTGGACCCCCTGTCACCATGGCAACTGGCACTTTGGAGACCTTTGATGTAACCAGTGGACCCCCTGTCACCATGGCAACCAGCTCTCTGGAGCCCTCTGACGGAGCCAGTGGACTCCCTGGCACTGTGGCAACCGGCTCTCCGCGGATCCCCAAGGGGACCCATAGCTCCCCCATTTCCACGGTAAAAATACTCATTGTGACTACGTCAGCGTCCCTCAAAGACACAAGCAGTACCCAACTTTCAGATCAGGGGACAAAGGGCACCCTGCTGGTGGCTGTGCTTGTGGCCCTGGGGATGGTCCTTGTCCTCATGGCCCTACTCCTGCTGTGGCGCCAGCGGCAGAAGAGGAGGACGGGAGCCCTGATGCTAAGTGGGGGTGGCAAGCGCAACGGGGTGGTGGATGCCTGGGCTGGGCCGGCCCCGGTGCCCGACGAGGAGGCCCTGATGGTGAGCCCCTCAGGAGGCTCTGGGGGCGAGAAGGGCCCTGGGGCATCTGTGGGGGACGGGGCTGGCAGGCAGCCCACCCTCACCACGTTCTTCGACAGGCGCAAGTCTCAGCAGGGCTGCCTGGAGCTGGGGGAGCTGAAGGCCGGCTCAGCCCCGGGCCTGCAGGGGGAGGAGGAGCCGCTGGTGGGCAGCAAGGATGATGAGGCTGCAGAGTGCCAGGGAGCCGGGGAGACCGAGGCCCCTCAGTGCTTGTGAGGACCGAGAGCGGAGGCCAGTTCCCACCTTCCATCTTCTTCCAGTCGTCTTGTCGCCAGCATGTTCATCTGAACCCCATCCAGCTTCTGAACCGCGGGGGTCTTCCCGCCAGCGCCCACCTCGGGTGCCCAGGGCCCTATACCCACGGGACGCTTCCAGACTGAATCCATCACCCTTCCTCATCCACTCTGACTTCTCCCCACCGCCCTCCCCATGTTTAGTCCTGCTGAGTCTCCACAGTAATGAACTTCTGAGAATGATGATTTCTCGGAGGACTCCCCAGGGACCCCAGAGTGTAGGGAGGAGGGTGGAAGCAAACTCCCACCTCAGATCACTCTGAAAAGTACTTTTCGGCCCCATAGATTAGGACAGTCCTGCTGGATCAGGCCAGGACCCTCCTTTAACTGCGTGCTCTGTGGGGGGGCCCCCTGGAGTCACCCAGCTGTGCTCCCAGGTGTGCCCTTGGCTCACGATGCCACCCTCCCTCCACCCGAGGACGGAGGCGGCCAGAGGTGGCTGCTGCTACTCCTCCCAAGGGCAAGGGTGAGAAGGGTTTCCGGCCGGTCAAGTTCTCAGAAACCCCGGCGCCTGCGTGGGTCCAGGCATGGGTGCAGTTGGTGTGCAAGAGGCCGGGCCTTGGCTCTATGTGTGAAGTTGTGGGGATGAGTACAGCGGCGTGAGGAGGGGTGGGGAGGAGCGCAGGACGGGCTGTCCGAGGGGCCACCCTGAGGAACTGCTAAGAACATCGGGCCTCGTCTTTGCTCAGGTGGGGTGGAGGTAGCAGATTTACTTGTCTGCAGCCCAATAAAGACGGTGGGGCCTGAGAGAAAGTCCACATGTGTGACCCAAGTGTGGTTCTTCGGCTCAGGTCTGTCCTGCTCAGCCTCCCCAGCCCCTGCCTGCTTGCTCTCCAGGAAGGGGGAGAGGCTGAAGACGGGGAGTTTACTGTTACCCAGGTACCGTGTTTGTATGTCATCTTCCCCAGGGAGAGGGCGAGCTCCTTCCCTTCTTCAAGGGCAATCAGTGAGACTGGCAGGCCCCCAGAACCAGGAGCTCCCTGTATGGCTCTGGGGTGGAATGCAACGGGGGGGGGGGGCAGAGGGACAAGACCCCACCCCTGGCCAGAGCCTGGGGGCCCACATGCGCCAGAGGCAGTTGGTACTTCCCCAGGACATGAGGAAATTCACACAGAGGAAGTTGTTGACTCAGAGGGGCTCAGTGGCTGAGGGATAGGTTGACCTACAATAAGAGAGGTCCTTGGGGAGGGGGAGAGTGTGACTACCCCATGCCGGTCCTGAGGGGCGGGGATCTGGAAACAGCCTGGGTGCGTCTGTTCCCAAATGGGAGTGGAGGGGAGGGGGATGAAGGGACAGAATGGTGGCCATGGGTCCACGCAGCCACCATGGTTTGTGCCACCTGTGGTTGGTCTGCGGACAGGCTGAGCTGGGACGAAAGTGCAGCCCTCATGAGCCAAGCTGGGGAACACGGGGCTGAGTGCCTTTTCGCAGCTGTTCGCTGGGAGCTGTTTGGACGGGCCTTAGCCCCAGCAACAGGGGCGAGTTCCCAGAGTCCCTTAGACACACCGCAACTGTTGTTTCTGATTTGCCAAACCAAGCGCCCCGATTTCAGGTTTAGAAAATACTGTCACGAACTCCAAAGCCATCAGCTCCACCTCCTCTTAATGGACACATGCAATCACTTTTTTCCCCCAAGATTTTATTTATGTATTTGACAGAGAGAGAGACGCAGCAAGAAAGGGAATACAAACAGGGAGAGTGGGAGAAGGAGATGCAGACTTCCCTACAAGGATGGAGCCCCATGTGGGACTCCATCCAAGGACCGTAGGATCATGACCTGAGCTGAAGGCAGACGCTTAACAACTGAGCCACCCAGGCATCCCTGCAATCACTTTTCTGAACTATTACCGGTTTCTGGGTCCTGGGCAGATCCTGAAGGAAATGATGCGGGGGAGGATAGGTACGGCTCCCAAAAGGGCTCTGACAGCCCGGAAAATAACACGATATGTGAAAAGTGTTCAAATAGAGGTACAGACAAAAATTTTGTGAGTGCACCCAAAAAAGGGAGTGAGACACTGCTCCTGGGGGAAGGGTAGAAACCTCCAAAAGCCAAGAGCTGACTTAGTTGAGAGTCTTGTTCAAGGACTTTGAGGCACCGCTATCCTCCCAGTGGCCATGGGGCCAGCAAGTGGTGGGGCCTCAGTAAATATTCATTTGAATGAATGAATGGTGCTAAAAACCATGTTCTCAAAAACCTATGCAATGACTTTGAAAAATGTCTACAATATAACATTACCTGGGAACGAAAGCTAGTTACTAATCTGTAAATAAGTATGAATCTAATTTTGTAATGAAAATGCAAAAACATAGGGATGCCTGTGTGGCTCAGTCAGTTGGTCCAACTCTCGATTTCAGCTCAGGTCCTGATCTCAGGGTCATGAGATCAAGCCCCGTGTCAGGCTCCACAGTCAGTGAGAAGTCTGCTTGAGATTCTCACTCTCCCTCTGCCCCTCTCTGCCCTCGTATGTTCGAGCTCTCACTCTCTCAAATAAACAAATAAATCTTAAAAAAAAAAGGAAATAAAATGCAAAAACAAGACATTTATAGATAAACAATTCGAAGGGAATATCCCAGATGGTTACTGTGCATATCTATCAGGTGATAGATTTATGAACGAATTTTTTTTGTTTATACCTTTCTGTATTTCCAAGTTTTATATAATAAATGCCTGTCACTTTTACAATTAGAAAAAAGATTAATAAGAAGGTGTTCACTGAGGGGATGGAGTCTGGTTCAAGAGAGGAGGCTGGAAGGGCAGGTTGAAGCCCGTCTCTGAAGGGTGAGGGAATTTGAGTTCAGTTCTGAAAGAAGTGGGGAGGTCACCAAACCTAAGTCTGTTCTAGACTTTTCCAGGGCTTTTCAGAACCATCACGAACCCCCACTCCTTCTTGTCGTTTCTTCTTGGGTGCTGAGTTCTCTGACCCTTCTTCCATAATCCTTTGGAGCCATTCCTTCTCCCAGGCCCTAACACATCTTGCCTGGATCCTGCCCAGTCTTCTCTTTGGGTTTCTTGACTCCCAGTCACTTCCATCCTCTGCCTATGATGGTCCCAGTGATCCTTCTAAAAGGCCACTCTATCCCAATTATCCCTGCACCTCTTACGGCAGTCAAGATGGACCTTACAGGGTAAGACCCCTTCAGGATCTGGACCCTGCCTGGTCAGTCCTCAGTGCAAACACTGTGCCCTCCAGGCTCATCAAAGTCCTGGTAACTCCCTGAATATGCCATGTTATTTTCTTGGTGTGGGGGATGGGGTGGGGGGGGAGAGTGTGCCCCAGGTGCCCCAGGGAGTGTATATAGTTTAAAATGTTAAAAATATTTATTCTGTCCAGGGGTGCCTGGGTGGCTCAGTCATTAAGCGTCTGCCTTCGGCTCAGGTCATGATCCCAGAGTCCTGGGATCGAGCCCCGCATAGGGGTCCCTCCTCTGCGGGAAGCCTGCTTCTCCCTCTCCCACTCCCCCTGCTTCTGTTCCCTCTCTTGCTGTCTCTCTCTCTCTGTCAAATAAATAAATAAAATCTTTTTTAAAAAATTCATTCTGTCCAGACAATAAAAAAGTACACATTATGATTATGGTTCCAAATCAAGCTTTGTCCTACAAAATGAACATTCCAGAGGGTAAAAGGATTTAGATAGAGAAGGTCATGAGAAATCTATTAGTACAACTCATTTTTACAGACAGGGAAAGGGCCTCCATGCATGAATCTAAGGACACTTCATTTCTGAAAATGGATATTTACACCTAAGTGTCCTCTGCATCCCTATTTCTGACCCCGGACCATGTTCTGTTTGGCAGGCAGACCCTGTGAAGTGTGGGCTGCAGGCAAGAGAGGATGCCAGTCAGTTCTGAGTCTTCCAAGCCCTTCTGCTGAGGGAGTGTGAAATAGACCCCATCTTTGAGCCCCAAAACTCAGGGGCCGTACCTGGAGGCAGATTAAGCTGGAACTGTCAACAAAAGAAGAAAGGAATTTAATCAGAAGAGTCTAAGATTCCCAAAGTAGTAGCAAGAGCAGACCCAGACAAAAGTAGAGAGAAAACTTTCTTTTTTTTTAATTTTTAAAAAAGTTTTATTTATTTATTTGACAGAGAAAGATCACAAGTAGGCAGAGAGGCAGGCAGAGAGAGAGGAAGGGAAGCAGGCTCCCCATGGAGCAGAGAGCCCAATGCGAGGCTCCATCCCAGGACCCCGGGATCACAACCTGAACCAAAGGTAGAGGCTTAACCCACTGAGCCACTCAGGCACCCAAGAGAAAACTTTCAAACCCTAACAGGGTATTGCTTGAGGATGCTATGCGGTGGGCGGCTGTCTAGTTCTGGGGGGGACCTGGGGTAGAATCATTAGACAGAAGCAGCCCAGGGTACTTTGAAGACAATCTATTTGCTCCAGACAGCGTGCTGCAAGTGGGCGTCTGTGTGCCTCAGTTTCCTCGGGTGCTCAGTACCTGCCTGCCGACTTTGTGGATGGCCCAGCTGGACTATGGACCGATCCATCCCAAGAGGTCGGCCACGAAGAGAGGCACTTCCTCAGTCTCACATTGTAGGCCTCTGCCTGAAGCCAGCCCACCCCCCCACGTGCCCTGGACACATATCTTGACTCCTCGCCAGACTCCTCAACCGTCAAGATTCAGCTCAAATGTCACAGCCTTTGTGAAGCTGCCCTTGCTGCTTCCACCCCGGCAGACACTTCCTTTTTTAAAGATTTTATTTATTTATTTGACAGAGACACAGCAAGAGAGGGAACACGAGCAGGGGGAGTGGAAGAGGGAGAAGCAGACTCCCTGCTGAGCAGGGATCCCAACGGGGGACTGGATTCCAGGACCCTGAGATCATGACCTGAGCTGAGGGCAGAGGCTTAACTGACTGAGCCATCCAAGCATCCCTAGACTCAGCATTTCTTCCACAGGGCGTCGTGTGACCACACAACACTGGGCTGTAATTATGGCACAGTGTCCCTCACTCATTAGAGTGGAGCCCCTCCAAATCCACAACCCATCTTTGTGATTCCAGGGTCCAGGGCCTCACACACAGTAGCCACTAATATGTGTTTCCTGAATGGAAGGATAAAGGAATTAATGAAAGAACGAATGATGGTTTTAAGTAAACTTATGGCAAGCTTAGATCTGTATTGGTTTGTTTTTGTTTTTAAAGATTTTATTCCTTTATTTAGAGAAAGAGAGAGAGAGAATGCACATGCACTCAGGCTGGGAGGGGCAGAGGGAGAGATAGAATCCCAGGCAGGCTCCAGGCCCAGCATGGAGCCCAATGCAGGGCCCAGTCCCACAATCCAGAGATCACAACCTGAGCTGAAACCAAAAGTCTGACTCTCAATTGAGCCACGCAGGAGCCCCTTGGATCTGTCTTTTGAGTGAACCTAGCATCTAGAAGAATGCCCTAAAGGTAATACAACCCAAGGGGAGAATATTATTCCAGTATAATTTGGATATAGCGGGGGGTCAGACCTAAGGGGAAAAAGAAGGTCAAGTTTGAAATACACTTATTCAGAAAACCAGATTTTAGACTAACTGGCTATTGGGTGCCGGAGGGAAGAATGAGGTCAGACTTTAAGATTTCTTTCTTGGGAGGTGGAGGAGATATGGATGACATTACATAGAAATGCAGAGAGATGAGCAGTTTGGGGGGAGAACATAATGAGTTCATTTTTAGAACTTGGGAGGGAAGGCGGAGCTAGAGAGAGATTTGAGAGTCATCTGATTTTAGATAGCAATTTAAATAATAGTATTGATGCATAAATTATATCCTGCACTGTGCAGCATGGGAAGGGCGCCGTGACAAGAATCTTAGGAGCTGGAGCAGGTGAGCTATTGTAACCAACAGCCCCCAGTCTCAGGGGTATAACTCAGGAGAAGTTTTTTTCCTTGCTTATGTGACAGTCCAGTGCTGGTATTGGAAGCAAGCCTTCCATAAGGTCAATCAGGGACCCAGGCTCCTTCTACTTTGAAGCTCTGCGGTTTCCAGTGGGGAGAGAGGGCAGCATCTTGGGAAGGCTTTCAAGAGCCTGGTCTGGAAATGGTGGTATCACTTTTGCTCACATTCCACTGGACAGAATTCAGTCACGTGGTGGCCTCAGTGCAAAGGAGGCTGGGAAATGTAGTTTATCTGTGTGCAGAGGCAGAAAAGAGAAACGACGCACTTCACCCAGGGGACACTGAAATGCGAGGTTGGATGTAGGAAGAAGGATTTGCAAGAGTCAGCAAAGAGCCTTTAAGAGAGAAACCAGAGTAAGGGTGCCTGAGTGGCTCAGTGGGTTAAAGCCTCTGCCTTCTGCTCGGGTGGTGATCCCGGGGTCCTGGGATGAAGCCCCGCAGGGACTGCTTCTCTCCCTTCCCTCTCTCTGCCTGCCCCTCTGCCTGCTTGTGATCTCTGTCTGTCAAATAAATTTTTAAAATCTTAAAGAAGAGAGAGAGAGAGAAACCAGAGTAAAAATGGCATCGAGGAGAAAATAGTTTGGAGACCTAGGCTAGACTGAGGCAAGCAAAGTTCAGGATGCAAGATGGACCTTGGGAAGTGGAGTTAAAGGAAAGGAAGTGTTGATTTTCTACTCCGTCATTCACAGAATTTTCTCATTTGATTATCTGTTGAGCCAATGAAGGAGGAATTATCCCATCTTACAGCTAAGGAAACTGAGGCTCAGAAAAGGTAAAAAGGTATTCAAGATCAAAAAGGATGGAATTAAAGTCTGAACCCAGGGCTAAGGCCCATGATTCTCCTAGTGCACCCAGAAGCTTTCCAGCTGACACCAGCAGCCTCACGGCCTTTGGAAGGCTGGGTGTGTGGAGGGAACTGGGCTTCTGGCTCAGGGAAGAGGGGACTTCGAGTTAGACAAGCCCGAGTTCCTCCTGTGCTGTATAGAAAGCGAAAGGAGGAGGTATGTCCAGCATGTCCAGCCACCAGGGGTCCTGGGAGTGGGCAGGAGGGAGCTCCAGAGAACTGGAGAAGGGCGGGCTAGGCCGGCCCCTTCCTCCTTCCTCTGGCAGCCCCACCCCCACTCTGGGCCTCTGGGAACACAGGAGCTGAGCGGTGGACACACCAGCCCTGCTCCGCCAAGCCGTCATGGACCCTGAAGGTAAAAGAACTTCCCAGGCCTCTCTTCTCTGTCCCTGCCTGTATCACCATCTCCCCTATCCTGCCTCCCTCCCAATCCCCAGTAATCAGGGTCCCTTACCCCTCTCCCCCATTATCAGAAAACCCATTCTCCTCCTTCCCATTTACTCTCTGCCCCTCTGTCACCCTCCAACCTCTCTGAACCCCAAGCACCTCATCTGTCTTCAGAAAGCTTCTTCTATTTCTATAGTCCCCAATGAGTTCTGGGGAGAAAGGGGCCTGAATCCCAGGAAAAGAAAGGTCCGGGTGGTCTAGAGGAGGCCCTGTCTGGGGAGCAGCTCTGGACTTTGCCCCTTGCTAGCAGGCGGGGAGGAGGGGAGGCAAAGTCCTGTCCCTCCTGCAGCCCGGTGGGGGAGGGGGCTTGAGCCCAGGGACACTGTCTGGGGTGGGAGCGATGTCACTAAGGAGGTCCTATGTGTGATGATAGGGGCCAGGGTCTGGAGTCAAAAGGCTCGTGTTTGAATCCGGGCTCCACCATGAACCTGCTGTGTGACCTCAGGCAAGTCACCTGACTTCTTAGAGCCTCCTCTCCGTGCATCTCTAAAATGACAGTTTTAGTTCCCAGCTCTCAGGGCTGTGGGGAGGACAAACGACAGACTATCTCGCCAGTGCCTGAGGACAGGAAGCCCTTTCTTAAGCTCTCTGTATTTTCCCTTTCCCCTCCCTGGGCTGCTGCTTCCCCAGCTCTGACCTGCCTCCCCTGCTTGGGGCTTCTGCTGGCCCCACACATCTGGAACGTCGGGCTGGCCTGTGGAACCAGCTTTCAGCGGGGTTCAAAGGAGCTCTTGGTATAGAAATGACCTCAGAGTCAGAGCCTGGGCTCAAGTCCAATCCCTGCCACCTGCTGCCATGTGACCTGGGACAAAATGCTTCTCCTCCCCATGCGCTGTGCGTTGGTTCCCTCAGGGACGAAGTGAAAACATTGCCTCCCCTTGGGTTGTGGGGAGGGTTAAGTGAGATAATACACCTAAAGAGCCTGCTGCACAGAAATCCCTTGGTGTCGTCGTTCTCCTGATACCGATTCCCTGCATCCGGCTCTCCAGCGACGAGCTCTGCCCAGATCCCACTTTCATCTTTGGAAGCCTTGAAAGTCCGTCTCCACTGGGACATCTCCCTGGGGTGTCAGACTCGAAGACCAGCCTCCGTACCCGCTCTGTTTCTGTTCCTGCCTCACCATCCTCCTACTTGGACAGGAAACCGCAGGGTCATCTTTGACGGCCCATTCTCCCTCATACCCCAATATCCAAACGGTGGCCCTGTCGTCTGCACTTCCCGTCACCTGAGTGCCACCAAAACCTCTTCCTTTTCTGTTCCCTCCTCCCTCTGGGGGACCAGCCTGGTGGAGGCTTCCTTTGCTTCATTGGGGATGTGTGCGTAACTCCATGCAGGCACTGGGTCGGTGACCCCACAGGAACTAAGCCTGGGTAAGAGTAGACAAGTCAAAGGGATGAAGTGAAAGCTGGGGACATGGGGCCAAGGGAGGGGAGAGGGCAGAGTTGGGGCAGAAGCAGATGGCAGGCAGGTGGGCAAAGACAGGGAGGTCAGAATTGGCCAAAGTGTGAGTGGGGCGGGGCAGGCGCCGGACAGTCTGGTCGTGAGTGTGTGTGTGTGTGTGTGTGTGTGTGTGTGTGTTTGCGCGCGTGCACGCCGGTACTGTGCTC
Source organism: Lontra canadensis (assembly GCF_010015895.1). Taxonomy (NCBI): domain Eukaryota; kingdom Metazoa; phylum Chordata; class Mammalia; order Carnivora; family Mustelidae; genus Lontra; species Lontra canadensis. The sequence goes on from NW_022631126.1 coordinate 1,287,983, forward strand.
TTTCTTTTACAGCATTGGGAGCGAGGCCCTCACCACCCTTCCCCAGGCCCACTGCTCCTTGCCCGGGCTATGGCAACAGCCTCCCATCTTGTATCTTTCAAGAACATTAGTCACAGTTTAAATATCTAAACTTCCAAGTGACTTCTGACCAAAAGTTTTCGTGATTTTCCCATTGCCTGTTGAACAAAACCCTCACTTGATCCTGTCATTCAGGGCCCACTCCATCTGGTCTCACCCTGTGGCTCAGCCCTCTCTCTGGCTACTCTAATGAAGCAATCCGCTTTGAAATTCGGTAGATCGGTTTACCACTGGCGTGATGGGCAGTCCCACTGGGCCCTATTTGGAGGTCATTTCTCCTGTCTGGGGAGAGAAGGGTAGGTAAGAAAAGAACTCTAGCTGGAAGCTGTGGGGCTTACCAGCCTCTGTCTCCATCTGGTGTCAGCCCAATGGATCAACAAATAAGTAGCAGGAACAACAAGGCGGCCAGGGTCACACACTGGGGTTTAGAGACATCTGTCTAGGCATGGGCAAGTCACCTCTTTCCCTCCTCATTGTGGCCCTGCTTTCCTTTCCTTTTCTTTGAAAAATTATTTATGTATTTATTATTTGAAAGTGAGAGAGAGAGAGAGAGAGAGAGAGAGCGAGAGTGGAAGGCAGAGGGACAGAGAGAAAAGCAGGCTCCCCGTTGAGCAAGGAATCAATGCGGGGCTCGATCCCAGGACCCTGTGATCATGACCTGAGCGGAAGGCAGATGCTTAACCACCTGAGCCACCCAGGCGCCCCCAAACATTGTTCTTAAGACTTTTTTTCTTTTTTCTTTTGTTTAAAGTAATCTCTACACCCATCATGGGGCTTGAACTCGCAACCCAGAGATCAAGAGTCGTATGCTCTGCTGATTGAGCCAGCCAGGTTGTCTCCCAACCCAGGTGTTTCTGACTCCCGACCCCGATGTTCCCATAAACCAGGCAAGAGCCCTGGAACCATGGGTGTGGCTCACAGAACTCTGCGAATGTTGACATGATAAGCACATAGCAGTTTTAAAAAACCACTTAGTGCTAGATGATGGCGGTGGGAGGGGTGGGGTCAGTGAGGGGACTTTGGGGCCATCCTGCCTGAGTTCATGACCTGACCCCCCACTTACCAGCTGTGTGAACTTTGTGAACTTCAGGTATGTTATGTGGCCTCTCCGTGTCTCAGCTTCCTCATCTGTAAAATGAGGAAAGCAATGGGACCCACCTCTTAAGGTTGTTGTGAGGATCGGGTGTGCCAATATATGTAAGATGCTTGGCACAGGATTTCAGAAGGACCGCGAAAGTGTCAGCTGCTTTCTATCTATCTGTCTGGCCTCCGCCCCCAGTGTGAGGCTCAAACTCACAACCCCAAGATCCAGAGTCGCACACTTTGACTGAGTCCACCAGGCATCCCTGTGTTAGCCATAATTATTATTAGACATTATGTCCTTCCAGATTCTATCCTAGACGAATGGTAGCAGACACCTGTTTTAAGAAAATTTTAGGAATGTGAAACCTTTAAAATGGACAACTTCTGAGTTGATTTTTTTTCATGTAAATTGGGAAGAACCATCTTTTTTTTTTTTTAAGTTTATGTATTTATTTTTAGTAATCTCTACACCCACCATGGGGCTCAAATTCACGACCCCGAGATCGAGAGTTGCATGCTGCACCGACTGAGCCCTCCAGGCACCCCCTTGCTGACTCGGTTTTAGTTGGAAAACATACCAGCCCCATAGCCACGCGCACAGGCCACGTCATCACACACAGAAGTAAGAGCAAACACTTGCTATACTCATCTTGGGGGCGTTCACAGAGCTTCCGCGTCTGCCCCTCCATCCCAGACAGGAACGAGATAAGTGACTGATGTAAAGAGGAAGGTGTGGGGATTTTGATTCTGGCCCAGTCCCTCATGGCCCCGAGCCACCATCCAGGGAGGGCCACATGGAAACACAGTAAACATCAGTCAGCCATCCAGACAGAACAGCAAATGTGGACATGAGGGGAAATTTTCCTATATTCTGCCAGAATCATCACTTTATCTGTTTTTTACATTATTTGTAAAGAAAGAAGGGTATGGGGCACCTGGGTGGCTCAGTGGGTTAAAGCCTCTGCTTTCAGCTCGGGTCATGATTCCAGGGTCCTGGGATTGAGCCCCGCATCGGGCTCCCCGCTTGGCGGAGCCTGCTTCCTCCTCTCTCTCTGCCTGTCTCTCTGCCTATATGTAATCTCTGTCTGTCAAATAAATAAATAAAATCTTTAAAAAAAGAAAAGAAAAGAAAAGAAAGAAGGGCAGGAGGGGTGCCTGGCTGGCTCAGCTGGAAGAGAATGTGAATCTTGATCTCAGAGTCATGAGTTCGAGCCCCATGTTGCGGGTAGAGATTACTTAGATGAAGATTTTATTTATTTATCTGACAGAAAGAAAGAGAGCAAGCACAAGCAGGGGGAGTGGCAGAGGGAGAAGCAGCTTCCCCGCTGAGCAGGGAGCCTGATGCGGGACTCCATCCCAGGACCCTGGGACCACAACCTGAGTGGAAGGCAGACGCTCAACTGACTGAGCCACCCAAGCCTCCTGAGATTACTTAGATAAATAAAACTTTAAAAGAAAGAAAGAAGTGTGAGAAAGATCCCAAGATCCTTTGCATCCCCTCAGAAACTGCGATGCCAATTTTTAAATTTTTATTTAAATCCAAGTTGATTAACATAGCCAATTAACATAAAATTAACGTGATGATTATTAACATATAATTAACGTATAGGCTATTATGAGTTTCAGGGGTAGAATTCAGTGATTCATCAGTTGCATATAATACCCAGTGCTCATTACATCAAGTGCCCTCCTTTATGCCCGTCATCGAATTACCCCAACCCCCACCCACCTCCCCTCCAGTTTATTTTCTGTAGTTAAGAGTCTCTTATGAGGCGCCTGGGTGGCCCAGTCAATGAAGTGTCTTCCTTCAGCTCAGGTCATGGGATCGAGCCCCACATCAGACTCTCTGCTCAGCCGGGAGCCTGGTTTTCCCTCTTCCTCTACCTGCCACTCCCTCTGCTTGTGCTGTGTCTGTCAAATAAATAAAATCTTAAAAAAAAAAAAAAAAAAAGAGGGGCACCTGGGTGGCTCAGTTGGTTTGGGTGTCTGCCTTCAGCTCAGGTCGTGATCCCAGAGTCCTGAGATGGAGCCCCACATTGGGGTCCCAGCTCTGTGGGGAGCCTGCTTCTCCCTCTGTCTCTGCCTCTGCCTCTCTCTCTCTCTCTCCCCATGCCTCTCATGAATAAATAAATAAAATCTTAAAAAAAAAAAAGAGTCTTTTATGGCTTGCCTCCCATCTTATTTTTCCTTCCCTTCCCCTATGTTCATCTGTTTTGCATCTTAAATGCCACATATGAGTGAAATCATATGGTATTTGTCTTTCTCTGACTGACTTATTTCACTTAGCATAATATCCTTTTTCTACCCACATAGTTGCAAATGGTAAGATTTCATTCTTCTTGATGGCTGAGTAATATTCCAGTGTGGGGGGGCTCCAGGGTCTCTTAGTGGGTTAAAGCCTCTGCCTTTGGCCCAGGTCCTGATCCCAGGGTCCTCTGCTCAGCAGGGAGCCTGCTTCCCCTGCCCTCTCTGCCTGCTGCTCTGCCTGCTAGTGATCTCTCTCTCTGTGTCAAATAAATAAGTGAAATCTTAAAAAAAAAAAAAATACTCCAGTGTGTGTGTGTGTGTGTGTGTGTGTACATTTTCTTTATCCATTCTTCTGTCGATGGACATCTGGGCTCTTCTCAGAGTTCAGCTATTAGGGACATCGCTGCTCTAAACATTGGGGTGCAGGTGCCCCTTCAGGGCACTACATCTGTATCTTTGGGGCAAATACCTAGTACTGTGATTGCTGGGTCATAGGGTAGCTCTATTTTTAACTTTCTGAGGAACCTCCTTATTGTTTTCCCAAGTGGCTGCACCAGCTTGCCTTCTCAGCAACAGGGTAAGAGGGTTTCCCCCAGAGATGCCAATTTCAGTAAGCTCTGGACAGCCAACTAAGAGATCAAGGGTACATCCCACAGGGTAAAACGTTAATCTGTGAAGTGTAGGCACCTTGAGAGAACTTTTGCATATAACAACGACAAGGGTGGGAGCAGGACAGGGCGTGACAGCTGTCCCCTCCAGATGACAGTTTCAGTACGAGGTCTCCTCAGGTTTCTGCAAAAACAGCGCTCCCTTCTTGGGAGTTCCTGTCAGTAGCAGCTGCTAGTTAGAAGAGATGTATTTTCAAAGCTCCCCTTTTGTTGGAAATGCAGGAGAGTGGGGGCCTGAAGCCAACCGGACGAATTTATTTTTCACAAATGGAACAGGGAGCGGGTAACATTCTGACTCCACAACAGAGAAGCCATGCAGTGGGTCTCGAAGCTCCAAGAGATTAACCCCAGCTGGTGGAGCCACTTGGCAGGTTGGCAGGGTGGGGCGTGGGGGGTGTGGACAGGATGACATGGGTCTGCACGGGTTGAACAGGGGGTAGGATTTGTGATGAAATGCCAGGTCTGAGGCCATGTGGCAAGGGCCTGGCATATGGTAGGCACCTGTGGATGGCAGTGACGATCCCCGAAGCTCTCGGCTCTGCTACTAGGGACCACAGTGCAGACCAGTTACGTTGGAATCTCTGGGATTGGGGCCCCGCATCAGAATTTTGCTGAGCCCCCTAGAGAATTCCATTGTGCAGCCAAGGTTGAGAATCGCTGCCTTGCTCATCTTAAGGAAAATTCTCCTTGACCCTCTGTCAAATGAGGGTCCTCACTCTCTTTTCCTTCCTTCTCTCTTTCTTCCCTCCCTCCCTCTCAACCTCCCCCCTCCCCCTTCCTTCCTTCCTTCTTTCCTTCCTTCCTGCCTGCCTTCCTTCCTCCCTCCTTTCTTTTTAAGATTTTATTTATTTTTTTTAAAGATTTTATTTATTTATTTGACAGACCGAGATCACAAGTAGGCAGAGAAGCAGGCAGAGAGAGAGGAGGAAGCAGGCTCCCCGCTGAGCAGAGAGGATGCGGGGCTCGATCCCAGGACCCTGAGATCATGACCTGAACCGAAGGCAGAGGTTTAACCCACTGAACCACTCAGGCGCCCCAGATTTTATTTATTTAAGAAAGAGAGAGATCGTAACTAGGGGAGAAGGGTAGAGGGAGAAGCAGGCTTCCCACTGAGCAGAGAGACTGACCAGGCACTCAATCCCAGGACCCTGGTATCAGGACCTGAGCTGAAGGCAGACAGCTTAACCGACTGAGCCACCCAGACACCCTTAGGACTTTTCTTTTTGTTACAACTACAATACAATGATCACAGCTAAATTTTTCTTACACCTAAATTTTTAAAAACTATATTTATTTATTTATTTGACACAGAGAGACACAACGAGAGAGTGAACACAAGCAGGGGGAGTGGGAGAGGAAGAAGCAGGCTTCCCAACGAACAGAAAGCCCAGTGCGGGGCTCCATTCCAGGACCCTGCGATCATGACCTGAGTTGAAGGCGGACACCTAAGGAGTGAGCCACCCAGGCGCCCCTACATCCAAATTTTTTAAAAAATTTCCTTGATGTTATTAAACATCCAATCAGTGTCCAGATTTCCAGTTGTCTCATAAATGCTCTAGTTTGGTTTCAATTTGTTTGAATTAGGATCCAGATGGGATCCCTATGTTGTGATTGGTTAGCATGTGTCTTAAGATTCTTTAGGCGGGGGGTGGAGGGATGGTGGGTGACACCCGGGTGGTTCAGTCGGTTAAGCTTCTGACTCTTGGTTTTGGCTCAGGTAGTGACCTCAGGATTGTGAGATCGAGCCCCGTGTCTGGTTGAGACTCTCCCCCTCTCCCTCTGCCCCTCCCCTATGTGTTCTTGAGCATACTTGCTCTCAGATAAATGAATAACTCTTTTTAAAAAAGATTCCTTTTAATTTTTACTTATTTTTTACAAAGATTTTTATCTATTTGAGAGAGAATGTGCACAAGCAGAGAGGTTGGGCAGAGGAAGGAGACTCCGTGCTGAGCAGGGTACCCAAAGCAGGGCTCCCTCCCAGGACCCTAAGATCATGACCTGAACCAAAGGAAGTCAGACGTTTAACCAACAGAGCCACCCAGGTGCCCCTAAAGATTTTATGTTCAAGTCATCTCTGCACCCAGCATGGGGCTCGAACTCACGACTCCTAGATCCAGAGTCTCATGCTCTACTGACTGAGCCAGCCAGGCACCCCTGTTTTGAGATTCTTTTAATCTTTTGTTTTCCCTGCAATGTGTTCGTTGGAAAAATGAGGTTGTCCTCTGTTAGTTTCCTGTGGTGTGAACTTCGCTGGCTATGTTCCCATGATAGAGTTTAACATGTTCCTCCATCCTCTGGTTTTCTTACAAATTGGCCGTTGCATCTGGATGTCTCATCTAACTCTGCCTTAGCTGTTTGGGCAAGAGCATTGCTGGGTGTTGGTGGAGCACCCAGTATCTGCTTGTCTTTCTTATTGACGTTGAGTTTTGTTGTTCAGTGTCTGGATTGATTGGTTCACTGGTGTTCCAAGATGGCTCCTGCCTCTGGCCGCTCATCGGTTCTTGCTTCCTTTGTCTAAGTGAACAGTTTAATGATTTTTGGTAAATTTGCTAAGTTGCACGCCCATCTCCACAGATTATTTCCATCACTCCAGTACAACAACATGCCATTTAAGGTTAATTTCCATCCCTGGGCAAACACTGTTCTGACATCTGCCTCCTTGATTTGCCTTTTCTGGACATTTCACGTAAACGAAGGCACAATATGTGTTTCTCATGTGAGCACTGGTTCTTTTTTTTTTTTTTTTTTTTTAAAGTAATCTTTACACCCAATGTGGGGCTCGAGCTCACCACCCCAAAATCACCAGTTGCACGCTGTACCAACTGAGCCTGCCAGGCACCCGGGAGCATTGGTTCTTAACCTTCATGGGCATCTGAATCACGGGGGTAGGAGGACTGTCCCAAACCTTGGATGCCTGGGAACCACCCCCTGAAAGATTCTGATTCAGTGGCTCTGGGCTGGGGCTGAGCAGCAGAGAGTCTGAAAATCTCAGGTGGATCCCTACTTTCTCGGTTCTGCCAAGAAGAGCCATCACCCCCACCACCTCCACTTCCTCTCCTCCCATGTACTAGTCCTTGACCATGACACTGTGGCTTCTGCCTGCACCGCACAGCACTAAGACTGCTCCAGCAATAGCTTCCCCACTGCTAAAGCTTATGCCCGCTCGCAGCCTTCCTTCTACTTGCGTCTGTTCCCATCCTACTTCTTGAAGCCCTAGGCTCCAGACACCCACTCTGTCCTGGTGCTGCTTCTCTTTTTAAATACTGGTGCTTCCCCGAACCCTCCTCTTCTTACCTGACCTGCTGATCTTACCCGCTGCTGGGCTTAGTCATCACCCGTGTCTGCCAGTGGCTCCAAAATCCCCATTCCTCATCCACTGTCTGTCCGGACGCCAGCACTCACCTTCAGGGCATGGCCAGTGCACATTTTCCTGCTGGCATTTCAGCCCTAACATCTTCAGAGCCAAAGTCTCTCCCCACCCCTCCCCACTCTCCCACCCCCGTACTCTGCTGCTTCCCAGCTGCATCCTGGTGCAAGAGCCTCTTTGACATTCACTTACTGTGCTTGTAAATGGGAGAAATCCCCTGTGGTGAGTTTCAGATGAGAAAACCAGAGAGAACCACGGAGCCCACGGCTGGCACCCCAGAAGCGTACAGGTTGCTGCCTCCGGCTGCCCCCATCCTCTGCCCTGACTGTTGCCTTGTGGCGGTTTGCAGCTAAACCCATGGCAGAGACCCAAGGCTTCCACATCCCATAAGATGCTCATTCCGGCAGACCTTGCCTTAGAAACAGCTCTCACTTTTGCCCCTGCTTGCTATTCCCACGGTTCCTGCCCAAGTTCAGGGCTTCGTCTCTGTCTGGCCGATTGCCTCAGCCTCCTTTCGCCTCCCAACCTATCTCCAGTGGGTGGCTAAAGTGACCCTTCCAGAACAAAATCATCATTCTGTAATTCCCTTGCTTGGGGTGCATGGCTGGCTCAGACGGTCAGTCAGTAGAGTTTGGGACTCTTGATCTCAGGGTGGTAAGTTCAAGCCCCACTCTGGGTGTAGAGATTACTTAAAAATAAAATCTTAAAAAAAAAAAATTCCCATGTGGTTAAAATTCTGCGATGGCCCCTAAGATCTGTCCAAATTGCTCAGCTAAATAATTTAGGCTTTTCTCGCTCTGGCCATCCCATTGTTCTCCAGAAGCCCGCCCTACAGCATTTCTCTATGTTCTTGCTTTTTTGTCTCAAACACCTGCTCTCAGCCCAAAATGCCACCCCCCCACACACACACACACCATCACCTCATAACTCTGCCTGGCAAAGATTACTCATCCTTCAAGGCCACAAAAACTACCTCCTCCTTCCTCACAGACACTTAGTCATTTCTTCCTCTGTGCTCCCTCGACCCTTGGTAAAGGCTCTGTCATCCTTTAGCAAACACATCTACCGAGCGCTGGTGTTCCCGAGAGCTTTGCTGATGGTAACTCATTTAATTTTAATAAAACCCTGTGAAGTAATTATTTTCCTTATCCCTGTCACAAAGGAGGCACCTTCGAAGCCCCGGAGACTTTCAGTCCCTTGCCCAAGATCACTTAGCTGAAGGTGGCCGAGCCCAGACCATAGGTCCCCGGAGTCTGGGTTCTGATTCATTCCATTGTGCAGTCTCTCTGCCTGGATAAGTATTTCTGAACACCAAGTATTAAGCAAAACAATACAAAATCACCAATATTTGGCCATTCTTGACCTATCAAAGGAGCACATTTATGTGGTTCTGTGTGTTAGCGCTCAGGATGGAGCAGAAAACTCTCTTGGGATGACTCATTTTGGCCCCTAGCATAGAGCATAAGTGAAGAACAAGGAGCTGACTGAGCACGTGGCCTGATAGGGGGTCTCCGAGAGCCCCCTGCCAAGGAAGTGATATCTGAGAGAAGACCTGAAAGAGGAGTGGAGGTGAATGGGGGCGTCTGGGGTGAGGGGAAGGGAAGGGACTTCCGGGCAGAGGCATAGCCTTGGAACAGTATAGGCTAAGGCCTGAAAGCTGAGAGGGAGAGCTGCCCACTCTGTCCCCCAGCAATTAGTAGCTGACACAGGGCAGGTGTTCAAGAGGGATTTGTCAAGGGGCCCTGTGGGTTGGAGCCTCTGCTTTCGGCTCAGGCCATGGTCTTGGGGTCCTAGGATCGAGCCCCACATCCGGCTCTCTGCTCGGCGGGGAGCCTGCTTCCTCCTCTCTGTCTGCCTGTCTCTGCCTACTTGTGATCTCGGTCACAATAAATAAATAATCTTAAAAAATCGGTCACAATAAATAAATAATCTTAAATAAAAAAGAATGATTTGTCAAAAGAATCAATGAAAAATGGAGAGAAGGATCAGCTGGAGCTAACAGGATGAACGTGGGGTTTTAGGCGGGAGAGTGATTTAGTTTTTATCGTCTTATTTTAAGGTCAGGTTTAATGAGGTATAATTACAAGGAATAAAATTCACCCTTTTCTGTGTATAGTTCTGTGGGTCTTCACAAACACATCAATGGTGTAGCCACTATTAGAGACAAAATACAGAATAGTCTGGCCCCAACCTCAGACTCCCTGGTGCCGTTCCTTGTGGCCAGCCCCTCCCCCACTCTTAGGAAACCACTAGTCTCATCTCTTGCTGTGGTTTTGCCTTTTCCAGAATGTCATATGGATGACGAACTCAAATAGCACATAGCCTTTAAAATCAGGCTTCTTTATTTAGAATAATACATTCGAAACGCGTCCCTATTGTGTATGTCTGTAGTTGGTTCCTTTATTGCTGAGTAGAATTTCGTTGTAGAGGTGGCCCACGGTTTGTTTCTCATGGTCTCACCAGTTGAAGGATTCACGTTCACTTTAAAAAACAAACATCAGGGACGCCTGGGTGGCTCAGTGGGTTAAGCCTTCAGCTCAGTCTGAAGTCTGCGACTTCAGCAGCTGAAGTCTGCCTTCAGCTCAAGTTATGATCCCAGGGTCCTGGGATGGAGCCCCACATCAGGCTCCCTGCTCAGCGGGGAGCCTGCTTCTCCCTCTCCTGCTCACTGCTCTCTCATTCTATGCCAAATAAATAAATAAAATCTTAAAAAAAAAAAAAAAAAAAAAAGCAAACATCACTGGACCTGGTGTGGATGGAGTGGGAGCTTCTGCATCTCTGCTGTTGTCCGGGGCCTTTTCCTTGGCTGGCTGGTGAACAGTGGAAATAGGAACTACGACTTTGTCACTTTTACTGACTGTTCCCAGCAGCCAGGCAGGGCACAGCTGGCTCTGGGCCAGGAATGGAAGCCACTTGGAGCAGAATGTGGGAAAGGAGGCCCAGGTACAATCCCCGGTGGTGGGGGGGCGGTGAAAATTGGGTGCTTGGCTTTGGGGGAGAAAGGTTGGGCAAGAAGTGCCCTATTCTGAGAGTAGAACAAGCCAGAACGCCTGGTCTTAACTTCAGCTTGGAGCAAAAGTGAGGAAGCGAAACAAAACCGCCTAACATAGTAACCAGTTGAAATCCCCCAACATGCCATCCAATGATCTCCCCCTCCTCCACAGAGGCGCCTCGTCCATCCAGGGCTCGAGCACATGGGGCTGCAGGTCTTCTCCTGGCCGATAGATGGCGATGTTGCACTGTGTCTGAGCTCACCCACCGTTCAACAGACCTAATAGCGGGTTGACCGCTATATGCCCGCGGAAAAGACCACCGTGGGCACTACTCTTTTTTTTTTTTTTTCTGACAGAAAGAGAGAGATCACAAGTAGGCGGAGCAGCAGGCAGAGAGAGAAGAGGGGAAGCAGAGAGCCAGACGCGGGGCTCGATCCCAGGACTCTGAGATCATTACCTGAGCCGAAGGCAGAGGCTTAACCCACTGAGCCACTCAGGCACCCCAGCACTACTCTTTTTCTTACCCAGAAAGGACTCGCCCACACTCCTGAAGCTGTGCCTCACAGAGCAACGGCTCAAGCCCAGTTTCCCCCTGCACGTTCCTTGTACAGACCCCATCTCTAGAGAGAGGACAGTTCGTTGAGACATCAGGTGTGGGGGGTGGGGTGCTCCACGCAAGAGGTGCAAAGGCAGAAGAACCAACGGCCACGGCCATGCAGCCTGGAGGGTCGGATTCTGCCACCCATTTGCTGTGTGACCTCAGCCTACTTGCCTTTACTCAGTCTCCACAGCTATGGAGCAGACACACTGGCGCCCTGCCTGGCCAGCGGCAAAGGCAGCAGGTGACTCAGGGGTCTTCTCCTTAAGTCGGTCACTATCTGTACAGGTTTACCACAGACTATAGGCCACTCAGTTAAATCTGAATTTCAGATACTCAACAGATAATTTTTAAGTGTAAGTATGTTGTAAGTATCATTTACACTTAAAAACAAAAACATAAAAACCTTTGATGTTCGCCAGAAATTTAAATCTACCTTGGTCCCGTGTTTTTATTTACTTAATCTGACAACCTCGTCCAGTCCACAAAGTCCTCTCCTGGGACCCCCAGATCTTGACCCTGATGGGCTAGCCCCCAGTTTCGCTGGTCCTTAAATGTTTCGACAACCACCCCCAACTCCCAGAGCGGCAGCCAAAATGTAACCCCCGTCTCCGTCTTTCCCTCCCAGGCCTGGCGCTGCTGCTGCCCCCCACCACTCTGGCCGCCCTGGCAGACAGCTGGCTCCGAGAGGACTGCCCGGGTCCCAACCACGCAGCTCTGGTCACGGGGACGGCCCCCTCGCAGGCGGTCCTGTGGGCCAAGTCCCCCGGGGTACTGGCTGGAAGGCCCTTCTTTGATGCCATCTTTGACCGAGTCAACTGCCAGGTCTCTTGGTTCCTCCCAGAGGGCTCAAAGCTGGTTCCTGTGGCCAGGGTGGCCGAGGTCCGGGGCCCCGCCCACTGCCTGCTGCTGGGGGAGCGGGTGGCCTTGAACACGCTGGCCCGCTGCAGTGGGGTGGCCAGCACTGCCGCTGCCGCAGTGGAGGCAGCCAGGGAGGCGGGCTGGGCCGGGCACGTGGCGGGCACGAGGAAGACCACGCCTGGCTTCCGGCTGGTGGAGAAGTACGGGCTCCTGGTGGGCGGGGCCAAGGCCCACCGCTACGACCTAGGGGGTCTAGTGATGGTGAAGGACAACCACGTGGTGGCAGCCGGAGGCGTGGCAAAGGTATGTGCCCAGCCGCGCTCTTGCCCCAGCCCCGCTCTTGCCCCAGCCCCGCTCCGATCTCCCCTCCGCAGCCCTTCTCTACTGGGGACCCGCCCCCCCAACCACGCCCTGGGGAACAGTAATGGCCTGGGAGTCAGGGCTGCTGGAGCCCCTTGATCCCTCTTATCCGGGAGCTCTATCCGCCAAATGGGCGAGTGGCCGTCTCTTCTCTACTGGTGCTTGGGGTCCTGCTCTGATGTTCAAAAGCAAAGGGCATGCTTCCAGGGAACCTGGTGTTGGTGGCGCTGGCACCTTTGGCAGGTCACCCTAGCTCCCTGGACTGGTTTCCTAGGTAAAAATGTTCTCAAAGACGCCTTCCAGTTTTATTTATTTATTTTTATCTTTTTCTCGGTGCAAGAAGGCGTTTTTATTATAGCAGGAGGACAGGACCCCTGGGCAGAAAGAGCCCCCTTCCAGTTTCCATATTCTCGAGTCAAACCGAACTCCCGTACAGTTGCCGAATACCGAGGGTGTTTGGCCATTTTTCTGATCCACCCAAGCGGTCATTTCATGTGGTTTCACCTCCTGTGAGAGAAGCCACCGGGCTGCCTGGTCTTCTCACTATCCACCCCAGGGCCGCTGTCCTCACTGTCCCCTTCCCCTACCTGCCCCGCAGGCGGTTCGGGGGGCGCGGCAGGTGGCCGACTTCGCCCTGAAGGTGGAGGTGGAGTGCGGCAGTCTGCAGGAGGCTGTGGAGGCAGCCGAGGCGGGAGCGGACCTCATTCTGCTGGACAACTTCAAGCCCGAGGTGAGGCGGGCTCTGCTTCCCAGAAAGCGGCCGCGTGGGGGAACCCTCACTTCCCCTTGGCTTGTGTCCCCGCAGGAGCTGCACCCCACCGCCGCGGCGCTGAAGGCCCGCTTCCCGGGTGTGGGCGTGGAGGCCAGCGGGGGCATCACGCTGGTCAACCTCCCTCGGTTCTGCGGGCCCCACATCGACGTCATCTCTCTGGGGATGCTGACCCAGGCTGCCCCCGCCCTGGATTTCTCCCTCAAGCTGTTTGCTGAAGGGACCGCTCCAGTGTACCCTGCCTTACCGTAGCTCATCGACTTCTCCCTCTAATCCTGCCCCACCCATGGGTATGCTCTCTCTTAAATAAAATCTTTGAGAAAGAAAGAAAGCAGGCATTAGTCATAATTCCACTGACAAGTTTTTCCAGTGATAGTAAATACATTTTATGGTCAATGACATCTTATATTTGAGCATTCGTGGCATCAGATCTGAGATTCAGCTGGAACATTCTACGTGGTTGGTGCCCATGTTGTACTTATTAAGTGTTTTGCCTCTCATCTCTGGCAGGAGGTGAGAAGCTGCCCATTCACTTCTGGGGTCCCCAACAGACTCCACCATGCACCGTCCATTTGGTGCTCTTTTGGTTCTGGTTCCATAGTGCTATTATTAGTTGGGAGAAGAAGGTGGGCACAGGGTAGCGGGGGCCAGAGCAAAGGCCAGTTGAGGGAGTAAGGGATAGGGCAGGTGGAGGTCCCCATTCAGATGTCAGACTTCCTTTCCTGCTAAGTCAGGACTCAAGGGTCTAAACGGAGGCTCTAGATCCAGCCTCCCCCCCTCCTACACACCCGAGTGCTCACTTGCTCCTTTGTCTGGCCTCCCTACCCTTCTAGGCTGTCTCCGGGAGGAAACGTGACAGGAGAGCTCCCCAGGACAAATGGTCACTGAGGTGACTTCCCGGAAAGGCTCCAGTCTGGAGAGGTACTCCCCTCCCAGAACCCACGGTCTTCTCTGCCCTTTGCCAGCAGGAGAGGAAAACAGCTCATCCACACACCTCCTTTCCTAGGGGGAGGCTGCGGGTCCCAGTCTGCCTTAATGGACGTAACCTATCCCTTGGCCCCTTCCTCAATCCTACAGACCCTTGCCAGGAATGGGGCAGATCAAGAAAGCAATGAGCTCATCTCAGATTTGAAAGGTGCAGACAAGCCAAGACCATCCCTCACAGCAATTACGTGAGAGCCACGGCTGTGGGCAGGCTTAGAGCACACAGTGGGGATGAATCTAGCAAAGATACTGGGTAGAAGTGGTAAGCCACTGCCTTTGGGGATGCCCTGACCTGAAGGGACCATTCTCCCAGGACACAGCCCAGAGACACCCCCTGGGGCTGCACCTGTGCTCTTTTAATACGCACTGGGGCCTCCTGTCCTTTCTCCAGGGAAAAGAGTCATGCTCAGTGAGACAGACTTCCTGGCTCCATGGAACTTAGTTAGATCTCTGAGCCTCAGCTCCTCAGCCCCCAAGGGGCATAACTGAATGCCCACAGAACGAGGGGCACTTCTGGGCATCAAGATAAGCAAATCAGGATTCACAGACACAGTAGGAATGGGAAGGCAAAACACTTGGGATCTAGGAGGGAATCAGAGCCTGACAGAGGCAGAAGGGAGAAGTGTACCAGGAATCTCAAATCCAGATGCCTCCAGGACCTAAGCAGATAAAATAAATGGGAGAAGCTGGAATAAGATGAAGAGAAGTGGGCTGCGGCCAACTGGAGAATGTGTACTGCACCCACAGCATCCCAATTAAGAAAGGAAAAAGAACTCTAGAGGTGCCTGGGTGGCTCAGCCCGTTAAGCGACTGCCTTCTGCTCAAGGTCATGATCTTGGGGTTCTGGGATCCAGCTCCGCATCCGGATCCCTGCTCAGCAAGGAGCCTGCTTCTCTCTCTCCTTCTGCTGCTCCCCCAACTTGTGTTTTCTCCCTCCCTGCCTCTCTGTCAAATAAATAAATAAATCTTTAAAAAAGAAAAGAAAAAGGACTCTAGAAGGCTGGGGATCAAGCTCACCCTCAAAGGCAGAAATGGGTCAGCCCTATGGGCAGCTCCAGATCCAAGAGCTGCTAGGGGTTCCCATTATCAGAGGAAAAGGAAAGGGATCCTGGGCAGGCAAAAGTAACACATGCCTTCCTTGCAAGGGAGTGGATTTCCAGGCAGAGGGGACTGCAAGGCTCAGAGGTAGGAAATGGCTTGGATTGTTTGGTGGAAGATTTGAAGATGGGATCAAGAGAGACGAGATGGCTAGGAGCTGGGCTGGGTCCAGACCACAAGATGGTAGGTCGGAGGACTTGGACTCTATTCCGAGAACAATCAGACTAAAGCTGGAAAGTGAGATAAGCATATTTGCAGTGTAGACCGAGTCCACTGCACAAGGATGCATGTGAGGGGGCCACGGCGGCTTCAGGGAGCCCAGGATGAGGGTGATGCTGCCCCTCAGAGCCTCGAATGTGGGTTGTGGCAATGGGGCTGGAGATGAGGGAATGCAGGCAGGGGAAGCAGTGTGTGCAAAGGCCCAGAGGGCAGATGGAGCCCCATGGGTTCAGGGCAGTTGGAAGAGTTGGGTGTGGATGTGCGGGTGGGGGCCAGAGGTTGAGAGTGGGATAGGAAGAGGAGGAATCTCATACCTTACCTGATATCACTCTAGCCGGCTACACTTCCTTCTTCCCTGGCCAGCCCGGGGTTAGGTTTGGGTGATTTCCCCAAGCTGCCCCGTGCCCAGCGGAGGCGCATGCTCATTATGGCAAATGTGCCCATCAAATTGGGTGCCGCAGTCAGCATATAATTCTTTACCAGTGCTGGCTGGTGGGTGAGAAGGGAACGCCCATTGACTGAGCACCCTTGCTCAGTCCAGGTAGGTCTCTTTCCCTCCATGCTCATGAGGGGTGGGGGTGAGTGTCTCCATCCTCCCCATGAGGAAACTGAGGACTTAGGAAGTTAAGAGAACTGCTCAGCTTCGTACATCCATAAAGTGGTGGAGCAGGGTTGGAAATCTATCAGCCACTCGTTCAATAAATACGCATTGAACACCTATTATGTACCAGGCACTATTCTAGACACTGGATAACCAACAATGAGTAAACAGACACAAGTCACTGTCCTCGTGGACTTTATAGTCTAGTGGGGGTGCAGGGTTGGGAGAAATAGACAATAAAAATAATTGTACCTGGGGCACCTGGGTGGCTCAGCGGGTTAAAGCCGCTGCCTTCGGCTCAGGTCATGATCCCAGCTCCTGGGATCGAGCCCCGCATCGGGCTCTCTGCTCAGCGGGGAGCCTGCTTCCCTTCCTCTCTCTCTCTCTGCCTGCCTCTCTGCCTACTTGTGATCTCTGTCAAATAAATAAATAAAATCTTAAAAAAAAAAAAATCGTACCTAAGACTAACCAAATGTCAAGTCCCCTCGTGGCCACTAGAGGGCACTGCGATCCTACCGCCTTTCTTCGGCTTCCGTCTTCCTTTCTGGGTTCCAAAGACAGCAGCCAGGGAGGCCACGAATGTACCCAGTGCATCTGCTCAGGAATGAGAGCTGAGGAGAGCTGTGCGGCGGTTCCTTCTCCCACCCACTTTTCCAGCTTAATCCCCTCACCAGGTCCCCATCCAACTGCTCCAGGTCTCTCTGACTTTTTAAGGCCCCACGTGCTCCAGAGATCCCCAGGCTCATATTCACGCCGCCGGGACCTCCATGTACCCACCTGCCCACCCCCTGCCGTCTATTCGTCCCTCTTCCCAGCCCTCCTGCCACCCACCGACTGGGGCACCCGATCCAGAGGGTCGGGAAGGCAAGAGGTCAAACCAGCTTGACAGAGTCCGTGAACTCAGTGGGCATTGAGTTGGAGCGTGCCAATCCGAGTTAAAAATGGAAAGCATTTAAAAATGGCAAGGCATTCTTGGTATCTGAAAACAATTCAGCTTTGGATCTTAAAAAAAAAAAAAAAACAAAACCCACTGTGGTATTATGTGGTGTGGACACATGTATTAATTTATTGCTAGCCCTTCAAGACAATATGGTAGGTAAAATTCCATAAATATTTCAGTACCTCTGTACTTTGTTCCAATCGCTTCCTGAGTAATAGATCTTTTTGGCAGTTACTCAGTAACATTTTAAGACCTGCTTGCTGCGGCCCTAAGTGCTGCAGCTTGTAAAACCAAACTACAAAGTACCAAAGGAAATGTCACCATGAGGCTGTGAATAAGGTCTCCAACTGCTCACTTGTATTAATGGGACTGAAGCAGGGGGATGAGGGCTTTCTGCATTTCGGGTATGGAGGGTTCTTCAGATCCCTGGAATCTTAGTACAGCCCTCCTGGAAATTGATCAGGGGGAGACAGATCTGGGTTGGTGGGTTGCTGGGGAACCTCTTTTCTCTCTCCCAGCAATTCAGCACAGAGACTCCAAAGCCTGAGACAGTACCAATGAAAAGCGATCCCACGATCCCCTTGCCTTTTTTTTTTTTTTTTTAAGTTTTATTTATTTGTTTGAGGCAGAGAGAGCATAGTAGGTGGGAGAGAGAGGTGGATTCCCCACTGAACAGAGAACCCAACGCAGGGCTCCATCCCTGGACCCTGAGATCATGACCTGAGCTGAAAGCAGATGCTAAACCGACTGAGCCATGCAGGCGCCCCAAGCCCCTTGTTTCTTGATATTTGGTTGTTCTTTAGGCAAAGGAAAGCATTTCTATGGGGCTAATATATCAATATGTGAAGGACAATGCTGATTTATTAGAGGCTGGATAAAAAAATCATTCTTCCCGCATTACAAAACAACAATAATAGCCCCTTCGCTGTAATCTCACCAAGAACCAAGCATAGGGGCGCCTGGGTGGCTCAGTGGGTTAAGCCTCTGCCTTCAGCTCGGGTCATGGTCTCAGGGTCCTGGGATCGAGTCCCGCATCGGGCTCTCTGCTCAGCAGGGAGCCTGTTTCTCCCTCTCTCTCTGCTTTGCCTCTCTGCCTGCTTGTGATCTCTCTCTCTCTCTCTCTCTCTCTATCTCTCTCGTCAAATAAATAAATAAATAAAATCTTTAAAAAAAAAATAAAAAAAAAACCAAGCATAGTTCATCTTTTCTTTTTCCATGATTTGTTTCGTTTTCTTGGAATGTTATGAGCCAGAAGGGGATCTCACTGAAGTTTCACAGCATTTTACATAAAGGATTGTACATACACAGTTTTATATTTTTGGTAAATTAGGGGCTTCTGGGTGGCTCAGAGGTTTAAGCCTCTGTCTTCGGCTCAGGTCATGATCTTAGGGTCCTGGGATTGAGCCCCTCGTTGAACCTCTCATTTGAACACCTGGTCGAGCCCCTCATCTAGTCCTCCTTGTGGAGCTCTCTGCCCGGTGGGGAGCCTGTATCCCCCTCTCTCTCTGCCTGCCTCTCTGCCTACTTGTGATCTCTCTTTCTCTCTCTCTGTCAAATAAGTAAATAAAATCTTTTTTTTTTAAGGTTTTACTTATTTATTTGACAGACAGAGATCACAAGTAGGCAAAGAGGCGAGCAGAGAGAGGGAGGGGGAAGCAGGCTCCCGGCTGAGCAGAGAGCCCAATGTGGGGCTCCATCCCAGGACCCTGGGATCATGACCTGAGCCGAAGGCAGAGGCTTTAACCCACTGAGCCACCCAACCACCCCAAGCCTTGCATTTTTTAAAGTCCAATCTAATTAATTCTAATGGATGAAAAGTACACCGGGGAAGCTGGAGAAGGTGCAGGAGAGCTGTTTCCGTGACCTGTTCCGTGGCAACAATTCAGCAACACTCTGCATAAAATAATTAAGATAGAACCAAAAAAAGCGTCATACATCTTTTCTGACAGTTAATTTATCTTCGCCTTTATTTTTCATATGTTAATTAATTTAGTTATCAGGTTATAAAATGAAGAAGTAAAAATCTCTTTTCACTGCTATTCCCTGGAGAGACCCACTCTTAAGGAGTTGTTTTGAATTCTTCGGGGGGCTCTCTTGAATTGTAAAGATGATGATTTATAGCTTTGAGAGCTCTATCGACTCTGTACATGAAGGACAGAGAATTTAGCTTATGCCCATTTTTTCTTTTCTTTATTTGTATTAGTTTTATTGTTTTCTAAATTTTAATTTTATCCCTATATTTGGGTCACTAATCTCTGCGCCCAGTGTGGGGCTTGAACTCATGACCCTGAGAGCCAGGGTCCGATGCTCTACTGACTGAGCCAGCCGGGCGCCTGTGTTCAGTTTTCTTTTATTGGTAGTCTTTCTATTGATTATCATTATAACTTTAAATAATATATCTAATCCCCTCTTCTCGATGTAGTCACAGAAAATTGAGATGTAATTTGATACCATAAAATTCACCCTTTTGAGGTGGTTTTTAGTATTTTTATAGAGTGGTGAAATGTCACCACTATATAATTTTCAAAAATATTTTTCTGAAGATTTTATTTATTTATTTGCCAGAGAGAGAGCACAAGAAGGGGGAGCATCAGAGGGAAAGGGAGAAGCAGGCTTCCTGCTGAGCAGGGAGCCAGATTCGGGGCTCGATCCCAGGACCCTGAGATCATGACCTGAACCAAAGGCAGACGCTTAACGACCGAGCCTCCCAAGAGTCCTGGACATCCAACTCTTGATCTCAGCTCAGGTCTTGATCTTTGGGTCATGAGGTCAAACCCCGTGCTGGGCTCCATGCATGGAGCCTATGTAAAAAAAAAAAAAAAAAGACCTTCAACTGACAGTTCATGAACCACACATGACCCACAGACTTTCTTCATTTGGCTTTTATTAGAATACACACACATATATATAAAGCAGCCAACGTTTTGGTTGATTTTACCTAAAAACCCAGATTTCCAGCTTCTGTTGGAAAATCGGGACAAACATTATTCGTAGAGCTGTGTGGCTGCTGTCCCTAGAGACAGGCATGTGGTCCTTCCCAATTCTGTCCCCTGGTCCCCTTGGCCACCTGTCTCCTGCTTGGCCTCTTTACCCTGGTGAATTCATGACCCTTGTCTTTTCTTTTTTTCTGGTTTTATCCTGGGGACGAATGCTGACTCTGTCCCCAGGGATAGCTGTGGAACGGTTCTGAGATAATCTTCTAATAGTCATCCTGTTTCTCTCCCATTCTTTTTTTTTTTTTTTTTTACCTGTGGTGGGGGCACAGTTCTTTTTTTTTTTTTTTTTTAAAGATTTTATTTATTTGGGGTGCCTGGGTGGCTCAGTGGGTAAAGCCTCTGCCTTCGGCTCAGGTCATGATCTCAGGGTCCTGGGATCGAGCCCCGCATCGGGCTCTCTGCTCAGTGGGGAGCCTGCTTCCTCCTCTCTCTCTGCCTGCCTCTCTGCCTGCTTGTGATCTCTCTCTGTCAAATAAATAAATAAAATCTTTAAAAAAAAAAAAGATTTTATTTATTTGACAGAGAGATCACAAGTAGGCAGAGAGAGAGGAAGGAAGCAGGCTCCCCACTGAGCAGAGAGCCCGACGCGGGACTTGATCCCAGGACCCTGAGATTATGACCTGAGCTGAAGGCAGAGGCTTTAACCCACTGAGCCACCCAGGCGTCCCCCCATTCTTTTTTTTTTAAATAGTTTATTTATTTATTTGAGAGAGAGACAGTGAGAGAGAGCATGAGAGAGGAGAAGGTCAGAGGGAGAAGCAGACTCCCCATGGAGCTGGGAGCCTGTTGTGGGACTCCATCCTGGGACTCCATCCCGGGACTCTGGGATCATGACCTGAGCTGAAGGCAATTGCTTAACCAGCTGAGCCACCCAGGCGCCCTTCTCTCCCATTCTTACTACTCCTTTGGAATAATGGCAGAGCAGAGCATATGCATAGGAGGACCATATCTGCCGGCCGTTAGTGGTGGAGACTTAGGGATTGTCAGGTCTAAGACAACAGGTCTCAGTGAGATTGCTCAGGAGAAGTGTGGCAGCAGAGAGCGAAAGCCATCCAGGATGGACCACTGAAGAAGGCAGAGAGCAAACAAGTCAGAGAGGATGGTCAGCGGGTGGGAAGGGAAATCAGGTATGTGTGGAGTCATAGAAGTCAAATGAAGAGAATGGGTCAAGAAAAGAACCAAACGGGGCGCCTGGGTGGCTCAGTGGGTTAAGCCTCTGCCTTTGGCTCAAGTCATAGTCTCAGGGTCCTGGGATCAAGCCCCATATCGGGCTCTCTGCTCAGCGGGGAGCCTGCTTCCCCTTCTTCCTCTGCCTGCCTCTCTGCCTACTTGTGATCTCTCTCTCTCTCTCTCTCTCTGTCAAATAAATAAATAAAATCTTCAATAAAAGAAAAGGAAAGGACCAAAATGTCTAATGCTGCCCACAGGAGGCTATACAGTGTTCTTTAATTAAACTATGCAGGTCAGGGATGCCTGGGTGCCTCAGTCAACTGGGCCTCTGCCTTCGGCTCAGGTTGTGATCCCAGAGTCCTGGGTTGAGCCCTACATCAAGTTCCTTGCTGAGCGGGGAGCCTGCTTCTCCCTCTGCTGCTCCCCCTGCTTGTGTTTCTCTCTCTCGTTCTCTCTCTGTTAAATAAATAAACAAACAAACAAATAAATAAATAAAATCTTTCATTATTATGGTGAGAGCATAAGGGGAGAGGAGAAAATGTAGGCTGTTAGGACAGACAGCTCTTTCCAGAAGTTTGGCCGTGAAGGCAGTGCAAGGTCACATGGGGTGAACTGTGGAGAATTGGTTGTTGGTTGGCTGGTTGTTTTAAGGTGGAAGAGATTTGAACTTGTTTATAGAGGGAGTAGTCTGGGTCTTGTGATGTTGTGAACGGTATAACCTGACGAGTTCATCCCCACCAGGAAACATGTAGAAATTCGGCTTAAAATCAAGTAAACATCCTTCAGAACGCACAACTGGGTTTTGGGAAAGGAAGGGGATTCCCCCCACACACACACAAAGAGGAAATTAAAAAACCAGAGCTTTGAGGCTATAGATCTTGGCAACACAGGGGCTTGGGTTCTACCCTCACCTAGAGATTGGAGATGAGGTCTCTCCTGAGCCATTGAAAACAGGGACCCTAATATGAAATTCCTCCCTCCTTAGAGGGGGACACCCTCAGTGAAAGAGTAAACTGGGAAAAAAAGCTTTCTATCAGGGAATCTGGGTGGCTCAGTCTTAAGTGTCTGCCTTCGGCTCAGGTCATGATCCCAGGGTCCTAGGATAGAGCCCCGTGTTCGGTTCCCTGCTCTGCGGGAAGCCTACTTCTCCCTCTCCCACTCCCCTTGCTTGTGTTCCCTCTCTCGCTGTGTGTGTCTCTCTCTCTGTCAAATAAATTAATTAATTAAATTAAATAAAAAATCTTTCCATCAGCTCAGAGGGCACAGAAGAACCTTGCCGTCTTCACCCTGAGATCTGATGGCAATAGAAAATCTTTCCCGGCAAGCCCAAGGCTTGCCCTGGCTCAGATTTGGGGTTCGAGTTGACACCATCTGCAGGGTCATGGAAAGCCAGATAGAGTGAACAAATAACACGGTCCAGGGTTGGGTATACCCTTGAAGCATCCTTGAGGGGAGCAAACCCGGAACCTTTCTAGAAAGACACCCTCAAACCTAGTCACGTGGCTTCCCACTGATAAGGCCCTGCGGACTCTGAGTTCACAGCCCCAAATTAGAAACTTAAGAGGAAACCATCTGTCATGATTGAAAGTAAGCACTCTAGGACTCCAGACAACAGAGTTATAGGAAGAATTTTATAAAAAGGACTCAACGTGAGCAAGTAACAAGAGGGGGTTAAAAACAAGAGGCAGAGGTTTAAGACAAAGAGGAAGGATAAAGGGTAAAACTAACACCCTGTGAATCCACCAGCCTGGCAGTCCATTCCCCTTTCCTTGGGCTCCTGGAACGTGTGGCCCCTGGTCTGGGTCTGGGAACATAAAGGTGACTCTGGGAACAGCAGACGGGGCGCGGCGGTGGCGGGAAACTCACGCTCATCCACGCATGCGCACACCTGTCCTTCATGTCACTGCGTCCTTAAAGGTCAAGCTAGAAAAGTCTGCATAGGGCATTTCGCTCAACTTTCAACTTTCTTGAGCAGAAAAAGAGCGTGAGTCCCAGTAACAGAACAACCACTTTCCTGAAGTCTCCGAGCGCATGGGTGGCAAAGCCAGATGGAGAGCGGGGCCAACACTGCATGTCTGTGTGTTTCCCTGCTGGACTCTTTGGTCCCCGTGGGCAGAGTCCCTGCAAACCGGTCCTGTCAGCTGACGGTGACCGTGAGAAGTGACACCGTTATCCAGCTCCTGAGGGACGGAGATGGGGCGGGAGCCCTGATCCCTAGCTTGGATCAGTTCTGTGTCCGTGTCTTACGCCACCCCCGTTCAACCCCACCCCTGCCACTGGAGGGACTGAACTCTTCGAGAGCAGGGGCTAGGTCTGATTCCTCCGCCCCCAGGGCCTGGCTCAG
Source organism: Lontra canadensis (assembly GCF_010015895.1). Classification (NCBI taxonomy): domain Eukaryota; kingdom Metazoa; phylum Chordata; class Mammalia; order Carnivora; family Mustelidae; genus Lontra; species Lontra canadensis. The sequence continues at coordinate 1,311,359 of NW_022631126.1, forward strand.
AGTGCCCTGCCGTTACTTCGACTTCCTTCCTTTAAGCATCCAGGGGGACCGAGGGGAGGTCCAGCCCAAGTGCTCTGAGCCTCTCCTGAGCAGGCAGGAAGAGCTGACTCTTGGCCCCTGTCCAGCAGCATTTCCTGGGTGTGAACCGGGAGCGGGGGTGGGGTGTGGGGTGGGGGGGCTGTTTCCTGGCCATTAAGTAGCACAGGATGGCTCCTTCCTTTGTAGGACTCTCAGTTTGTTTCAGTACTTGGGGGCGGGGGTGGGGAGTGGGGGAGGTTGCAGGGTGGTACAGAATGTCTAACACTTTCCTAACCCTTGTTGATCCTTTGGTTCCCTTTTAACAAAGTACGGGTCTTTGAGTCAATGAATGCTTCCAGCAGGGAGGGAACAAGGTCTAAGTAGTATCTTTGTTTACCTTGTAATATCTTGGTTTACCTTGTTATTTCTTCTCATGTTGTACCTTCTATTTATGTCAAGTGATACTGGTTTTCCATTTGCAGAAGTGATACCAAAAAGGTTCCTTTCAAAATAAATTTATTAAGCAAATAGTAAGTCATCTTAAAGAAAAACATAAAGTAAATAATAGGACAGGTGGTAAAGCGATTGGACAAAAATCCCAACCATCCATGACTGAAGCTGGGGAAATCGGACCCCTTGGGAATGGAAACTCCTTCCCCTCTCTCCAGCTCCTGGCTCCGATCCCAGAGAGGAGGTCAGCTCAGAGAGATGACTTTAGGGCCAAGGACATCTCTGGGCTCCATTTCTCCAGGGTGGAGCCTTTTAAATAAGCCTGCCTTGGGGCAGATCTGTCTCTCTGGACTGATTCAGCGAGCTGGGAGGGAGGGTAGCCACAGCTGGGAGGGAGGGTAGCCACAGCTGGGAGGGAGGGTAGCTAGGAGCTGCTCTGTCCTCGGGCAGGGTTCCTTTCCGCTGGCCTCCCTCACCCTGGAGGGGTCAGAGTCGGAGGGCTGCCTGCTGATTGCCACTGATGCAAAGTCCCAGCTGTAGGAAGGAAGGGCCTCTCCAGTTTGGCTAACCAAGTCCCTGTTGCAAGATGGGAGTCAAAGCCACAGTTGAGCTGTAATAAGACGTTCCTTTGCCTGGTCTTGACCTCTGTGTGTGTGTTTCTGGGAGGTGTGATCTGTGGCTCCAGGAGGCTGGCTTCCTGTCCTCTCCTGCTGGCGGGACAGACCCTCATCACCCACACTCAGCCTGTTCTTTGGCATCCATGGGACTCCTGCACTCCGGTCCCGGCATCTTAGGTACACAAGGAAGGAAGGTGGAAGCCTCGTGATGATGCTATTTTCTGCCTCTTTGGTACCTTGAGATCTGAATCTGCAACGTGATTTTGGTGGCTTCTGGCCCAGAGTCTGCCCCACCCCCAGTTCTCCACGCTGCTTGCAGCAGGCTGCAACCCCAGGCAGCCAGAAGGAGCACTTCTGAGCTTCCCCTGGAGCATCAGTTCTGTCCACACGGAGCCTGTCCAGGGTGGGGGCCCAGATCCAGGGAATTGAAATCCAGATGTAAAAGGCCGGCAGCACGTTGGGGGGCATTCTTCCTGGGGCCCCGGGTATCAGCTTGGGTTCCTGAGCTAGAGCTTCAGGTCCTTAAGGCCTCAGAGAGACTCTGAGATAGGGCCTTCCTCAGGGGTCTTTGGGAGGCCAACCCCCAGGACATGGGGATTCAGAACCCCACACTGGTCCGACTTTCGCGCCTCCAGAAAGCGGAGATCTGCTCCAGGGTGACCCGAGGCTGGGGGCCCCACTCAGGATCAGGGCTTCCTAGTTGCTGCCTCTGGGCCTGGGGGCTCCCCAAGTGCACGGTGGCCTCTGGCCTGTGTTCCGGCTCAGCCCAGCTCACCAAGCCTGGGGCGCAGGGCCTCTCGTCCAAGGCCTGGGGTCCCCAGAAGGTGCTGCGGGCTGGGGCGCTGGGTGGGGTGTGGGGTCCCAAGGAGCTGGGAGGGGAGAGGGGGGCTAAAGGGGTGGGGAGGGCAAAAGGGGCAGGCGGGGCTGTTGCCCGGGCCTCCAAGGTGCCCCCCAGGGTGGGAGGGTCTGGGGCCCGGTCCATCAGCAGGGGGACCGCAGAGCCGTACCAGTCCTCCGAACGCTCTCGGGGGGTGCCCCTGGGCTCGATCCACAGTTCTCCTCCGGGGCGCCAGACCAGGGTGGGCGCGTGGTTGCTGGGGTCTGCGTGCTGAGAGCGGCGGAACAGGCGTTCTGCCAACACGGCTGTGGTCAGGAGGAAGAGAGCGGCGAGGGAGGCCAGGGCCAGCATGATGGGGATGCAGGGTCCGCACAGCAGTGGGGGCCACGAACCCATCTCTGGCACAGGGAGGCCCCCCGTGTGCCCAAAGGGCTGCTCTGGAGTGGAAGGCATCTGGAGAGACAAGGGTGGGGAGAGGAAGGCAATGAGACCGGGTGGGCACAGCCTAGAGGGCGAGAGAGGCAGTGAGTGTCCATACCACAGTGAGGACAGAGGCAGAGTCCCAAGGGGCTCGGTATCTGGCCTGGAAAACAGACCCAGGCAGATAGAGGAGCCAAGGGGACCCAAAAGGGCAAGAGAGAGACAGAAGGCTGGAGAGCCAGGGCCCCTCTGTGTCTGGGAGCCCAGCACTCCTGCTCAGGCTCTCCACCCAGCTCGCTTCCAGAAGCCCTGGTTCCCTCTTTGACCCAGGGGTGCCTCAGACAAAAACCTAAGGGCCCCCAAGGGTTTTTTCCTCCTACCTAGCACCCCCACACACCCCTGCACCCTAGGTCTTGCTGGAGCCTCAGAGGAAGTCGTGGGTAAGGAAATAAGAGTCTCCCCCCAACTCCCTGCTAAGAGTCTCCCAGCCACTCCCTGCCGGCTCCCATCCTGTGTGTGTGCACCACCCGCCGTAGGCTGGCACCTTGGATGTTCCTGCAGTCTCACGACTCTCCCCGTGAAGCAGGTCTTGCTCTCTCCAGGCTCCACTTTGCTTGCTGTTGTGCTAGGCGTCAGGCGTCCCTACTGTACCTGTTGTCGCCACCACCGACTCTGTCTCCCTTGCTTGTCTTCGCCCGCCGGGCCCCACACCTACAGGGGCCTCACCCCGGGGCAGCCCCAGGGCTCCTGTCTCTCTGTTCAGAGTTCTCCTCCCTGTGGAGGAGGGTGCCGCAGCGGCCTCAGATGAGGGCGGAAGGGAGGGCACCACCTGTTGCTGGGCGACAGTGCCCCAACTCCTCTAGGCCCAGTGGGGTTTCCTAGGCGACATGGGGGGATGTGGTCAGTGTGGTGGAGAGGCGCTTCCTGCAGAGAGGTGGGGCCCGAACGGGCAGTGGTTGGTTGCACTGAACTCCGGCTCACCCCACAGTCAGGCCCCAGGCCCCAGAACATTCACCCGGAGACCGAGAAAGAGGTCGGTTTGCAGAGCCCCGAGGCTCCTGGCTTCCCCCCGTATGGGGTTGCCCTGTCCCCTGCCTGCCCATAGGACCCCACAAAACCTGCTCCCGCCACCCAACCCACACCCCCCTCCAGCCTTCCCCATCCTTCTCATGAACATACATCTCTTTGTCTTCAGGCCATGTGGTTCAGTTTTGGCTGGAAGACATCTGTGAGGTGAGGTGTGGGTATGAGCAGAGTAAGGCCTCTGGGAAGAATCCACAGTCGGGCTGAGGCCTATCTCCAAGGCTCTGGACATTTGTCACCCTGGTCCTTTCTCCTGGGGTCAGGGAGCCTGGGGGAGGGGCATGAGGGAGTGTCATCAGCCACTTGGGTCCCTTCAGAGATGGTCTAGTTTGACTCGATGGCGGACAGATGACAAGCAGGCCCCACATAAGGGCTGTGTCATGCCCAAAGTCGCACAACCCATGTATGTGTTAGGGACCAGAGAAACACAGCTATAAATTCCCAGTCCAGCAAGCAACTGAACACAACACAACTCTTACTCAGAGTTCATATTTTCTTTTGCAAAATGACAGCCATCTAATGAGAAAGGCTAAAAAATATGTAATATGAATGTACACTGAAACGTAAGCGTCTTACCAGATGGTCACAAGGGCACCCTGACTCCCCTTGCTGAGTCCTGGAGGCTTGGAGGAAAGGATGGGAAGGAGCACAAAGTGTGGCGTGGGACGGAGTAGGTGGGAGTAGAGTCTAGAGGCTCCTGGCCCCAGACACATGGGGAAACCTGATCTGATGTGATTATAATTTGATGAGATCATAAGCCTTAAAATAAACCTGAACTTGATATCACTGAACTGGACACTTAAAAATGGTGAAAATTAGGGTGCCTGGTTGGCTCTGTTGGAAGGGTATGTGACTTGATCTCAGGGTCATGAGTTCACCTGGTACTTTGGGTGTGGAGATTACTAAAAAATATAAATAAACTTTATTTTTTTTTTAAAGGTTTTATTTATTTATTTGACAGACAGAGATCACAAGTAGGCAGAGAGGCAGGCAAAGAGAGAGGAGGAAGCAGGCTCCCTGCTGAGCAGAGAGCCCGACGTGGGGCTCGATCCCAGGACCCTGGGATCATGACCTGAGCCGAAGGCAGAGGCTTTAACCCACTGAGCCACCCAGGCGCCCCATAAATAAACTTTAAAGAAAAAAAAAAAAACAGATTAGGGGGATCCTGAGTGGCTCAGTCGGTAAAGCCTCTGCCTTCAGCTCAGGGTCATGATCCCAGGGTCCTAGGATTGAGACCCGCATCGAGCTTTGCTCTCTGTGGGGAGTCTCCCTCTCCCTCTCTTTGCCTCTCCCCCTGCTTGTGCTCTCTCTGTCAAATAAATAAATAAATAAAATCTTTTAAAAGAATAGTGTAAGATAATGAGTTTTGTTACATGTATTTACAATAAAAAAGTTTAAAAAAAATCTAAATAATAAATACATATATAAAATCTGAAAATTATGTATGTTCTGTTTTAGTCTTTCCTAAAAAAACAAGACTCTAGAAGAATAACATTATTAAAACCAGGAAGATCGGACACGATCTGGAATCAAAATTGGATTTTTTTTTTTTTTTTTTGAGAGAGAGAGAGCATGCTTCCGCACAGGAGGGGCAGGTGGGGGCGGGGGTGGGGCGGGTGCAGAGAAAGAGAGAGGAAATCCCAAGCAGGCTCCATGCTCATCATGCAGGCTGACTTGGGGTTTGATCTCATGACCCTGATCATGACCTGAGCTGAGATCAAGAGTCAGATGCTTAACTGACTGAGTCATCCAGATGCCCCTGTATGTTTTAATTCTCCTATCACTTAAAAAAAAAAAAAAAAAAAAAAAGCTTAATATTTTTTAACTAGTTCCTTAAAAAATTAAAAATAGAATTACCCGGTGATCCAGCAATTACACTTCTATGTATATCCAGAAGAACTGAAAGCACAGAGTCAAATAGGCATTTGCACACCAGTGTTGATTAGCAGTGTTATTCACAGAAGCCAACAGATGGGAAAATCTCAAATGTCCATCAACGGAGGAATGGATAAACAGAATGCCATATGCATACCTATGTATGCATAGACACAGTGGACTATTATTCAGCCCTAAAAAGGAAGGACAGTCTGACACCTGCTACAACATGGGTGAACCTTGAAAACCATATGCTGGGGGCACCTGGGTGGCTCAGTTGGTTAAGCGTCTGCCTTCAGCTCAGTTCGTGATCCCAGAGGGCTGGGATCGAGTCCCGCATTGGGCTCCTTGCTCGGCGGGGAGCCTGATTCTCCCTTCACCTGCCTTTCCCCCTGCTCGTGCTCACTCACTCTCTCTAACAAATAAAATCTTAAAAAAAAAAAAAAAAAGAAGAAGAAGAAGAAAGAAAAGAAAAGAAAACCGTGTGCTAAGTGAAATAAGCCCGTCACAGAAGGACAAGTACTATAGAATTCCACTAGTACAGAGTTCTGCAGAGCAAGCAAAGTCACGAGGACAAAGAAAGTAGAATGGCGGTTGTCGGGGGCTGGGGGGAAAGGGGAACGGGGGCTGGGTGAAAAGGGGAATGGGGAGCTGTTGTTTAGTGGGTACAGAATCTCAGTTTGACAAGATGAAAACATTCTCAAGATAGATGGTGGTGATGGTTGCACAGCCGTGTACTAACCTGTACACTTAAAAATCATTAAAATGGGGGCGCTTGGGTGGCTCAGTGGGTTAAAGCCTCTGCTTCTGGCTCAGGTCATGGTCTCAGGGCCCTGGGATCGAGCCCCACATCGGGATCTCTGCTCGGCAGGGAGCCTGCTTCCTCCTCTCTCTCTCTGCCTGCCTCTCTGCCTACTTGTGATCTCTGTCTGTCAAATAAATAAATAAATAAATAAATAAATAAATAAATAAATAAAATCTTAAAAAAAAAATCGTTAAAATGGAGGTACCTGGGTGGCTCAGTGGGTTAAGCCTGGGCCTTCGGCTCAGATCATGATTTCAGGGTCCTGGGATCAGGCCCCGCATCAGGCTCTAAGCTTTGTGGGGAGCCTGCTTCTCCCTCTCTCTCTGCCTACTTGTGATCTCTCTCTGTGTCAAATAAACAAATAAAATCTTTTAAAAAAATCATTAAAATGGTAAAATTTATGTTGTATGTATTTTACTAAAATAAAAACGCTAAGTAATAAAAATAATATAGAAAATTGAAACATAGAGAAGGAAATTATTGCTTGTGATTGCCTCATTCCCGAATAAGCCTGCATTCTTTTTTTTTAAGATTTTATTTAAAAAAAAAAAGATTTTTTATTTTTAAGTAATCTCTACACCCAACATGGGGCTCAAACTCACAACCCTGAGTTCAAGAGTCACATGCTCCATTGACTAAGCCAGCCAGGTTCCCCAGCCTGCAATTTTTTTTTTTTACAACCTTCTGCATGGCGGGGATCAGAACACCAGATGTCCTGACCCTCAGGTTCCTCCCATTCCACTGCTCAAGAGTTTCTGAAACCAGAAATCAGGAAGTTACTCAAGGAGTGTGGGCAATAGAGAAGTCTCTGGGTCAGAAGTCTACGAAACAAGCCTTGGTGGGGGGTATCTTTGGGGTTGATGATGGGGTGCTCCTGGGGGTAGATGTTCAGGGGGGAACCTCATAGTACCTGGAACCAGCGAGAGAAAACTAAATTCTCCTAGACTAGGTGGTGGGCTTGTGGGCTGCCGTGTGCAGAATTCTGTCCAAGGGGCTCTTCCCTCTTAAGTGTTGTGGTGGTTTTAAAACTTTTTTTTTTTTTTTTTTTTTGACACAGAGAGATCCCAAGTAGGCAGAGAGGCAGGCAGAGAGAGGAGGAAGCAGGCTCCCCGCTGAGCAGAGAGCCCGATGACTCTGGGCTCAATCCCGGGACCCTGAGATCATAACCTGAGCCAAAGGCAGAGGCTAAACCCCCTGAGCCACCCAGGCGCCCCTCAAACTTTTTTTTTTTTTTTTTAAGATTCTATTTATCTATTTGACAGACAGAGATCCCAAGTAGGCAGAGAGGCAGGCAGAGAGAGAGGAGGAAGCAGGCTCCCTGCTGAGCAGAGAGCCCAATGTGGGACCCTGAGACCACGAACTGAGCCAAAGGCAGAGGCTTTAACCTACTAAGCCACCAAGGTGCCCCATGTGGTGGTTTTAAACATGTCCGCAAATTCCTTGACATTCCTTTTATCATAGGGTGGGGCCTTGTCATATCCTCCACCACCCCCCCCCACCCTCCCCCGTGCCCTCCCCACTCCAGGTCTCTTGAACAGAGGCTGACCTTAGTGGCTGACTTCTAATGAATGGAAGAGAGTAGAACTGACAGCACATCCCAAGCCTAGGTTGAAAAACAAAGGGACAGGGGGTCTGTGAGTGGCTTAGTTGGTTGAGCGTTGGAGTCTTGGTTTTGGCTCAGGTTGTGATCTTGTGGGTTGTGGGATCAGTCTCCGCTTCTGGCTCCACACTCAGCAGGGAGTCTGCTTAAAAGATTTTCTCTCTGCCCTCCCCCTGCCTAAAATGAATAAATAAATCTTTAAAAATAGAGAGAAAGAGAGAGAGACAGGGGTGCCTGGCTGGTTCCGTCTGTGGAGCATGTGACCCTTTATCTCAGGGCTGTGGGTTCAAGTCCCACAATGGGTGTGGAGGTTATTTAAACAAACAAACTTTAAAAAATTAAATAAATAAATTGTTTTAAAAGGTGAGGGGCAGTGCCTGGCTGGCTCAGTTTGTGGAACATATGACTCTTGATCTCAGAGTTGTGAATTCAAGCCATATGTTGGGTGTGGAGATTACTTGAAAAAAATATTAAAAAATAAAAATAATTTTAGGGGCACCTAGGTGGCTCAGTGGGTTCAGCCTCTGTCTTCGGCTCGGGCCATGGTCTCAGAGTCCCAAGGTCGAGCCTCACAATCGGGCTCTCCACTCGGTGGGGAGGCTGCTTCCCCCGCTCTCTGCCTGCCTCTCTGCCTACTTGTGATCTCTCTCTGTCAAATAAATAAATAAAATCTTTAAAATATATATACTTAAAAAAATAAAAATAAAAATAATTTTAAAAAGGGACAGAGCTCCCACATGGCTTGGACTTGCTATCTGTCTATCGATCAATCATTTGTCATCTATCATCTAGCTATCTCAATCGCCATGTGTGAGGAAGCCCAAGCAAGATACATGTAGGTGTCCTGTTCCAAGTCCCAGCTACAGTCCCAAATGACAGCCAACATCAGCCACCCACCTGTAAGTGAGCCACTCCTCAGATGACTCTCCCCCAACTTTCACACCAGGTCAAGTGTGCAACAGAGACAAGCTTTCCCCACTGAGCCCTCTTTAAAACAGATTTATTGGGGTACCTCGGTGGCTTGGTGGGTTAAGCGTCTGCCTTCAACTCAGGTCATGATCTCAGGGTCCTGGGATCAAGCCCTGCATCAGGTTTCTTGCCCTGCGGGGAGCCTGCTTCTCCCTCTCCCTCTGCCTGCTGCTCCCTTTGCTCATGCTCTCTCTCTCGATCACTCTCTCAAATAAGTAAATAAAATCTTAAAAAGAAAAAAAAAAACAGCTTTATAAGAAAAATCAGTATTGGGGTGCCTGGATGGCTCAGTGGGTTAAAGCCTCTGCCTTCAGCTCAGGTCGTGATCCCCAGGGCCTGGGATGGAGCCCCGCGTGGGGCTCTCTGCTCAGCGGGGAGCCTGCTCCCCATTCTCCCTCTGCCTGCCTCTCTGCCTACTTGTGATCTCTGTCTGTCAAATAAATAAAATCTTAAAAAAAAAAAAAAGAAGAAAAAAAAAGAAAAATCAGTATCACTGCCTCTGCTCTCTGGCATGGCTCTCGGGGGATGAGTAAGGACTTGCTCCAGAATCGCCCGGGGCCTTCTCCTTCTCCGGCACACACTCTTCATCCCTCTGTCCCCACCCCCACCCCACCGCGGAACTCTTCCACCATTTTAGGGCCTGAGCTGGGGAGGGTGAGAACAGCCGCAGCCGCAGTGGCACTGAGGTTGGTGAGGAAAGGTCACAAGCCATTCGGATGTGCCCTCCCCCTGCAGCTGAGACCCAGGACACCTGTTCTGTCCTATACAGTAGTCATCAGCCAAGTGCGGTTCTTGCAATTCAATTTAATTCAAATAAAGGACTCCAGTCCTTCAGTCTCACTAGGTACATTTCAGGTACTCAGTGCGCGTGTGCAGCCAGTGGTGGCCCCGGAGCCGGCAGCGCGGCTGAGGAATGTTCTGCCACCACACAGAGCTCTGTTGGGCCGCGCTGCACTTGAACCTCGCTGCCCAGAGCCACCCGAGGGCGGGGGAGGGCAGCATCTCCTGGGAGTGAGTGCCTTGGCTTGGGGATCTAGGGCTCCGCCCGGACCTGGCCAATGAAGGCTCCAGGTGATCTGGGGGGAGCAGCGCAGGCAGAACCTCACAAGCTTGGGGGCACAGCAGAAGCACCTGGGAAGGTCTTTTTTTTTTTTAAGCTCAACGCTGTAGGGGCTCTGGGTGGCTCAGCCAGCTAAGCACCTGCCTTCGGAAGGGGTCATGATCCCAGGGTCCTGGGATCCTGCGCCCTGCTCATCGGGGAGTCTGCTTGTCCCTTTCCACTGCTTGTGCACTCTCACTCTCTCTCACAAAAATGAATAATATCTTTTAAGAAAAAGAGAGAGAGAGGAGAATAAAAGCTTGACGGTGTAGCCACACCCCAGACGGAGACCATCAGAGCCTCCCAGGAGGCGGGGCCCAGGCAGTCTTCTTAGGGCCTTCCAGGTGATTCCAACGTGCAGCCCAGGTTCACAACCACTGCTCTCCTCTCTGTCCTTGCGGGGCGTCCAACCACTTCTGCCGTGTCGTGGGCATTTGCTGGGTTCTCCGACGAGCGGGACCATTAGAGGAAGCACCTTTTCTGAGTGGTTATACCATGTCACCTGGCGCCTAGCCATGAGTTACTGGGCCAACACTTCCCGCTCGCTGGACAAGGCAGTTCTCTTCCTTGGAACTTCGGAGCCGAGAGGGAATGACTGCCTGGGTGACTACATCTATCAAATGTAAACGTGAGGAACTCTCTGTGATCCCACTCCCATCACATGGACCAGAGAAGTGGAAGAACCAGCCCGAAGACGGGAGCATTGGAGAGACCATTTCTGATGCTATGAGTCCCTGGTTCTAGTTCTTTCCCAACGCCCAGCTTCACTCCTGTCCTTGGGTTCTTGGGTCCTTATTATACATTTCCCTTTGTATGGGTGGTGTTTCTGTGACTTGAGACCAAAAAGTGCTCATTTACATAATCTTACACTTGTGAACTCTGTTCTAGAACAGATCTTCCAGCTAGATTCCACAGGTAACTCAAAGGTAATAAGTAAAAAATGCCTTCATAATTATTATACAGCACATTTCCTCTTTTTTTTTTTTTTACCTTTCTATGGTTGTGTAATATTTCATAATATAAAGCTTTTAAAAATCTACCATCTCCTCCCTCTGAGTTTAGTCTCCTTTATGGCTGTCTGAGTGATCAGGGTCGGCCCTGTGATAATGTTTGCATTATCCTGAAATCTTTCCTCTTCCTCACCCCCTTCAACAGTCAACTGGTCCGGGCGATTTTATACGTAAGATAACCTGCAAATGTGACACTCCTCTCCACCCCCACAGCCACCCCTTAGTGTCCGTGTCCTATCTGTCTCAACAGCCTTCTGATGCGGTTTCCCTTACTCAGTTTCTCCCCCAACCTAATCTTTTCCAGGGTCATCTTTTATTTTTTTTTTTTTTTAAGATTTTATTTATTTACTTGACAGAGATCACAAGTAGGCAGAGAAACAGAGAGAGAGGGGTGGGGAAGCAGGCTCCCTGCTGAGCAGAGAGCCAGATTCGGGGCTGGATCCCAGGACCCTGGGATCATGACCTGAACCGAAGGCAGAGGCTTAACCCACTGAGCCACCCAGGCACCCCCCTCCAGGGTCATTTTTAAAAAGACATTTCTGAACTTATCACCTTCCTGCTTCAAAATTTTTGAGAGGACACCTGGGTGGCTCAGTCCATTAAGCCTCTGCCTTCGGCTCAGCTCATGATCTCTGGGTCCTGGGATCGAGCCCCGTATTGGGCTCCCCGCTGAGCGGGGAGCCAGCCTGCTTCTCCCTCTCCCTCTGCTCCTCCCCCTGTTCATGCTCTCTCTCTCCTTCTCTCTCTCAAATAAATAAATAAAATATTTTAGAAAATGATAAAAATGATTTACAAAGGTCTCAAATGCCACCTCTTTGGGGAGATCTGGGGAAATCTGGGTCTTGGAACCAGTCAGCCCCGGGATTAAATCTGAGATTCCTGGCTCAACAGCTATGAGACCATCTATTTGGTTTCCATTTTTCAAAAATTCCCAACCTGAGAGGCTATTAGGGGGTAATTGCAGGTAGTTTATATAAGGCACCTTGTAAAGCAGGCGTTCGGCGGTTCTGTGCCTTTCCATCTCGATCCAGCACCACTTCTCATCTCTGAAAGACCATGAAGGATCTGTCCCTTCTCATCAGAGACCCACCTTAAATCTCGTTACCACTCAGGGTTGCTCTACAGGGACCATCAGATTCCCCAGGCTCTGAGTCTCCGCTTTCCCCCACTCCACCGCTGGTCCATCTTACTGATACTCCATTCTCGGAGCGCACATCCTGGAGTCCCTCCCTTATCTCAGTCCACTTCCCCTGTAACGTTGACTCTGGTGTATTGCTCCAACCACCCTGTCTCTGGCACTTGCCAGCCTTGTCCTCCACCCCACCTTCTTCATAAATCTTCTGCCTTGGACCCATACAACCACTTTCCTTTGGTCCTGTTATAGGGCTGGTGAGCCCCATGGGACACAATCACACAACTCACCTCAACGTACCCCTAACTCCACCTGGTCCCCTCAGCCACGATGTCACGTGGATCTGGGCGATGCTTTTTCTTTCCCTTACCTCCAGGAGCTCTTCCAGACCTCTCACAGCTTCCCTAAGGAGCTTTGCCTTAGGGGCAAAGCCTCAACTCTCTCGCCATCAGCAGAACCGCTTTCTCTCTCTTGTGCAGAAAGGTGACACCTTCAGGAGGGAGCCCCAGCTCTCTTCCTGGTTCACTTTCAGCCTCTGAGACTGCGGCTGGCCCCTTTGGCTCCTTATCCTCCCCCCCAAAAATGATGGATTAGCAATCATGAACACCATGCTCGTTCTTGGCTCTGTTCATGGCTTGCCTGGGGATTCTTACTGGCTTCCTCCTGTCCCTGTGAGCCGGGTCTGCCCAGATGCTTCCTTCCCACGGTGAAGGATGCTGTGTCCCACTTTGTCCCCTGCCCTCCTTCTCCTACTTTGTTTCAGTGTCTCCACTCCTCCAATGTCCCTGCTCCTGGCCTGTGCACCTTCTACATGCCTAGTAATTTACTAAGAACATTTCTTTTCAAGTAATCTCTGCACGCAGTGTGAGGCTCAAAGTCACAGCCCCGAGATACCAGCCAGGCACCCCTGTATGTCTCATTTCATCCTCTCAAATAACCCCGGCAGTGGTTCTTATCCTTCCTTCTCTAACAAAGACACTGAGATTCAGAGACTTTTAAGTAATTTGCCCAAGGAAAGGAGTAGAACCAGACCTCAGCCTGCTTCTCTCCTTTCACTCTGCCATTCCGGCAGACCAGGATCCTTGTCCCCTCCACTGCGCCTGAACGAATCCTTATATGTCAGGCTGTGGTGATTCATGGCATTCCAAAGACGGGTTTGATTGGGTTTGATTGGGTTTGGCCCTCACTAGGGAGGGAGACCTTCCAGGGCAGGACCCTTCATTTCCATTTCCCCAGCACCTTAGTAAATGCTTTCGATCATGTTCAGTTCAAGCTATCTTGGCCTTGACCATTTTGCCCTTCTTTTTCTTCTCCTCCTCCTCCTCCTCCTCCTCCTCCTCCTCCTCCTCCTTCTTCTTCTTCTTCTTCTTCTTCTTTTTGAGAGAGAGAGAGTGAGAAAGAGAGAGCGTGAGCACGTGAGCAAGAGCAGGAAGGAGGGGGAGAAACAGACTCCCCACTGAGTGGGAGCCTGATTCGGGGCTCGATCCCAGGACCCTGAGATCATGACCTGAGCTGAAGGCAGACACTCAACCAACTGAGCCACCCATGTGTCCCTGCCTTTATTCTTTTATCAGCTGAGTGGACAGGAAAATGCGATCATGGTAGAGGAGACACTTGACTTCTCATAACCTTGATGGGAAAGGACCCGAGTTGGGATGCAGTAAGATCAGTGAGTCTGGGCTCAGGCAGACTAGCAGGGGGCTTTGGGGCTCTAGTCTGCCTGCAGTGTATTGAAATATTGAATCAGCGAAAGAAAAGAACAAGATTAAAGCGTATGAATGGAAAGCTAGCAATACACGGTTTAGGTTTATAACTAAATCACGAGCGGTAAAAATAAAGAGAAAGAAAAGAAAAAGGAAGGAAGAAAGAAAGAAGAAAGGCAGGCAGGCAGACAGACACGCGTGCAGAATAATTAAGAATTTTACAATTTTCTTATTTGCACAGGACAGAGAGAGAAACAGAAGCACTCTTCCTTGGCATTCTGCTTGCACCAGGCAGTGTTCTGGAACTTTACCTACATGAACCATTTCAGAACCACAGCAACCCTGCAAGATTATCATCGGTCTTTTTTTGTCTGTGTTTGTTTTTTCAGATGAGAAAACAGAAGCAGAGAGAAGTAAAATAACTCGCCCTAGGCACCAGGCTTCGGAGTGGTCGAGCCTGTCCCAGCCTGTCCGGGGCACACCGTACTGCCCAATTTCATGCGTTTGCAGAACACATCAAGGGCTAGAGCAGAAGACCGAGCCTCATGTGATATATGAGGGAAATGAAAACCACTCATATTGTCAGATGAATTCTTCCTGACACAGCAAGAATGACCACATCCTGGTGGAATGACCTCACCTCATTCCCACTGATATCGTTGTATCAATATTTTTTTTAAAGATTTTATTTATTTACTTGACAGACGAGATCACAAGCAGGCAGAGAGGCAGGCAGAGAGAGGAAGTGAAGCAGGCTCCCCGCTGAGCAGAGAGCCCAACGCGGGGCTCGATCCCAGGACCCTGGGATCATGACCCGAGCCGACGGCAGAGGCCCCAACCCACTGAGCCACCCAGGCGCTCCAGTTCTATCAATATTTGATATTGTTAGGGCGCCTGGGTGGCTCAGTGGGTTGGGCCGCTGCCTTCGGCTCAGGTCATGATCTCAGGGTCCTGGGATCGAGTCCCGCATCGGGCTCTCTGCTCAGCGGGGAGCCTGCTTCTCTCTCTCTCTGCCTGCCTCTCTGTCTACTTGTGATCTCTCTCTGTCAAATAAATAAATAAAATCTTTAAAAAAAATATTTGATATTGTTATATTGTTACATGTTCTGGAGGGTGATTATTCTTGGTGAGGAGTTAAACAAATATAGGAAACAAAGGAAACACAAGGAGTTGGCAATTGATCAAGCCATTCAGTAAGAGGAACGGAGGCTGAAGGCAAAAACACAGAGGTTCAGAGCTCTTGGCTGGCTTGACTTGATCTCAGGGTTGTAAGTTCGAACCCACATTGGATGTAGACAGTACTTAAAGATAAAATTTTTAAAAAATATTCATTGGATTTTTTTAATTATTATTTTTTTTCTTTTTTAAAAGAGAGAGGGAGAACATGGGAGGGGCAGAGGGAAAGGGACAGAGGGAAACCAAGCAGGCTCCATGCCTGGCGTGGAGCCCGACTTAGGGCTCAATCCATAACCGTGAGATCATTACCTGAGCTGAAACCGAGTAGGGCATTCAACTAACTGAGACACCCAGAGACCCCTTAAAAATTAAAAAAAAAAATTTTTTTAACATGTTATTTATTTGTTTGACATAGAGAGAGATCACAAGTAGGCAGAGCAGTAGGCAGAGAGGGGGAAAGCAGGCTCCCTGCTGAGCAGAGAGCTGGATGCAGGGCTCCATCCCAGGACCCTAAGATCTGAGATCATGACCTGAGCGAAAGCAAACGTTAACCCACTGAGCCACCCAGGAGCCCCTAAAAATATCTTAAAAACAAAAAACAAAATGCATACACACAGATTAAAAAAAGAATTACCATGTAATCATAGCTCAGTAAAAGGAAATTAAAACCAGATCCCCAAGTGACTTTAACTGGAGTTGTACAAATCAACTTACAGAAAATTCTTTGAGGTGCACCTGCCTGTCTCAGTTGGAAGAGCATTTGATTCTTAATTTCAGGATCATGAGTTCAAGCCCCGTATAGGATGTAGTGATGACTAAAAAAATAAACTTAAAAAAATGTCTTTCTTCAAGTCTTATGATGCACTTGATTAAAATCTCCAGGATCTGACTAAGCTAAACGATAAAATAAAGCTAACTACAGATAAGAAAGACAAGGGCTGCTGCCCTCATCAACTTTATCTGAAAGAGATATAAAAATAAAGGCCACGGGACACCTGGGTAGCTCAGCTGGTTCAGCGCCTGCCTTGGGCTCAGGTCATGGTCCGGGAGTCCCTGCGTCGGGCTTCTTGCTCAGTGGGGTGCCTGCTTCTCCCTCTCTCACTTCCCTGCTTGTGTTCCCTCTCTGGCTATCTCTCTCTGTCAAATAAATAATTTTTTTAAAAAGATTTTATTTGGGGCACCTGGGTGGCTCAGCCGGTTAAAGTCTCTGCCTTCGGCTCAGGTCATGATCCCAGGGTCCTGGGATCGAGCCCCACATCAGGCTCTCTGCTCGGCAGGGAGCCTGCTTCCTCCTCTCTCTCTCTCTGCCTGCCTCTCTGCCTACTTGTGATCTCTCTCTGTCAAATAAATAAATAAAATCTTAAAAAAAAAAAGATTTTATTTATTTATTTGACAGAGAGAGACAGTGAGGGAGAGCGTGAGAGGGGAGGTCAGAGGGAGAAGCAGACTCCCCGTGGATGTGGGAGCCCAATGCCAGACTCCATCCCAGGATTCCAGGCTTCCAGGATCATGACCTGAGCGAAGGCAGACACTTAACCAGCTGAGCTACCCAGGCACCCAACAAAGTGACTGCTTTACATTCACCCAGCTAATGAGTGTTGGATGGAGGACCTCAACCTGAAATTCTATCTTTATGTCCAGTATTCTGCCAAATACAGAATTTCACCGTAGGATTCAGACATAAGAAACCCAAATACGACTCTGCCAGAAAGAGAGACAGACATGAAAAGACAAAGGAGGGGCATTTAATAGAATTCTCACCAGCAGCCACGGCATCTGACCATCATTACTGGGGCGCTGCGCTGTGCCAGGTGGGGAGTAGGAGCGGGGAATTCAGAGGTGGAGAAGACACGGTCCCCACCTGGGAATGGGCGCCAGGTTTACGGGCGGAGGCTTCCGTGTAAACAGATAGATTACAGCGCAGGGTAATCAGAGCCGGGCTGGGGCTGCAGGAAGCACAGCTGGAGGCCGAAGAAAGGAATTGTTTGAAGTGGAGGAGCTGGGGAGGGGACACCTGTGACTGAAAGCTTAGTGAGGGGTGCAGGGGGATGGTGGGTGCAGGCGGAGGGGGTTGGTGGTACGGTTGAACGTCTTGAGGGTAGAAGATGCTAGGAGAGCAGTGGCTCTCCTAGGACTGCGGGCCACTGTCGCACGTGGAGCACTGGGGACAGGAGGGTGGGGAACGGAGGAACTCTCCTCTGCGACTTAGTGGGGTCATTTCTCTCGCGAGACTTTAGTTTCCTCACTGGGACCGTGAAGGATGAACAGAGAAAGAAAAGTTAGTTTTGCTTTTGTAGTAAAACCCTTTGTTCAGATGAAGCCAGCTGGGAGACCCAAGGCTTACAGGAGGAGATAAAGAATTTGTCTTCCCAACGGGAAACAGATTTGCCATTCCTTGGAAATACATTTTGGAAAATCCGTGATCTGAGTGAGGGGGCGGATTCTCACCCCCCGCCACCCCCCCCCCCCTCCATCCCTCCATCTCCTGCCCCAGGGTCTGAATTTGCACCAGCACTTAAGCCGCTTTGTCTGGGAGAGGAAGTAGTTCTCAGGGCGCTAAGCAGGAGGGGGCGGGGCGGGGAGGGGGGTTTGCTGGGGTTGAGGGGGGTTGTGAGAGCACCCGCTGCTACTGCTGTGGGCGCCACCTGCACTCTTACCACCCACCACCCCTACCGAGCTCCATTCTCCACTTTTACATGTTTATTGAAAAAAAAAAAAATCTTTCTTTCTTTCTTTCTTTTTTTTTTTTTTTAAATCGGGACTCCTGGCTAGTAGCTCAGTCCGTTAAGCGTCTGCCTTCGGCTCAGGTCATGATCCCAGCACCCTGGGATCGATCCCAGCATGGGGCTCCCTGCTCAGCGGGGAGTCCTCTTCTCCCTCTCCCGCTGTTGCTCCCCCCTGCTTGTGCTTTCCCTCTAAAATAAATAAATAAAAGCATTAAACCTTATATATATACATACATACATATATAGTTTATTTTCTTGAAAGACCCAGCCAGGGTAGGACTGAGGGGAAAGGAGAGGGACAAGAAGATGCGGGGGGGGGGGGGGGGGGAGGAGCTTGAGGTGGGCTCATCCCGCGGCGGGAGATCACTACGTGAGCGAAACCAAGAGTCCCAGCTCAACGGACTGAACCACCCAGACGCCCTTCTACTCGCCACTCTTATTTTATTTTATTTTTTAAAGATTTTATTTATTTATTTATTTGACAGAGAGAGAGAGATCACAAGTAGACAGAGAGGCTGGCAGAGAGAGAGGGAGAAGCAGGCTCCCTGCTGAGAAGAGAGCCCAATGTGGGGCTCAATCCCAGGACCCTGAGATCATGACCAGAGCGGAAAGCAGAGGCTTTAACCCACTGAGCCACCCAGGTGCCCCTCCACTCGCCACTTTTAAAAGGCAAAACCCGGGGCACCTGGGTGGCTCAGTCTTAGCGTCTACCTTCGGCTGGGGTCCTGATCCCATCGTTCTGGGATCAAGCCCTGCATCGGGCTCCCTGTTCCAAGGGAGCCTCCTTCTCCCTCTCCCACTCCCCCTGCTTGTGTTCCCTCTCTTAATGTGTGTGTCTCTCTCTGTCAAATAAACAAATAAGTAAATCTTTAAAAATACAAGAATAAAGGCAAAACCCCTCAACAGCTCCCCTTACCATCAGGAGGAATCCAAACTCCTGACCACAGGGGCTTCCCAGAACCTCCCTTTGCCACCAACCCCTGCCTTTTCTACTCCACCTGCACACAGCCCGCAACCTCCGTGCTCAGGGAATTGGTAGCTGTGCCTTCTCCAGGCCCAGTCTTCACCTGAACATCTGTCCTCTGTCCGAACATCTGTCCTCTGTCCATCGCTTCAGTCAGGTCTTTAGGAATATTACCCGAGGAGGGTGGCCTCCCGGGCAGAGGGAACAGCTTCTGCAGCCCTGCTCCTGGCTCACTCACTCTTTTCTTTTATTTCTTTCTTTCTTTTTCTTTTTTAAGATTTTATTTACTTATTTGACAGAGAGAAAGATCACAAGTAGAGAGGTAGGCAGAGAGAGAGGGGGGAAGCAGGCTCCTGCTGAGCGGAGAGGCCGATGCCAGGCTCGATCCCAGGACCCTGAGATCATGACCTGAGCGGAAGGTAGAGGCTCAGCCCACTAGCCACCCAGGCAGCCTGCTGTATTTTCTCACTGTCTGTCCTGTGCTATCAGTGCGCTGGTTGTCTGATGCTCCCTGGGGTGAAAGCTTCTGTGGGTTCGGGGACTCCCCCAGCGGCTGTCTCTCCAGCATCTGGAAGGGCGCCTCCAACACGCAGATGCTCCTTCAATGTATTCAGTCAGTTGCTTTGCCAAGAGGGCAGGGAAGACAGAGCGAGAGAATTCAAGCTGCCCCAACAGCAGAAAGCTTTGGACTTTTACAGCCTGTGGAGGGGGGAATGTAGGATGGGCATCCGGTGACTCCCGCTCCCTCTAGGACTGGGGCGGGGTGACCCGCACTGCCTGTAGGACTAAGGTAGGCCCCCAGCAGACACATAGGTACAATGTGGAAAGTTCAAACAGGAGCTAATGAAGTGGAAGCGGAGGTGGGGCCTGGTGTCCCACTGCCTCCGCCATCTTCCTCCGGGCTCTTCAGGCACAGAATCAGAGTATTTGCTGAACGTCCCCGCACTAGGGGCACAAGGACCTATCTGGTCTCTGGGACCGACAGAGGATGATCCTGGAGACCCCTTCCACGGGAAGAAAGGCCTCTCTTGCCCTCTGGAGAGAGGCTGGAGGGCCTGCTGTGGGGAACCTAGGGACCAGACTGCAGGCATGGGAGAGACTCTGGCTCTCCTCATAGGCGGGGCCCGTACAACAGAGTGAAGCTATGACAAGCATGGGAGCCTCTGTCCTGGGGGTCCCAGATGTGTCATGCATGGAAAGACAAGGGCATTCTCCCAAGGCCTCAGACCTCTCTGAGCTGCCATCTTTACTATTCAGTGTTTGGTTCCATCCTGTGGGATATGCTCCTAAGAAGGAAGAGGAGAGAGACAAACAATAATGAGAGAAGAGACAGAGGAAATAGAGAGAGAGACTGGGGTGGTGGTGAGGAGACAAAGAAAAGAAGAAGCAGGAAAAAGGCTCCGAGAGAGGGACTTTAAAGAAAAATCCTCAGAGCTGGGAGATGAGAGGAGGTTAAGATCAAGACAAGGATGGGGCGCCTGGGTGGCTCAGTGGGTTAAAGCCTCTGCCTTCGGCTCAGGTCATGATCCCAGTGTCCTGGCATCGAACCCCGCATCGAGCCCCACATCGAGCCCCACATCGAGCCCTGCATCGAGCCCCGCATCGGGCTCTCTGCTCAGCGGAGAGCCTGCCTCCCCCCTCTCTCTCTGCCTGCCTCTCTGCCTACTTGTGATCTCTGTCTGTCAAATAAATACATAAAATCTTAAAAAAAAAAAAAAAAAAAGATCAGGACAAGGAGAGAACCAGGAAAGAAAGGAAAACCAGAGAGGATGAGAGACAGAACAAAATATCTGGAATGAAGGAGAAGTTAGGTCAGCAGGACAGGCTTGTTTTGACCTTGGAGAAAAGAGGTCAGACGACACGTCCTTGGCTGCCCTCCTTATTCCGGAACCTCCGGGGGAGGAGCCCTGTCCTATCTCCGGCTCCTTCAGGTGGGGCTGCCTTGCTTTCTTGGGAGGAGTCCACACTCCTAGATGGGTGGGTGCTGTGTGTCCGGCTCCTAGTCATTAATAACTGAGGCTAATGACTCCAGCCCCTCCCTGGGCTCCATCCTTCCATCTGCTCGGGAGGATCGGCTGACTCAGAGGGTCAAAGAGCCAGCCCTAGACGAGTCCAAGTAGGACCCAGGAGTCCATCCTAGGGTCTTAGAGGGAACGGAAGGGCGTCCGAAGAGAAGACATCTATGACATCAGCCCCGGGGAGGTTTCAGACCTTGGGGCTGGCACGTGGGGCACTGGGGACAGGACCGGAGAGGACTGTCCTGTGTGGGCTGTAACCTGCAAAAGATTCAGCTGTGGCTCCTGGAAGTCCTAAGGTCCTGAGCCCAGAACTGCCCCCAAAGGAGGACCCGTCTACTTCCTTAGCTTCCCACTTGGCCCTCTGGCCGGACTGTCTGTCCCCAGGAGGGGGATCTACAGGTGTTCAGTGTTCACCTGCAACACCATGTTACCTTCTCAGAAAAGGTTTGTAACCATCTGGCAGGTTGAGGATAGATAGATGGGCGGGGGTGGGGGGGTGGGGAGCAAGTACAGCAAAATATTAACTATGGCAGAATTGACATGGGGGTATACGGGTGTTCACTGTGTAATTCTTTTCATTTTTCTTTATGTTTGGGGATATATATATATATATGAAGTAACAGGGAAGACAGAGAAAAAGTTGTCTGGAAGATAGTAGGCACTCCTAAGTACAGGACATTGGGACTATAATCCCTTTCCAGGAGGATCTATGTTTCAAATGCCCTGAGAGGACAGTGTTTATCCTGAAAGATGACAGCTTGCAGGTGAGCGCACCTGCAGACACCCAAAGAGGGGAGGGAGAGACTCAGACCACACCCAGGAGTGATCAGTAACTTCTTCCACCCAAAGCTGCCACCCCTTCGGTTGGTGAAGTTTTCTCAAGTTCATTCTTCGAGTCCTGAGATCTGGGCCTTGGCCCGGAAGGAACCACCCTGTGACCTATAACCCATGCTGGGGAGAGACTGGATAAGAAATTCAGGACTCTGCCTGACAACTCAACCCTAACAGATTGACCATATTTGCTCAGGAGGTGAGGTTCACATGGTAAACAGCAGGGGGAGGGCTTGGACCTGGTATAAAAGATTTGAAAGTGTCAGGGGGTTACTTTGCACTTGAAACAGCCAGGTGAGGGGTGACAGAGGCCTGAGCTAAGGGGTGACAGGGAAGGCTGGGTTGAGTTTGGGGGAATTCAAGCTGAGCTGGGCAGGAACCTGCCCGGACACCTGTGTTGTCAACTAGTCTGGGACGTCTGCGGCTGAATGGGATGCTAAGATATCTGGGTCTCTGTGGAAGGACTGGGGATGCCTGGGGTGCTCGGGAGCATTGATGTGGCCAGATTTGTGTTAGTGGGGAAAGAATGATAATACATGGAGCAGGCATCTGAAATCTATTATCTTTTTTTTCTTTTTTAAGATTTTATTTATTTGACAGACATAGATCACAAGTAGGCAGAGAGGCAGGGAGAGAGAGAGAGGGAAGCAGGCTCCCTGCTGAGCAGAGAGCCCGAAGTGGGGCTCGATCCCAGGACCCTGGGATCATGACCTGAGCCAAAGGCAGAGGCTTAACCCACTGAGCCAGCCAGGTGCCCCTGAAATCTATCATCTTGAGCCGGTCCAAACTCCCCCTGCAATCTCTCAGTGTGTCCACCTCTGCCTGAACTACTCTGATGCTCATGGTGGCACAGTCTTGTCTCTCATCACCTCTGCTCCCCAGGTGACACAGACACAGCTCTAAAATGCTCCTTTCCTTCTGATCTGAGACCAGCGCGAAGCTAAGAATTTTACCTCTGCCCTGGATGTCCCCCGAGCCAGGCCAGTCCATCACAGGCAGATTTCAGTTGGTCATGCTCAGACTCTTGGTTGGAAAACTCAACCATCCCTATGATCTGGAGACGGTCTCCACTTCTTTGCAAACTCTCTTCCTGCTTCGTGCTGGGAGGGAACAGGACTTAACACAGCTTGGCCCAGATAGAGGGTTAGGATTGATCTTCTGATCTGGGATAGAAGAAGGGAATTGGTTACCTCCAGACCAGGGAGGACCGAGGGGTTAAGGACACAGTAGATAGTCTTCCAGAAGCAGGACTGGAGATTAGGGACAATACTTTCCAAGCCCAAGACTAGGTCAGTTAGGTCTGAGTTGAAGGATAAAGAAGGTTGAGTCTCAGCTGGAGGTCAGGGATGCTGGGCTAGATGATGTCCAAAGGAAAAAGGCTAAGACTTGACTTTCTGCTTTCTTTCCACTTCAGCCCCAGAATGTTGGCCATCACTCTTCTGGCCCTTCTCTGTGCATCAGCCTCGGCCAATGCCAGTAAGTGAGAAAGAAGCCAGGAGCCCAGCACTAGCGTCATGGGAAGGCAGTCTTCTGCAATGCTGGTGGCCAAGGCTGAAATTCAGAGGCTGGCTTGGGGTGGTGGGCACTGAGTTGTGGGAGGTACTGGGGTGGTGGGGAGAAACTCAGCTCCTGCGGTTTCTTCCTCCGACTCCTACTGTCCCCTCTAGTTCAGGCTAGGGCCTCCTCCTACAATGGAGAGTATGGAGGCGGTGGAGGAGAGCGATTCTCTCATTCTGGCTACCAGCTGGAAGGCCCCATCACTGCCATCCGTGTCCGGGTCAACAGATACTACATCGTAGGGTAAGATTCTTTGCGTTTCTCTGGTTTGAGGATCCTTTGATCTTGCTGAACTGGAAAGTTCTCAGTCACTTGGGGTCACGTCTGTTCCAGTCAAAAAGTCCCAGGGATAATATGGTATGTGAAAGAGATCTGAGGCCAGCGCTGCCACAACCAGCCCTCCAGCCCCCAGCACACGTGACCTTGGGCAAACCATCTAGCATGGCTGCTCGGGGGGCCTAGAAGCTGGCTGGTTTGGCGCCCCCCAACCCCCGCCGGAGGCGTAAGTCCCCTCAGGCATCCTCCCTCTTTGCTGATGCTTCTCCCCCAAAAGGTGTATCTTCTGAGCCTGGACTACATCCTGGGACAACAAAGTCTCTGCCCTCATGAGAGGCTTCCAGAATATTCCTTCTCCTTTTGCATGGGGTGGCAGGGGGGTGTGGGGGTGTGGTGGTTGGCACAGCGGGAATCTAGAGTTCCCAAAATCAAGCTCCAGCACTGGTCTGGTCTGGCTGACCCTGGCTAAGTTACTTTTCCTTTCTGAGCCTGTGTGTGTTTTGGCAAAATGAGTTGAAGTTCCCCGTATGATCTCAAGGGCTCCCTCATCCCTCACATGCTGTGGGACTGGGAGGAGACTTGTCACCCCTGTCCCCGGTTTGCGGGTCTTGGAGCGTACGCCAAGAGGTCCTGAATCCTGGTCACCCCGCTCAGTGTCTGTCTTCCTTCCCTCCCCGCCCGGCCCCTAGTCTCCAGGTCCGCTACGGCAAGGTGTGGAGCGACTACGTGGGGGGCACCCAGGGAGACATGGAGGAGATCTTCCTGCACCCTGGGGAGTCAGTGATCCAGGTGTCTGGCAAGTACAAGTACTACCTGAGGAAGCTGGTCTTCGTGACTGACAAGGGCCGTTACCTGCCTTTTGGGAAGGACACAGGCACGAGTTTCAATGCCGTCCCCCTGTACCCCAACACTGTACTCCGGTTTATCAGTGGCCGCTCGGGTTCCCTCATCAATGCCATTGGCTTGCACTGGGACGCCTACCCCAGTGACTGTAGCAGTTGCTGAACCCCGGGCTCGTCCCAGGCCGGGCACTGCAGTGGGGGTGGGAGAACGTCTTTACCATTAACCTCATCCACATGGTTCCATAAAAAAAAAATAAAAGGACATAGCTACCGCTTGTGTCTGTGGGTGTGTGCAGCCGGGATCAGCCTCCTGGCTTGGGCTCTGGAGGTGCGGGTCTTGTTTCTGGCTGTCTGTGGGATGTCACTCTGGGGAAGAGTGGGAGGGAGAGAGAGAGAGAGAGGTTTAAGAGTCTTGGGCTTTTCTTCGTAAGTTATCAAGAGGAGATAAGACTCGGGCTTGTACCAACTCTTTTTTTTCAAGGATAGCTTCTGGGACTGTTTACCCAAACTGGGGTTCTGTGGCTGAGGGTAAGGACTAGCTGTGGCTTATCGCCCAAGTCCCAGATGTTCCACTCTCTAGCCCTCCTCTCCCCTTGAGATAATGCCTTTCCACCAAAAGGCCCTTGACCTTGACTCACTTGCTGTCTGTGGCCTGGGCCATTTTCCTTTGTTCTTTCCCAGAATCCACGTGAGTCCTGAAGCTTGGCCTACGTTACTCCTGCTTAGCTGCCTCTCACCTGTGCCCAGCAGCACCGGTGTCCTTGCTTAGCTTAGCTCGTGAAGAATTGGGCTTCCTTCCCTAAGAAGCCATCACCTCCCCGACGCCTTGTATTCAGCCAATACTATCCTCAAGAAAGGGCATGACCAGAGGGGTGGATTTCCATCGTGGCTTTCCAGGGACAGGAGGGTTGCTGTTGGCTACATAGATACAGAGAGGATATTTGTTACTTTGAAGAGAATTCTTCGGACTCTAGTTGCCAGTCCTAAGATTGTGAACAGTTTTTTGTTTTGTCTTTCAGTGGTGGTGGTTGGGGGTGGGGGAAGTCACTCAGTGCTCCCAAAAGATTGATTGACCTCAGGGGGATCATTTCTTTCCAGTCAGACAAAGATAACAAGTATGTCCACGTAATTTTAGTTTTATTTTTTTAAAGATTTTGTTTATTTATTTGTCGGAGAGAAAGAGAGAAAGAGAGAGAGGACAAGCAGGAGGAACGGCAGGCAGAGGGAAAAGCAGGCTCCCCGTGGAGCAAGGAGGCTGATGTGAGACTCGATCCCAGGACCCTGGGATCATGACCTGAGCTGAAGGCAGCGGCTTCACTGCCTGAGTCACCCAGACATCCCTACATGTAATTTTCGAAAAAAATGTTATTTAAAAAAAAAAGAAAAGAAAAGAAATGTTAACATTACAGAAGCAAACTCATATCTAGCTTGTTTTTATAACAATTTCTTTCTTTCTCTCAAACAATTCCACAGAATAGAATAATTATGTCACTGTAATTTTTTTTTCTGAGATATAAAGCACCTAAGATCCACCCTTTTAAAGTGTGTCATTTCAGTGGTTTTTAGTACATTCAGATGGTACAACCATCATCTCGAATTCCAGGATACTGTCATCAGCTCAGAAAGAAACCTCATCCCTGTTAAGCAGTCACTCCCCATTCCTCTGTCCCAGCCCCTTGGAACCACTCATCTACTTTCTGTCTCTATGGATTTGCCTATTCCCGACATTTCGAGTAGAAGGAATCATACAATACCGTGGCCTTCTGTGTCTGGCTTCTCCCACTGGGTATATCTGCAAGGTTCATCCAAGTCCTAGCATGTCAGTACTTTGTTCCTGTGTGTGGCCAAGTCTGACAGCAGCTATCTGGTCAATTTCAGGATGGGCTTTAAACCAGCCCTTTCACCCGAGGCGGGTGGGGGTGGATTGGGGGGGTGGGGGGGTTGGACCACACTCTCATCTAAGAGGCAGAAACAGCAGAAGGGGATGGAGTAGTGGGATTCTTGGCTTTTGCCTAGTTATATTAGGCTTTTGTACCAGATTTGATTTCAAGAAAATTTTTCTTATAAAGTCTGAAAATTGCTGAACTGAGCTAATCATTTATCAAATATTCTCTGCTCGGTGCTTTGGAATACAAAGACCACTGAAAGTTGGGTTCTCTTCCTCTAGTTGAGGGGAAGACTTGGTGATGGGAGGGTGTGTGTGTGTCTGTGTGTGTGTGTACGTGTGTGCACATGTGTACAGGGGCCCAGTCCTGGGCGCAGGCTCCAGGTTATGCAGAAATATGAACATACAAAAATGAAAAGTGGTTTAGCACAGCTAAAATGCAAAGTACAACTGGGTAAAGATGAAATGTCATGGAGAGGCTGGAGCCATGAACGTCACGCTAAAACTATTGTTTATTTCATGGGCTTCAGGAAGCCATTTAGCCAAAATTTCGCCCAAGGGATTGATAAGATTTATAAGAAAGTCATTTTTTTTCTGGTACAAGTGGGGAAAACAGATTGAAGGGGAAGCAGGGTACTAGTTAATAGGTCTAGATCAGAGAAGAAAGGCAACAATGTGAGGAAGAGAAGAGAGGGAGGGATTTGAGAGATTCACAGCAGAGGTGGACTCCAGAGAACTTGATCCCATGAACGCATAAAGGTACGTGAAGGAGGAGAGTCTAGAAGAACTGCCATGTCTAGTATCAGCAACTGGGAAGAGTGGGATCCTCTCTGAGATGAGGAGAACAAGGAAAAATTAGCCTTGTTTTAAAATTTATTAATTTTTAGGGTGGCAGGGGCAGAGGAAGAGGGAGAGAGAATATTAAGCAGCCTCTATCCCCAGCATGGGGCCCAACACGGGGCCTGATCTCACAAACCCAGGATTAAGAGTCACATGTTCTACCGACTGAGCCAAAGAGGTGACCCCTAGAGATGACAGGATTTATTGCAGAGATTTGGCTCCCCAGATGTGGAGGCGGGTGAGGCAAGTCTAAAATCTGGAGGGCGGGCTGGCCGTCTGGGAACTCTTGGGCAGGAGGGTGTGCTGCGGTCCATAGGTGAAATTTCTTTTTCCTCAGGGAAACCCCAGTTTTTTTCTTTCACTTCCTTGTAAACTAATGTCTTATGTTATCAAAATTTACACATTTAGTAACTTAATTTTCTTAAATTTTTTTCCCAGCTTTGCTGATGTATAATTGACAAATAGAATTCTAATATTTTTGAAGTATACAATGTGACAGTTTGATACATGTACGTGGTGAAAGGACTCCCACAGTCAAGCTCATTAACGCACCCATCACCTCACAGTTACCTTAAAAAAAATTTTTTTATTGAAGAATAATTGACATACAATATTGTATTAGTTTCAGGTGTACAATATAGTGATTCAGTATTTATATACATGATGAAGCGGCCGGGTCGCCTGGGTGGTGCAGCCCATTAAGCATCTGACTGTTGGTTTTGGCTCAGGTTGTGATCTCGGGATCGTGAGATCAAGCCCTCCGTGTTCAGCAGAGTTGGCTTGTCCCTCTGTTCCTCCCCCACCCCTGCTCATGCTCACTCTCTCTCTCAAATAATAATGGTAAATAATAAAATAACTAATATCTTTAAAAAATTGTTACAATATCATTAACTGTACCCCCTACATTGTATATTACATTCCCATATCTTATTTATTTCTTTTTTAGAAAATATTTTATTTATTTATTTGAAAGAGAGAATGCACAAGCAAGGGGGAGGGGCAGAGGGAAGGGGAAAAGCAGACTCCCCATTGAGCAGGGAACCGGATGTGGGGCTCCATCCCAGGACCCTGGGACCATGACCTGAGCCAAAGGCAGACGCTTAACTGACTGAGCCACCCAGGCACTTTCCATATCTTATTTTATCAATAGTTACCTTAAAAAAATTTTTTTTTTGGTGAGAATGCCTAAGATCTACTCTCTTAGCAAACTGCAGTCATATAATACAGTATTTTCCACTAAAGTCGTCATGCGACACGGTGGAAAGTCTGTACCCTTTTACCAACATCTCCCCATTTCCCATATTTCCCAGCTCTTAGCAACCACATCCTACTGTTTCTTATGTGTTTCACTTTTTTTTTTTTTTAAGATTTTTATTTATTTGGCAGAGAGAGAGGGAGAGAGCACAACCAAGAATGGCAGAGGAGACTGGATCCCAGGACAACCTGAGCCGAAGGCAGACACTTAGCTCACTGAGGCACCCAGGTGCCCTCTCCCCTCTTTTTTAAGTAATCTCTACTCTGAAGGCTGGGCTTGAACTCACCACCCTGAGCTCAAGAGTAGCGTGTATCACACATAAGGGATACCATGCAGTATCAGTTTTGCTTTTATTTTTTATTTATTTTATTTTAAGCCTCTCAACTAACTGGATGGGGCCCACCCAGCTGACCCAGGATCATTACTTAAGGTCATATGATCGTAGATGGTAACTGCCTCTACAAAGCATCCTCACCGCAACACCTAGGTTAGTTTTGATTGAATGCCCTTCTACAGCCCTAGTCAAACTGACCTAGAACTACCTGTTGCACCTGAGCAACCCTAGGAGGGCTGGGGTGAGGAGTCAGTACAACCACAGGCAGTGAAGGAGTTTGCTGACCAAAATCAGATAAATCGGTTACTGAGGAATGCTGGGAACTTAGCTATTTGCTTCTAAAGGTCACAGTGAGTTGACAAGAGTACTGTCTAGAGACTTGGGACAGCTAAGTCCTACCTCCCCGCACAGCTACACAGCCTCAGTCAAATCCCTTAACCTCTCTGGGTTTCAATCACCCATTTGTAAAATGAGCTTCTCTGGGTCATGTGCTTTCTAAGACATATTGAGCTCATATATCCTAGAAATCTAATTTCTAAGACTTTACTGTTACATGAAAACAACTGGCCTCATTGTGCACTGGTTGAATGCCATATAGGGATAACTGAGCTATGTATATGAAGGAGGTGGCCTGGAACAGGGGCACAGCTGAGGTCCCCCCAAGTAGGGAGTGCTCGGGAGCATGCCCCGAATGAAGGACGCCAAGGCCCACAAGCTACAAAGAGCCCACAGCTCCTCTGATGGCAACTTGGAGTTGAAAGGCAATCTTTCAAAAAGGACACCTCTCCCCACACCTCATCACCTTGTCCCCCTCTGCCAGCCCCAGGTGCCTGGTGGGCTCAGCCGGTACAGCATGGGACTCTTGATCTCAGGTTGTTAAATTCCAGCCCCACGTTAGGTGTAGAAATTATTAAAAATAAAATCTTGAGGAGTGCCTGGGTGGCTCAGTGGGTTGGAGCTTCTGTCTTCAGCTCAGGTCATGATCCCAGGGTTCTGGGATCAAGCCCCGCAGTGGGCTCTCTGCTCAACAGGGAGCCTGCTTCTCCTTCTCTCTCTCTCTCTGCCTACTTGTGATCTCTGCCTGTCAAACAAATAAATAAAAATTTAAAAAAAATAAGAAAGAAATAAAATCTTGAGGGGCTCCTGGGTGGCTCAGTCGGTTGGGCATCTGCCTTCAGCTCAGGTCAAGATCCCAGGGTCCTGGGATAGAGCCTTTCATGGGGCTCCGTGCTCAGCAGGGAGTCTGCTTCTCCTTCCCACTCTCCCTTTGTACTTTCCCTCTCTCTTTCTCTCTCAAATAAATAAAATCTAAAATAAATGAATAAAATAAAACATTGAAAAACAAAAGAAAAAAGTTCCTCCCAACAGCAGGTCGACCACCAAATTAATTGGGTGATAATATAACTATGACTGTTTCCTCCTTTGGATCATCAGGAACTCCACAGTGGCTGGAATTGAGTCCTCCAGCACCCACTGCAGAGGGTAGCGGGGAACGAGCCATTTTCAGTAAAGACCGTGCCAGGCGTCTTGCGCATTCCCGGGAGCAGAGAAACCTCAATCCGCCTGGCTGACGCAGTCACCCAGGAGACAGCCAAGGTCAAATCCGTGAACTACAACCACCAACAGAACCCGACTATCCAAGAAACCAAAGACTCCCCTCGGCCTACAGCTTGTGGGTTTCAAGAAAGTTTTGGGCCCCATAACTTCAAGGCTGGCCAATGAGAGGAGGCGATCCTTCGTGTTAGCACGCAGACTTGTGAGTGCTGTGGCAGGACGGCAAATACAGAAGAAAACAGTAGGGCGAGACGGAACACGGAAAAGGGGAACGTACGCTTACTTTGCATCATGCGTTAGGAGTCCAGGCACTCTGCCAAAGTCCCTCATTTAATTGTGACAAAGATCCTGTTGGAAAGTAGTAAGCGTAGTCGCAGTTTCGGATGACGTCACCAGTGACGTCACCAAGACTGAAATCAGTTGCGTTTGTAGGTTTGAGAGGTACAGTGGCACGTGTCGCAGGTCACTGTGTCTCCACCCCTCCAAGCCTCCAACTCGTGCTCATTCCCCCATAGGTAATAACCGAGCAAACCCTGGTTTTTCCCCTCTTTTCTGCATCAGTGTGCCATCAAAGAAAACTCACCCGGAAACCCTGTAAAGCTTAGTTGGGCAAAACAAAGTGAGCATTCTCAGACTTAGCACAAACTAGTGTCTGAAAGATTACACGGCTTCCTTCGCTCATGCTGCAAATACTTATCAGGTGCCCGTGAAGCTTCAGGCACTCTGCTAACTGCTGGATCACGTTCCAAGTCACAAACACAGCCGCCGGCAGGATCAAGGTCAGGGTCAAACTCGGGTCTTTCTGACGTCAAAATCTGGGCATTATCCACACCTCCGTGATTTTCAAACACCTTAGAAACAAAACCTTACAAGATTCTGCACATGATTTCTGTCAAATGTATATACCTGTTGAACCCAAACTCCTCTATCAAGATACATAGGACATCACCCTCCCCCCCCAAATTCCTTCTGGGTCCTTCCCTGTCACTTCCTGTCCCCAACTCCCAAAAGGCAACCATTCTTCCGTGACTTTTCGCCACCAACTAGGGAAGCCTGTTCTGCATTCACACTGCCATTGCACGGAGCTTTTGGAAAACTCAGCTGTATACCCCAGAGGAAATGAGTGAAAAGGCAAATGACTTCAGTATTATTATGAAAATCATTTTAACTCTGCGGTGGCCAGGGGCCCCCAGACCACATTTTGAGAATCCTTGCTCTAGGGATTACAATATTTTGTTTTGTTTGAAATGTTAATATACTACTCTGTTTTGTGTTCTCAAAGCTGGAATCCTTTGCTGGGCCAGCCTCACTCCAGCGAGTACATCAAACTGGCCCAGGCACAGCAGCCTTCAAAGCCTCCCCACCCGGGGCAGACTGGCAAGGCTTCCTGGCCACCCGAGGGGCTCTATGATCTCTCTCAGGATTTCTCTTTCCCCACCAGGCCCCCCAGATCTGGTCCTTTCTTTTCCAGCGCCAATTCCCTTCTTAGTCACTGCTGCTTTGCCTCACTTAGGATTCTGAGGATTGAAGAACAGACCGGTCTACCTGGCTCACTAGTCTCCTTCCCGTTGTAATGGTGTAAATGCTACATGACTTTGCTCTGCTCTCCTTTGCTTCCTAAGGGCCTAGTTTAAAAAGGGGGGAAAAAAGAAAGTAAAAAAAAAAAAAAAAATCCACTGCTTCTTTCTCTTCTCCTGCTTGCTTGCCTGCCAGGTATTTAACGACTCAATTTCTCAACTCAATTAAGACAACCCAAGGAAGCAGATTCCACCATTATTCCCTTTTAACACCTGAGGAAACGGAGGCAAGGAGGCTATCCTTTACCCTGGGTCTGTACCTAAGCTATTCAACCTCAGGAGTCCCAGTCCCCTGACCTCTTTTCACCATTTCTGGCAGGTATCTCACCAAATATCTGGGGACTGGCAACAGATATGAAAACCTGAAGAGCCTTTCCTGAAGTGTGGGGAAAATCAAACTGCGGAAACTTTTATGTCAGTGGTTTCCGAAGTGTGGTCCAGGAAATTCTGGAGGCCCCTGAGACACGTGTGTGTGTGTGTGTGTGTGTGTGTGTGTGTATGCACACGCAAGGCCAAAGCTATTTTCATAATAAAACTAGGATGCCATTTGCCTCTTCCCCTTGCATCCTTTCTTAAGAATGCGGTGTTTTCAAGAAACTATATGACAAATTGGTATCACAACATCCTGAATGCACAAGCAGATAGCAGAATACAGCTATTTTCTTTTAAGCCACACATTCTATTTGTAAAAATGTAAAACAGTGCCGTTCTTCCATTTTTTTTTCTTTCCTTTGGAAAAGTTACTTTTAAAATTAAAATGTTATTTATATTCTTTTTTTTAAAGATTTTATTTATTTATTTGACAGACAGAGATCACAAGTGGGGGGGCAGGCTCCCCGCTGAGCAGAAAGCCCAATGTGGAGCTTGATCCCAGGACCCTGGGATCATGACCTGAGTGGAAAGCAGAGGCTTTAACCCACTGAGTCACCCAGGCGCCCCTGTTATTTATATTCTATGTAATGGGTTAGTTATTGTAATTTTTCGAGCAGATTTTTATTTATTTTTATAAGTTTTTTTAAAAAAAGATTTTATTTCTTTATTTGACAGAGAGAGACATAGCAAGAGAGGGAACACAAGCAGGGGGAGTGGGAGAGGGAGAAGCAGGCTTCCTGCTGAGTGGGGAGCCCAATGTGGGGCTTGATCCCAGGACCTTGGGATGGTGACCTGACCTGAAGGCAGATGCTTAATAACTGAGCCACCCAGGCGCCCCTCGAGCAGATTTTTAAATGGAGATAAAGGGACTGCATAGCTCAGTTGGTTAAGCGGCTGCCTTTGGCCCAGGTCATGACCCCAGGATCCCGAGACTTGATCCCAAATCGTGCTCCTTGTTCAGCAGGGAGCCTTCTCTGCCTGCTGCTCCCCCTTCTCTTGCTCTCAGACAAATAAATAAAATCTTAAAAAAAAGTAAATGGAGATATAATTCACACAACATAAAACTTACCATTTTTAGGTGTACACTTCAGTGGTTTTCAGTATATTCACTATGTTGTACAACTATCACACTAATTCCAGAACATTTCTATCACCCAAAAAGAAACTCCATACCTAATAGCGATAGTCATAATTCACCCTTTCACCAAAGCCCTGATCTACTTTCTGTCTCTATGGATTTGTTACTGCAGTTTTGAAGTGCATGAATAAATATTTTTAATTTTTTTTTAAGTTCTAATACAGTAACTATGGAATAGACACAACCCATATAAACAAAAGATCTTTGGGGTTTCAATTTTTATTTTTTTTTAAGATCTGTAAATTGTGGGCACCTGGATGGTTCAGTGGGTTAAGACTCTGCCTTTGGTTCAGGTCATGATCTCAGGGTCCTGGGATCCAGACCCCATCGGGCTCCCTGCTCAGCTGGAAGCCTGCTTCCCCCCTCCCCGCAACAACCCCCCCCCACCTGCCTCTCTGCCTACTTGTGATCTCTGTCAAATAAATAAATAAAGTCTTTTAAAAAAATCTATAAATTGTTTTTTAAGTAATCTCGAGATCAAGAGTTGCATGCTGCACCGACTGGGCCAGTCAGGCACTCCTGGTGCCTCATTTTTTTTTTTTTTTTAAAGATTTTATTTATTTATTTGACAGAGAGCGATCACAAGTAGGCAGAGAGGCAGGCAGAGAGAGTGAGAGGGAAGCAGGCTCCCCACTGAGCAGAGAGCCCGATGCGGGACTCGATCCCAGGACCCTGAGATCATGACCTGAGCCGAAGGCAGCGGCTTAACCCACTGAGCCACCCAGGCGCCCCTGGTGCCTCATTTTTTAAGAATGTAAAAGGATTCCAAGGCCAAAAAAACTTGGGAACCACTGGTCTAACACTTTTTTTTTTTTTTTAAGATTTCATTTTTATTTGTCAGAGAGAGAGAGAGCAAGCGAACAGGCAGACAGAGACAGAGTGCCAGGCAGAGGCAGAGGGAGAAGCAGGCTTGCCGCCGAGCAAGGAGCCCGATGTGGGACTCGATCCCAGGATACAGGGATCATGACCCTAGCCCAAGGGCGCCACTTAACCCACTGAGGCACCCAGGCGTCTCTTACTTTGTTTTTTAATGGGTTGGACCTAATCTCTAAGCCAGGGCCCTACCGGGAGCTCAAAGATAAATATTCATCCCTGGTTAAGCTTCCAGAAGGAACAGGTAGCTACTTCACAGACCAGTGAACCACAGGAGTTGGGTGGGTGGAACCGTGGTGAAAACGACAAGCTAAAAGACCGAACAGGCCTTTAACTCTCACTCAGATGTGCTGAGTTACAAAATAACATCGGCGCTGGTCTCCTGCGCTCAGATTTGACATAAGACGATACATAGTCACTTGGCGTATCTGGGCTCAGCAAGAGGTGAATGCACCATCATGACTGTCTACATGCAGAGAGCGTGGTCCAGACCTCCAGGAGTGACAGAAGTGACCAGAAGGTAAAGTACAGTTGACTGGCACTGAGTTCAAGTCCCGAAATCCACAAAAAAGACCCCCCTCCACCCCACAGGGCGCGAAACAACCCGAGGCAAGAAACTTCAGAAAATGAAGCTCACTTAGAATAACCCGTGTTTCCCTCTTCCTTTTTCATATAATCACCCCTTCTGCCACCAATATAGCGAAAACTGTATTCAATTCAGGGAACTTTGGGGGTAAGTCGATGGAGTGCCTTCGATCAGCGCTTGATTCGTACCAAAATTCATGGCTGATGGGGAAAAACGAGGCGACAAGTCTACACTTACGCATATCTATGCCTGGAAACCCGAAAGCCAGAAGGTACAGGGAGTCCAGTGCCCAGCCGCGCCCAGCAGCTCCTCCCACTGCCAGCCTCCCGCGCCAGAGTTCAAGCGGCTGCGGGGGCGGTGCCTAACACAGGTTCATAGCCAACCTGCGCGCATGCGTCCTCCGCCAGCGGAAACTTTTTCTTGCAGGTCCCTGAGGCGAACCCTAGAGGGCGGAATAGCTGAGAGCCTCCAACAGGGACTTCCGGCGGCGAGTAGGTGTGATTGGTGGAGCCCAGGGCAGGGGGCGGGGCACCGGGAAATTCGAATGGGAGAGGCGGGCCAACGGAGGGAGTGGAATGGACGCGGGGGTTATGGGGCAGCTGAGGCGACGCGAGATGGCTTCGGCGATCTCAGGTACGCGAGCCCGGCCTGGGCGGGACGCCGAAGTCTGGAGCCTGGTGGGGTAACGCGACGGAGTCTGGTTCCGGCTCCGCGGGTTGTCCGGGAGAGGCCGGAACGGCGCAGAGGAGGGGAGGGGAGAGTGGCAGTGTGGCCGTCCGGAGCGGGTCAGACCCCCTGGCTTTTTCCTGCTCACTGTTTCCAGCTCTACGCGCGGGTCAGTGGACCGTGTTAAGAGCCGATTCCAACACTAGAGCTTTGTTTGAGCCTAGCGCACTTCTTTTATGTGAGCTTCAGTTCCTTTGTCGAATGGGGATAGTGACCCCCATCTCGGGAGATGACGTGAGTAAGCGAGCGAAAAGTAGCTGACACTTAACCGTAAGGACCAAAAGAAAGGAGCTGGGTGCGCGTTTTGCGGCAAGGGTTCTGTATAAGACGTGCTGTTGGGTGAGGGGAGATCCCTGGGGGATGGAGGAGGGCTGGCGGAGGTTCAGACTCGCCGCAGCTGGGTGTTTGTTGACAGCATAAGGTGGGCTGAGATCACGCAGCAGGGAAATAAGGGACTGTTTCCTTTCCCTCTAGCCCTGAAAGTCAATGCTATCTTAGGGTCGAAAAGGCTGTTGGGACATTCGCAATCTTGTATGGGTTTGTTTACATATGTCTCTCCTCTCTTCCTGTACACTGAGTTCTGGTCAGTGATTATGGCGGGCACCATAGTCATTGATTGGAGTGTCCTGTGTTTGTCAGGCCCTGCGGAGAAACAAAGCTTTGTGGCAGAATGTCAGACGCATGGTGAGCCCTTGCTAGGTCCCAGGCACAGTTGTAAGCACTTTATGGTGATGAATCATTTAATCGTCACACAATACTATGAGGTGGTTGGTTGTTATTGTCCCTGTTTTACAGAGGAGGAGACTGAGGCATCGATGGGTAAATAGCTTGCTCAGAGTTGACACGACTAGTAAATATTGGGGTCTGAATCTGCACTCAGGCAGACCTACTCTAGAGCATCTTAACTCTTATGCCCGAGCACCTGACATTGTTGCTTTTGAAGCCTACTGTCCCTCACCTTTTCAAGACTCACTGTGTCTGCTGCATAGTAAATATCATAAAAATGCTTGAGAGAATATTGACCCTTCCCCAGACGAGCTTATAATCTGTTCAAAAGATAGTCATATCAATATATACTATCATGAAAAGCCATGATAGGTATGTATAAACTGCTATAGAGAGTACAAAATCTGAAGTAAGTAAACCCTTGGATATTCTGGGAGGATTTGATTTAAGGAAGTGATACTGGAAGCGGGTTCGAAGGTTAGATGGCAGTTTACTAGGCCTCGGCTGGATGAAAAGACCACCAAGTGATTTTTTTTTTAAAAGATTTTATTTATTTATTTGACAGCACAAGCAGGGGGAGCGGCAGGCAGAGGGAGAGGGAGAAGCAGGCTCCCCACTGAGCAGGGAGCCTGATGGGGGGCTCTATCCCAGGACCCAAGGTTCAGACCTGAGCTGAAGGCGGATCGATGACTGAGCCACCCAGGCACCCCCCAAGTGATTTCTTATTTATGATGTATAAAGAGGCCAATGACAGACGATGTCTGTGGCTTAGTTTCCTCATCAATAAAGGAAGAGTTAGGGACCCCTGGGTGGCTGAGTCGGTTGGGCGTCTGCCTTCGCTTGCTCTGTAGGGACTAGGAGTCATCAGCTTTAAGACAGTAATTGAAGCCAAGAAAGCCTGGGACCATGCCCATGAAATGAATCCGAGTAGCAGTTCTCAACAAGGGGCAGTGTTGTTCCCTGTGGGACATTTGTGATATCTGGGGACATTTTTGGTTGTTATGAGGGGGGTGGCCCATGGAATGCCACTGTCATATGTATCCAGTATATGTGTGCTAAACACCCTACAACACACAGGACCACCTTATTACAAAGAACTGTCCAGCCCAAAGTCATAGTGCCCAAGTTGAGCAACCCTGTGCTAGAGAGCTGGTAGAAGGAGCCTAGGAAAAAACATTTAAGATTGGTGGAAACTTAGGGTGAACAGAGAGCTGTGTCCCTCCATTCTCTGGCATGGAAACTGGCAAGGAAAGCAGTTCAAGGGTGTTGGATCTTGCTGGGAAGTCAAATGGGATGAGGGTCAGGCATGTCTACTGGATTTAGCAGATAAGGAGGTCATTGGTGACCCTGCAGAATGGTGAGGGCAGACGTGAGCTGGTGCTGCCTGGAGGAGTGAGTAGCAAGAGTGAAGGAGTGTAAGAACAATAGCTAACGTTTACTGAGCGCCTACTGCCAGCCACGGAGCCAAACATTGTGTATACATTCTTTCTGTGGCTTCTTACAGTCTTATGAGGGTAGATACTGTTATAAAGAGAAACTGAAGTTCAGAGAGGTTAAGAAGCCTTCCCAAGGTCACACAGCTGGTAGGTAGAACTTGTCGCTTGACTCCAAGGCCTATGGGGTTCCATACAAGGGGGGGCGCGAGGAGGACTGGGGGCCCATATAATGAACTTTGGAGTTAGACCTTCATTGGAAGTTCTGTCACTAGGTAGCTGTTGGCCATAGGCAATTTACCTGACCTCTATACTGAACCTTCCACATTTGGAAAGTGAAAGATGAATACAAAATAAGATAAAACACTTACTGAGCTTTTACCGATGTGCCAAATGTTATTCTGGGCACTTTTACATCAGTTACCTTATTTACCGCCTTAACAGCCCAGTGAGTACGGATTTTAGTTTATTCCCATTTTACAGGTGTGGAAATTGAGGCACAGGAATAGACCATCATTTCCCCCAGTTTAGTTAGTTAGTTGTAAGTGATAGAGCTGGGATTTGAATCCAGGCCATCCTACCTGGAGTAATGAACCTACTCACTGTAGGCTAGTTTACATGTTACTTCTTTTCATTCTCATTAAGCCTTTGCAAGGCCCACCTCACCCCATTTTACAGACAAAGAAACCAGGGCACATGGATGTTAAGTCATTTGCCCAAGGTCACAATCTAATAAGTGTTAGAGCTAGAAATTAAATTCACCTGTCTGACCCAGGTCTATGCTCTTTCTACATCACCACAGACTTCCCCTTCCCTTTAAACTTCTGTAAATGCGGGGCACCTGGGTGGCTCAGTGGGTTAAAGCCTCTGCCTTTGGCTCAGGCCATGGTCCCAGGGTCCTTGGATGGAGCCCGCATCGCTCTCTCTGCTCAGCGGGGAGCCTGCTTCCTCCTCTCTCTGCCTGCCTCTCTGCCTACTTGCGATCTTTGTCTGTCAAATAAATAAATAAATAAAATCTTTAAAAAAACAAAAACAAAAAAACTTCCGTAAATGCTTCTGTATCTGCCCTCTTTCTCTGTTCTTCCAAAAACCCTGGGAAAGATACGCAAGGAGAAGCCCCTGCACGCATTTTTGACAGGTCAGTGAATCTCTTTGCACCTTAATTTTCTCATCTGCATGGGTACATCTACAGGTTTCTACTGACTGGCTACTGACTTTCAGGATTCATGAGGATCAAATGAAAACTAGATGCCCAAGTGCCTTGTAAACCATAACGTGGAATCCCTGGCTTCGTTCGTCAGGTGAAGAAGCAGAGGCCCAGTTCTTGTAGGCCATCTGCTTACGGGGATGCTTGCTGTGTGTAAGATCCTCAGCAGGGTCGTCTGTCCACCTTTTAGTCTTGCTGTTTCTGTGCTGGCCACCGATACCAGCCTGGTTGGAATTCTGCTGTTAGGGGCACCTAACACTTGGTTGAGTGTCCCAGTTCTTGGGTTTCGGCTCAAGTCATGATCTGGCGGTTGTGGATCAAGCCCTGCTTCAGGCTCTGTGCTTAGTGCGGAGTCTTTGAGATTTTTTTTCTCTCTCCCTCTTGCTCAGTTATTCTCTCTCTCTCTCTCAAATGAATCAATAAGAAATCTTTAAAAAAAAAAAAAGAATTCTGCTGTTAGCTGTGAACTATAGTGTGGTATCCTCCAACATAAAACAAAGAAATACTTTCCTCATAAGATATTTTCAGCTCATTCAGTCTTTACGAAAATAAAGAGGATTGTTAAAAAAATTTTTTTTTAAGATTTTATTTATTTATTTGACAGAGAGAGAGCGCAAGAGAGGAGACACAAGCACAGGGAATGGGAGAGGGAGAAGCAGGCTTCCCATAGAGCAGGGAGCCTGACGTGGGGCTTGATCCCAGGACCCTGAGATCACGACCTGAGCCGAAGGCAGAGGCTCAGGCCACTGAGCCACCCAGGTGCCCCAACCAAACAGGCTTTTTTATCAAAGTTTTATCTTGTGTTTTCTGATAAAATATTCATAATCTTTTTCTTAATGACTTAGATTTAATAATTGGAAGCAAACAAAACAGAAAGCTTACACTAGGGAAGGATTGCGTGTTAATGCCTTTTGCACACTGAGCTGGGACAAAAGAGACTAGGGGCTGCCTCTCAACCTTATTCCTCTGAAATGAAGATGTCCACAGTGTTATTTATTTTAATGCAAACATTACAGCATTACAGAACTGTGTAACATAAAAAAGAAACCCACATAATCCCCATCAAGAGAAAAACTGTCATTAAGTTTTATGTGTATATACACTTAAATATAATTATATGTTATAAATCTCAGGTGGGAAATAGAAGCACAGAAAGGCAGTTCATTGATGGTTTGGGTGGGGGCTAATGTCAACTCTTTTATTTATTTTTTATTTTTCTTAAAGATTTTATTTATTTATTTGACAAAGAGAGAGCAAAAATAAGCAGGGGAAGTGGGAGAGGGAGAAGCAGGCTTCCCATAGAGCAAGGAGCCTGACATGGGGCTCGATCCCAGTACCTGGGGATCATGATCTGAGCGGAAAGCAGACGCTTAACAACTGAGCCACCCAGGCAGCCCAACTCTTTTAATCTTTACAACTACCCCAGAAGATGCTGGTCTACAACACCTTTGCACCCCAAAGCTTGTTTCACCAGCAGCATCCACATCACCTGGCAGTTCGTTAGAGATGCAGAATCTTAAAAAAAAACCCCAACAAAATGCAAACCTTAAGCATCATTCCAGAGACTGAAGCAAAAATCTTTTTTTTTTTTAATTTAAGGATTCTTATTTGTTTATTTGTGTGTGACAGAGAGAAGAGCACAATCAGGGAAGGTGGCAGGCAGAGGGAGAAGCAGGCTCCCCATTGAGCAAGGAACTCGATTTGGGACCTGATCCCAGAACCCTGAGATCATGACCTGAGCCGACTGAGCCACCCAGGCACCCCCTGAAATCTGCATTTTTTCTTTTTTAAGATTTTATTTATTTATTTGACAGAGATCACAAGTAGGCAGAGAGGCAGGCAGAGAGAGAGAGAGGGAGAGAAGGAAACAAGCTCCTCCCGCCCCAGCAGAGAGCCTAATGTGGGGCTTGATCCCAGGACCCCGAGATCATGACCTGAGCCGAAGGCAGAGGCTTTAACCCACTGAGCCACCCAGGCGCCCCTGAAATCTGCATTTTAACAAGATCTCCCGGGTCATTTTGTAAACCTGACAATCTACACCCCACTGGACCTCCTCGTAGAGCAAGGGAGGAACTGGGGCCGCCACCCACGGTACAGCCAGGGTGGAAAGAATTTCCCTGAAATGAACTAGGGGCCTCGGGCCTTCCCCGTGGTGTCTCCAGGACCTCAGCATCCACCTCCAGTCCACCGTCCCTGCCCCTCTGTCAAGGTAAAGAGGGTCTCTAATCTACTCAAGATGCTGGGGTTTTGTTTTGTTTTTAGGCTCTGCTTCTTTTGAGGAGCAAAAAGACAAAATGTGGGCCATGACACAAGTTGTCATGGGCACAGGCTCTAGGCATAACATACTGAGGTGTCAGAAGAGCTGCTGCCCCTCCGTGGGCTTCTTCATGGGCAAAATGGCCTGAATAGAACCTGCCTCAGCGACACGGTGAAGATTAAAGCGTGTCTGGCATGTAGTCGGCGCTTACTAAATGCTAATGTTTGCTAAGTACCGGACGCGGTTGGCGGAGAATCGCTCTCCCCCAACTTCCGGCCGCTCTCCGCGGAAGCTGCCGTTCATCCTTCAGAGCTCAGCTGTGTCCAGCAGCTCTTCCTGCAAGACTCTGCTGTATTTCACGCCTAAAAACTTCCTTTCTCTCCTCTAGGTGCTGGTCGCTGTCGGCTAAGCAAGGTGGGGGCTGGCCGGCGCCCGCCTCCAGCTCGAGTTAGGGTGGCTGTGCGGCTGCGGCCATTTGTGGATGGGACAGACGGAACAGGGGATCCCCCTTGTGTGCGGGGCCTGGACAGCTGTTCCCTAGAGATTGCCAACTGGAGGAACCACCAGGAGACTCTCAAATACCAGTAAGATTCAGGTTGCTCTGCCCTCCCGCCCCTCTCCTCTCTCCTAGGCCTGCTCACATTAGCACTGCCCACACGGTTTCTCAGAAGTTTCTTCAGGATCCTTGCTCCCTCCTCACACAGCTTTGTTCCTCACACCTTCCTTTGGTCTTTCAGACACGTTTCTGGGGGCCCACTCCGACAGGTCCTCTGGAGCATCCTTGGGGGAAGGCTGAGGGCTGAACCAAACACATTACTGTCCACAGTCTGGTGGGGGAAATGGGCACAAAGAGGGAAAGGGGAAGGAGTAGCAACGGTGAGCAGGGGAGCCCCAACTAGGGTCAAGGAGGTGTAGGAAGGGTTTGCCGGGGGGACACAGACCAGCCTGCCAACCCAGGCTGCAGCTAGGCGGTGGGAGAAAAGACCATCCAGCTTTGGGGGAAGAGCTCACAGGTGCAACAGCTACTTTAAAACTCCATTGGAGAGTGAAAGTTCAGACTCTCTGGCTCGTCGTTCGAGGCTGGGAGTGGCAAACTACGGCCTGCAGGTCCAATCTGACCGGGAGTCTTTTTTGTAATAAAAGCTTTATTGGAACAGTTGTTCATTTACGTACGGTCTGTGGCTGCTCCCGACTCTGATGACGGCAGTGAACCACTGCCAAAGGGAATCCTGTGGCTCACGGAGCCGAAAGTATTTACTCTCTGGCTCCTCGTAGAAAACGTTTGACAACCTCATTCTAGCCCCTTGGCAACCTGACTTGTTTCTTTCCAGCCTCATGCCCCCACACAGTCCCCCTTAAAACCTCATCTCTGCTGTGGCCTCAGCCACCGCTTCTCCAGAGTACAGAACGTGGATCACCGGTGTGTGGAGTCTCCTCTTGTCATCGGCAACATCCTCTGCTCCGTTCTGATATACAGATACTCCTTGCCGTGGGTGCTGTCTCGGGGAAAAAGATCAGGAAGCCCTGACGTTTCACCCCATGCCTTGTCTGCGTGCTATTTTGGATACTTGGAATATCTTTCTCCTCTCTCTCTGGCAAAATCCTCTTTCCTCAAGCAGAATCAGTTACTCTTTCTAGTGCGTCCTCCTCTTCACTTCCTGAATCACAGACAAGTATGGGTATCTTTCTGTCCCACCAGACTGCAGAATTCCCCAGAGTTCTGGGCGTTAGACTTATCTCTGTATTCCTAACACTGGTACGGGGATTGGCGCACAACAGGTGTTCAGCGCGTGCTTTCTAGGGTCTTTATGCAAGAAAAGCGACAGAGACTCTTAAATCCGAGGCCAGTATTGCCCTCTAAGTCTGGGGCAGGATGGAACCCTCCAGTCATTCCCTCTTTCTTTCGTGCCTGCAGGTTTGATGCCTTCTATGGGGAGAAGAGCTCTCAGCAGGACATCTATGCTGGATCAGTGCAGCCCATCCTCAGGCACTTGCTGGAAGGGCAGAATGCCAGTGTGCTTGCCTATGGGCCCACAGGGGCAGGTGAGGGAGCCAGGTAGAGAGCAGCTGTGGGTCTGAGAGGGCTCAAGAGCAGGGAGGAAGATCTCACAGCAATCTTCACTCTTTCCCCAGGGAAGACGCACACAATGCTGGGCAGCCCAGAGCAACCGGGAGTGATTCCCCGGGCTCTCATGGACCTCCTACAGCTCACGAGGGAGGAGGGTGGCGAGGGCCGGCCATGGGCGCTCTCTGTCACTATGTCCTACTTAGAGATCTACCAGGAAAAGGTGAGGCCCCACTCTGCTTGGTGTGGGGAGAGATAAAGGTCAAAGAGAATAAGATCTAGTCCTTGACGATGAAGCTCTGCCCTAGCAACGACGTGAGACCTGGAGAGACAGAGGTTGGGTTAGCAGGTGGTACACCTCCGACAGGCCAGCAGAAGGAGGGGACTGGTGCCCGGGAAGTAAGCAGCCTGTGTCTGGAGAACTGGCCCTACCTCTCCCTGCTCCAACAGGTATTAGACCTCTTGGACCCTGCATCGGGAGACCTTGTGATCCGAGAAGACTGTCGGGGAAACATCCTGATTCCGGGCCTCACGCAGAAGCCCATCACTAGCTTTGCTGAGTTTGAGCAGCACTTCCTGCCAGCCAGTAGAAATCGAACCGTGGGAGCCACGCGGCTCAACCAGCGCTCCTCCCGCAGTCATGCTGTGCTCCTGGTTAAGGTGAGGCCCGGTTACAGGGGGAGGACATGGGAAGCCCCTAGAGCGTGAATTAAGTTTGGGGGCCCTTGCTCTTAACCCCAGGTGGAGCAGCGGGAGCGTCTGGCCCCATTTCGCCAGCGGGAGGGTAAACTCTACCTGATTGACTTGGCTGGCTCCGAGGACAACCGGCGCACAGGTAACAAGGGTCTGCGGCTGAAGGAAAGTGGAGCCATCAACTCCTCCCTCTTCGTACTGGGCAAGGTGGTGGACGCGCTGAACCAGGGCCTCCCTCGCGTGC
The DNA here is from genome assembly GCF_010015895.1 of Lontra canadensis. Lineage (NCBI taxonomy): Eukaryota > Metazoa > Chordata > Mammalia > Carnivora > Mustelidae > Lontra > Lontra canadensis. The sequence continues at coordinate 1,355,133 of NW_022631126.1, forward strand.
CTTACCGAGACAGCAAGCTGACTCGCCTATTGCAGGTCAGGCCACCCTCTCGGGGTGACAAGGGGCTGGAGAAGAAGGTTCTCAGGTGTGTGGGAGGCTGGGGAACTTCAGTCAAGGAATGAAAACGTGGGGCTTCTGATCTCTGCCTATCCTGCCCAATCCCCGTCCCTCAGGATTCTCTGGGTGGCTCAGCCCACAGCATCCTCATTGCCAACATTGCCCCCGAGAGACGCTTCTACCTAGATACAGTCTCTGCGCTCAACTTTGCTGCCAGGTCCAAGGAGGTGATCAACCGGCCTTTTACCAATGAGAGTCTACAGCTTCGTGGTGAGGACTGGGGCTGGCCGGAGGGCAAAGGGCAGATCTGGACAACCGGGGAGCGTGCTGAAGCTGCCTAGCATCAGCACAGGGGCTGACCCGCCCCACATCTTTCCTAGTCTTGGCACCCGTTAAACTGTCCCAGAAAGAACTGCTTGGCCCGTCAGAGGCAAAGAGAGCCCGTGGCCCTGAGGAAGAGGAGACTGGGAGTCCTGAGCACCTAGCAGCTCCAGCCTCAGCTTCCCAGGAACTCAGGTGAGCAGAGGCTGGGGGCCAGGGGTATGTCCCCTTTGCTGTCGTGTCTGGGTTAGATGCAGAGAGTAGTCCGATCCTTGTGCTGCGAACTTGTTCCTCTCTCCTCGAATTCACCCCAAGCCCTACTCTGCTGAACTCACTGGAAGTGTCGAGCTGTCTCTAGCCTTGGTGCTGCGGTCCGTCTGGGGCCTGAAGGAAGCCTCCTCCTGGAGCTCCCGACCCCTCCCTTTCCACTTTCCAACCCCTTCTTCAGGCAGTCAGCAAAACCTCACATTTGGAAGCAGCTGTTTCAAGGATGAGCACTTTAACTTCTGACTCAAGGAGTAACCTGGATCAGGCCTTTTATGTCTAGAGGATAAGAGCAAAGCAAAGAGAAAAGAGATGAAGAGCTCTGTCTCCCTGAGACCTCTCAGTCTATGCATTAGAGTCCAGCGTCTCCATGACTCTGCAAGGAACCCGTTGCTGTCCTAACTTTGATTCTAACCTCTATCCAAAGTCTCTCAACTTAGACCCTTCTGTGTGTGTGTGCGTGGCCTCTCTCTCTGGTTCTGATGGCCCCACCGCATGGCCCTGGATGCACAAATCCTTAGGTCACTGCTATTTAGGGTCTTGCTTTGTCTGGCCACCAGAGCAGTTGGGGGCAGAATAGGTACTAATCCTTGACCCCCTGAGGTCACCTTTGTTCACTAGTCTTCAGACTTAGACAGTTTAGAGAAGCTTTATTTGGGCTTGGGTAGAAACCCGGCAAAAGTAAGACTGCAGTTGCCTCCCTAGAATGGCGGGGGGGTGGGGGAGCTGCTACAGTTGAGGCTGGATGGCATACAGGAAATGGTGTTTGCTTAGAACCCCGTCTCAATCTTGTCCTCTCAAGCTACCTGTCAGCAGTGCATAAATTCAGAGAAATATACATCCTTGCAGACGTGTGTTACATGTGAACAGCAAAGTCTCTGCCAGACAGGTACCCCGGGTAAGCCCAGAGACGGGGCCCATCAGCCCTGGTCAGACCCTGACCTCAGGGGCTCAGGTTTCAGGAAAGGAGAGAAGAGGGGAACATCAGATGATGCAGAGTAGGTCGGACAGGGTGCGGTGAGGAAGGACTCGCTGCTTCTGTGAGAGCCAGGAAGGAATGACCTCTGGTGTTCACCCAGATTTTCTGATTCTGCTCTTCCTAGGCCCTTGGGCCCAAGGAACAGGGCAGTCCCTGTCCTTGAGGAGCTTCACAGTACAGGAAGGAAGTTACATAGTCAAGTTGGGTTTCATGGGAAAGGTGGTGTCCAATTGACTTTGAATGATAATTGGGAGAGAAACAATTCTAGACAGAAGGAACAAATGTTAGGCATTGTCATGCTCAGATTAAGTCAGGACTCAGCTCCAAGAGGCCTTTCCTACTGCCCATGGGAAGAAGGCTTGGCATTTGGTCCCCAGTGGCTTTCAAAGCCCTGCTGAAGATGACCTCCACTGTGAATCTTTCCCCAACGGCGATTCACAATCCTTGCTGTCACCTCACAGTCTCCGCCTTCTGTGATGACACCAAGTGCCTGCAGGGCAGGGTGGGGCAGTGTCTTAAGAGCCTGAAGGCTTGGAACTCAGGTGTGCACAAAGCACTTGTTCCTGTCAGATCTCCTGGCACCCTGAGAGGTGACCTGGGCAAGTAGTGATGGAGCCGCATTCACCTGCTGAAGCCCAGCACCTGGAGAGTCTGGTTGACTTGCTCAGGGTTGCCCAGCAAGTTTATACCAGAGTGTGGACCCCTCGAATATAGCAATAGAAGGCATCATGAGGGGAATCCTGCTGCTGCAGAGAGGGTGATGAGAGATGGGCCAGGTGCAGAGTAACCTTTGTCTGCTCAGCCCCCTACAGAAGCTAAGTAGCATGGACCCCGCTGTGCTGGAGCGCCTCCTAAGCTTGGACCGTCTGCTGGGCTCCCAGGGGAGCCAGGGGACCCATGGGCTGAACACCCCAAGGCGAGAGCGGATGGTGCTCATGAAGACAATGGAGGAGAAGGATTTGGAGATTGAGGTAAGTGTGGGGGATATGGGGGCTGGGATTCCTACAGGCCTAGAGAAGCCATCTGAGCACCTTCAGACAGGGAAAGGCAGCAGAAACTTGCACCAGCATTTAGTTTTTAGCCTAACACTGGAACCCTTTGTCCCCGGCTTCTGCTTGAATGTCCTTAATGTGGTGGGACTTTGAAAAACAACTGAGGTCAGCTCTGAGGAGGTGAGGGGTGGACATCCAGGCGAAAGAAACTAATGTAAGACCTTGTCATTTCCCAAAACCCAGTTCAAATTAAGTTAGGACTTTATGCCTTAATAGTCCCTTCCCTTCAGTGTTTCACAAAGGGTCCTGTTCCACTTCTGAGCATCCCTGATCATCAGAAAGCCCTTAATTATACTGGGCTCCAGTTGTGTCCCGGCAGCTTCTCTCCTTGGTCCTCGCCCTGCCAGCAAGGGGCTCAGAACCCTGCACTCACTTTCCTAACCCACCTCCTTCAAGCTGCCCAAAAGTTTGTTCTGGGTCACATGTCTCTCTGATCCTTTCCAACAGAGGCTTAAGATGAAGCAAAAAGAACTGGAAGCCAAGGTTCTGGCCCAGGAGGCTGTGGACCCAAAGGATAAAGAGAACTCGTCTCCCACAATGCTCCGACCGCTTGCCCGCCGCACAGTCACTGTAGCAAAGCCCCTCAAAAAGGCTGTGGTGATGCCCTTACAACTGAGTAAGTTTGGCTGTGGGAGCCAGGAGGGCCCAGATGACAGATCCTGGAAAGGTGGGAGGTGTTCAGAGCAGCTTTCATCATGTCATTCATGCACTCCCACCATACTGCAACCCTGGGGAAGGCAGGGGGTGGTTGTGAGGACCATCTGAAATAGGGCCCTGGTGCTATGTGCTCAGGCACTTAGTACGGTCAGGGCTGACTGACCGGGCCATGACTGAGTACCATGCAGTAGCAGCTGAGACTATTGGCAGATACAGGTGTGAGAAAAGTTCTGTGGGAACCACAAAAGAAGAGGTTCACTTGGGCTGGAGGGGAACCGGGGAATCAGGAATAGAAGACCCAAGTAAGGGAGGGCAAAAAGTAACCTCTGCCATGATTCTGGGTCACAATTCTTGCCTTTAGTTCAGGAGCAGGCAGCATCCCCAAATGCTGAGATCCACATCCTGAAGAAGAAAGGCCGGAAGAGAAAGGTGAGTGCAGCTGGCAGCTGGAGCTACAGATGGAGTGGAGAAATAAGGGTAGTGAACTCTAAGGGGAAGAGCACTGGCCATGGAGTTAAAACACCAGCTATTTACAAGTTGCTTACCCTTGGAATGTGAAGGAGATACCTCTCAGGGCATTTCCAATGAATAGCAGAGAGGGTATCTGTCACCTGTTACTTCCCTTTCTCTTTGGTGGCTCTCACCCTCAGCAGCCACTTACTAGGTACAGTAGCCTGAGTCCCACTCCACAAACTGAAGAGTACACCCAGGGAAACGTGACCTAAGCACTCAAGAAATGAAACAACACTGGAAGAATTACCTAAAAACAGAGGATGGGGTGGGGGGCATGGCTGTCATTTACAGAGTACCTTCTGTGTACTTTCCTAGGAATGAAAGAGAGCTTATTCGTTCCTTTTTAGAGATGAGGCAGATTTAAGAGCTTACTATATGCTTTACGTTCCTTAACCCATTTGATCTTCACAACACTCTTTCACAAATTGGGCAAAATGAGAATCCGCCCAGTAACTGACTGGAGAGAAGGGTTTGTGGACAGACACTTGAGGGAAAGAGAGGCTAGGGAGGGCGGGGAGATAGCTGCTGTTAGGCTCCTATCTTTGGCAGAGGAGTCTAAAGCAGTTTGCTGCCATGGGCTGAATAGCAAACTCTGTTTCTGTCACTCACCTCCCCCTGCCTCATAGCTGGAGTCCCTGGATGCTTCAGAGTCAGAGGAGAAGGCTGAGGACTGCTGGGAGCTACAGATCAGCCCAGAGCTACTGGCTCATGGGCGCCAAAAAATATTAGATCTGCTGAATGAAGGCTCTGCCCGGGATCTGCGCAGCCTGCAGCGCATTGGCCAAAAGAAGGCCCAGCTCATCGTGGGCTGGAGGGAGCTCCATGGCCCCTTCAGCCAGGTAATGGCCCAGGGAGAATGGCCCTGGAATGGAGCTGAGGGGTGGGGCAGGAGGGGAGAAGCCCCTTCCCATCGCTGTCATCTCTCCAGGTGGAGGACCTGGAACGCGTGGAGGGCATATCCGGGAAACAGATGGAGTCATTCCTGAAGGTGAGCCCACAGCTTGGCCCCCTCCTCTCCGGCCTGTGCCCTGCCCCCAGCTTTAACGCTGCTCTCCCCTTCCCTCCTGTCTTGCAGGCGAACATCTTGGGTCTTGCCGCGAGCCAGCGCTGAGGCCCCTCCTGACTGCCAGCTCCTTTCCTTCCTGTGCCATGTTTTTGTTTTGTTCTTTAAATCCTCATATAACTGCGTGTCATGTAAATACAATTTTTACTCTGGTGTTTCAGCCTGATTCTTGGGACTGCGGGGACGGGGCCGGGGGCATAATTGCCCTTGGGATGGGCCGCAAGCTCCTCCGCGGAACTTCGGGCGCCATCTTTGGGAAAAGCAGGCAGGAATGAAGCGGGGCAGGATTGTAAATAAACCGCTGGAGTGGGGAGGGGGAAGGGACGGTGGCCGAAAGGAAGCAAAAAAGTAACGCGAAAGCCTGAGGACAACGACCGTTAGGCGGGCGCGCGCTTCGAGTTTAGCCCCGCCCCATCAGTACCCCCGGCGCGCGCTCCCCTGTTCTCCCGCTCAGCAACGACAGCGGTTTTATGCGCGTGCGCGCGAAATAACGGCCGCGGGCGGAGAGAGGAGGGGGGTGAAATCTTTGAAGGGGGGGGGGAAGAGAGAAGCCGCCCTGTCTTCCGCGCGCCCACCACCTGCGCCATCGTCAGCCAATCAGCGGCCGTCTCAGGGGTCTCGCGCTTGGGGCGACTCGGGCTGCTGGGTGGCTCCCCCGTCCCTCCTCCCGCCAGTGTCCCTCTCGTACCTCCCCCCTCCCGCTGGCCTCGCGCGCGCTCGCGCTCGCGCCCGCTCCAGCCTCTTGTGTGTCCTCGCGCCCCCCGCCCGCCCTCCCCGCGCGCTGTGTGCTCCGCTCCCCCCACCCTCCTCCTCCTTCCCCCCTCCCGCCCGCCCCGCGCGCCTCCTCCCTGGGTTCCCCCTCCCCCACTACCGCCTCCTCCTCCTCCCGCCCCAGGGTGAGCGCGAGCCACCTCCCTCCCTCCCTCCGCCATGGATCCCGGCAACTGGAGCAGCTTCATCTTCCAGGTAACAACCCCCTCCCCCCGCCCCCCCACCCCCCC